>NW_022589719.1:35744673-35936002 GCF_004348235.1 Phoca vitulina
ATCACCCCAGCTCTTGCCTTCGTCCCCCATCCAAATCACCCCAGCTCCTGCCAATGCTTCCTGGCCCTCACAGGCTGGCAGTGAAGAAATCAGACCAGGGAGGCCAGATTGCCCTCCGTTCCAGGGACCTCCATCTAGTGGGACGGTGGGGGTGCAGCGGGGTGGTGACAGCGAGTCACGGCAGGAGAAAGGCCAACAAGGAGACTGGACACAGGGGAACCTTGCCAACAAGGAGCCCGGCCCCGTGTTTAAGTAACAAAAGAAAAGGGGGGCTGGCCACACCCCCACAGGCCCCACCCAGGCCCCACCCAGACCCCACCCAGCGCTCATGTGTCTGGACCCTTCCTCAAGATGCAGTCGGTCCTCCCTGACTCTTCCGATGGAATCCTTGTACTTTGCAACATTTGCTCCATGGAAATTTCAGGGCTGGTACTAGTCACCCCAAGGGCTCCGATGAGTCACCCGAATCACTCCCAAAGAGTGATTCTATCAGGGCCTCTGTGGGGACCTGGACGTGGCCAGGGCCTCCTGGACCCATGGCCCCAGGAGGATCGGGCAGGTCATGAGAGGGACCTGGGCCCCTGGGGAAGCTGAGCTGGTTGGAGACCCTCAAGGAGGAGGCGGTGTGTGTGTTCCAAAATAAGAAACTAAATGTGGAAAAGACCAGTCCCTGGGCTCACCTTTCGGGACTCCCCATTCAGGGCCCGGGTCTGTGGGTGAGGACAGAGGAAATGGGACTCCTGTTTCCATTAGCACCACGCCAGTGACTCCAGCTGATGAAGGAAACGCAGCCATGGGCATGCGTGGGGCGAGTCCACGAAGGCAAACCCACCTGTCTGCTGGTGACGGTGACAAGACAGCAAACCCCTGTGAGTCATCGGGGCTCAGCATGTGCTAACAACCCAACCTCCCAAGACCCCTGCCAGGCAGGGAACGAGACCAGCCCTACGTCAACGAGGAAAGAGAGGCTCAGAGAGATAAAAACCACCTAAGCCAGGAGCTGCTACGTGGTAGCACCAGGACGTGGTTCCGCACAGTGTGGACGCGGCGCCCATTCTCTTCCAGGCTGTCCTGCGATGGTGGTGAACTCAGCAGGTGGCGGTTAACTCAGCAGGCCTGAGCCGCCCAAACCTGGCCCATTGCAAAGACAGGCTAGGCCCCTGCCTGGCCCCTGGAACGATCTGCCTGACACAGCGTCTTTGCCCCCCACGAGGCCTTGGGCCACATCACATCGCTGATGCCAACAGTGTGGTTTGTGGCTGGGGGGGGGCCTTAGCCCATCTGGTCCCAGCTTAACCTCTGGAGGGACTGGACACCAGGGTCAGCCGTGCCTGGTGACCAACCCCCAATAAGATCCCGGGACTCCGGGCTCGAGGGCCTCCCCATCTGGCCACAGTTCACACGTGCTGTCCCGCATGGCTGCCGGCAGAATTCAATACCGCCCGTAAGACCCCACTGGGAGGACGCCTGGCCACTGGCGCCTGGCCTCTCCGGACAGCCGCGTACCTCTGCTGATGTTAACCTGGATCCTCCCGCCGTGTGAACCGTAACAGCTTCACCGAGGTCCGTGCCTCCTTCTAGAGAATCGGTGATCCCGAGAGTGGTCTCGGGGACCCTGAACGTAAGTGTCTTGTCCATCTGCGGCTGTAATCCTAAGGAGCAGACTTCATGGCAAAGGTGGGGAAACTGAGGGCTGGACTGATTTATAAGAATGTAAGTTGCTTTTTGATAACTGTCAGAAACGTCAAACAAACAACAGAGAGATGATCCCAGGAACGGCTGCTTCCATGGTGACCAGAGGACCAGGGCCAAGCGCACGCGACTTCTCCTGGGACGGGGGCTGCTTCTGCAGGAGGAATCCCACAGGAAGGTAACAGGATCCGGTGTGCATCCCATCTGGGCAGCCTGGACAGCTGTGAGGCAAGGCTGTGCAGGGAGGGACCCGAGTCCCCCACAGGCAAACTCCCGGGTGACGAGGCACAGAGGTCTCTCTCCTCCCCTCGGCAGAAGCGGGTGCAGCAGGACGGCTGAGGCAGGGGTTCTTGGCACAGCCCCCCGCCCCCGGGCATCTGTCCCGTGCCGGCCAGCCCTGCACTGCTAGCGGAGAGCAGAACTCCTGCTCACCTGGGCCCCGTCTCCTTTCGAGATGGCTCCCATATAAGCCAGATCAGACTCACAGAGGAGAGACCAAGGGCGAGCGTCACGTCCCCACAAATAGTCCTCCATCCGTCCACACTGCCTACAGACCCACGCAGCCCAGGGTCCCGGGAAGGGGCTGGATGCCCACGCCCTAGAGGCACCACCTCCCCACTGGCCCATCCACGGGATGCTGACGGGGATGCCAGGCAGAGGAATGAGTGTCTGGACCCGGGGCTGGGCGCGTGGGACCCTGTCCCTCTGAGCACGGAGCTAAGGGCAGGCGGGATAGAGCCAGCCTTAAGTGGAGTCAGCCTGACGTCTGTACCCCACTCTGCTCCCCTTTCCCACAAAGGGAGCCCCCGTGGGGTGCAAAGGGAAGAAACCAGAGGAGGGAAGACCCTGGGTCCCCAGGGCTCTTGGCAGTCCCACTCCAGGAGGCCACACGCCCGCCGGGAACCTGGAGTCGGTGCCGAGTGTGACCAGAAGCATCCCAGGTCCTGGGCTCTTGCTGGTGCCGCCCAGCCTGCCGGCCTGGACCATACCTATCACTGTCACCAGCTCTGGGCCGTCTGGAATCCGCAGTCACGGCCTCTGTCAGAGGATGTTGCCCCAGGCAGCTCCAGGCTAGCCTCCCTGGCCCCAACCGGGGACACGCCCCGCCTGTACTCGGCCGGCCACAGCCCACGCTCCTGCCAGGGTCTCCGACTTCCAGCCTCTTTACTCCATCCTGGGACCCAGCAAAGGTGGCACAGTCCTGCGGGAGGCGGGCGGGAGAGCTCGGCCACAGCGTCCCCGGGGCGTCACTGGCCCCCTGCCCGCGCCCCTCGAACAGAATTCTCCCACCAGGTCCTCGCACACCTGTTTGCTGGGATTAAATGTAAGGAGGCCCATGTCAGAATTGCACAGGTTCCTGAAACGGGGGTGGGAAACCTTTGGATTATCTCTACATTCCAGCAGGAGGAACGTTCTGGAAAGGGGCAGGTCTGCCAACGCTGCTTCCCCGACCTACTGAGTCACCCCTACGCATGCCTGGAATTCTGGACTAGGGACGGCTATCCATTAGCTGGCTGGTGGCTGGGGAGCGGCAGAGTCTGCAGGGGAGTCCAGAGGGCCGTGTCCTGGGTCACTGTCGGTGGCTGAAGGGAGACCTGAGGCCCAGCAGGGCTGCCCTTAGACTGTGGCAGGGGGAGGGGCTCCAGTCACCACGAGGGTCTCACCAGCCCCATGCCCCATCCTGGGGGACCCACATCTGACTTCAGTCCCTGTGCCCCGAGCCGGCCCATGCGGTACTCTCCCTGTCCCCTCACGTGATGGCTCCATGAATGGAAGAGGGACGACGACCCAATGAGCTCTCCAAACCAGCGCGGACCCCCGCGCGGTCAGGCGTTTGCTCCTGCGCAGGTGGGAGGTGAGGAGGGACCGTCCATGCCAAGTCTTCAGTGCTTTCCTTAACTCCTGGCGGGTGCGTTCACAGACACTCCTCCCCATTCCCAATCCCATTTGAGAGACATCGCGCAGACAGGGGCGCTCCCCAGAAACACCGGATGGGCCTGAACTACGTCTCCATGTGGCGGTGGCTGGATTCTCCTGTGCCTTTCATGCTCTGTGAATGTGAATCCATTCCATGAGCTGAACCCCCTCTGATAACACCCAGGGAGGATCCGCGCGGAAGGCGACCACACGCGCACGTGGGTGGGATGGCCACGCGGGAGGGAGCAATAAACAGAGAAGAGGAAGAGAAGCATAAGTATCCAGAGAAAGTGGGAACCCACGGCGATCCTCCCATCCCTGCCCATGCCTCTGATCTACTTCCACGTGCACAGGTGTGAAGACACAGTGACATCACACAGCCCCTCCCCCGGCTTCCCCAAGACCGGGCGCTACCTACACACATGGTAAGTCTGTAATAGGATAGAGACATCACTGGGAGGAACGGACAGATGGAGGGAGGGTGGGAGGGAAGGAGGGAAAGAGGGAAGGAAGGACGGAAGGAAGGCAGGAAGGCAGGGAGGCAGGGAGGGAGGGAGGGAGGAAGGAAGGAAGGAAGGAAGGAAGGAAGGAAGGAAGGAAGGAAGAAAGGAAGGAAGGAGACAATGTGGATTCCACCAGACAGAACATTGCAGAAAAGGACCGTCCCAGTGGCCAGGACTAGCTGCCCCGGACCCTGTGAGCCTGATTCCTCCCCAGTCAGGTCTGCTTGTCCTCAGCTCTGACCAATTCTCAAGGTGGCATTTCCCTGGAAGCCAGCCCTGAGCCGGCCTTTCTGGGAGGCAGGCCCTGGAAGGGGGCAGAGGGCACTGCTCATCTCTGGACAATGAGTAAGGAATTCCTCTGTATCCGTTCCCGTAGGTTTTATGAGTTACCCTTCCCTGACTTTCAATTGATTCCATTAACAAATCAGAGACAGAGACGGGGATTAGAGCCCTAGGGACATGCTGGGTTTGGCAGTCTGAAGGCTCCCCAGAAAAACTTCTGAAGGCCTTAAAAAGTCTAAAATCCAACTAAAGAAAGCCGCCCTGTAGTTCCAACTGTCCCATTATCACTGTATTTTAACCCAGGAGGGGCACTGAAAGCAAATGCGGCCGGAAAGGCACCCTGGAGGGCTTGAAGTGGGTGCTGCTGGGTGGTGGGATGTGCCAGGGCAGGGGGCAGCCGTCAGGGAAGGAGGAAGCCCCAGCAGAGCTGAGAGCAGAGAGGACGTGCAGATGGCCAGGGATGAGGCTCAAGTCCAAGGACGGGAGTGGAATCCCTGCCCCGTAAACCCTACTCCTCCGGGGCTGCGTTCCAAATTCCAGGGCAGTCCAGCCGCCTGAGCAGGGTTCGCCCCTCCCCTACCCCACGGAGTCCTGGGCAGGTGCTTGCGACACGGCAGCCGGCTGTGAAGGAGCTCCCGGGACAGCGAGGTTGGCATAACGGAGGGGGCAAAGGGCGTCTGGTGGGAGGCCAGTAAGACACCAGCATGAGCCCCAGATGGAAATGCACAACACGGTAACGCAAAACAGCCAGAGCCCAAGGGTGCACCCACACATGCACACACACACCCTTGGGGTTCAGACAAGAGTCTACTACATTTTGGCGTATCATGGGCCAGGGAGATTAAGAAAAAGAAATCTTACAACGCAACTGGGATGGCCAACATTTTATTTCCCCAGGGCAGATATTTTAGGAAGCAAGATGCACCATGAGCACCAGCCCTAACGGGAAGGTCACTCGCTCCCAGTGTTGGGGAGGAAGTCAACACAGAACACGGCCTGTCCTTCAAATCAAATCCACGGAGCTTCACATAAAGCTCGCTGTCAGGGGCCAGGTCTCTGCATGTCACCCAGGACTGGGGGAAGCTGGTTAGGAACTGGTGGCCGCGGGGGAGCCTGGACGCTGGAGGCCAGCCCATCCCCAGAGCACGAGGACGGTCTCCACAAGGTGTGGGTAAAGTGCATGGAGCCCAGGGTTGGGGGGCTTCCAAGGGGCTGTTCTAATCCAGAAGCCACATTGCAGTGCAGGGGGCCCCCAGCCAGGCCAATCAGGATGCACATCTCCCTTCCCACCCCCAGAAAACAACAGCACAGATGCCCCAAGCTGTGTGCGCGGCCGACTCAGACACCGCTTTGCTTTGGCATGACCCCGTAGAGGGTGCTCTGGCTCGGGGACCCAGCCAGGCGTAGCGTGGGTCAGGGTTCCCGTGCCACACGGAACCTCCGCTGTGCCCCGTGTCACGGAGCCCCTCATGGACAGCGTGTTCACAGGACCACGGCATTTGGCAGGTGTGCACACACCAACACACGCACGCGCACACACAGACCCGCTTCCTAAACCTTGGACACAAACCCCCAGAACTCCTGACCCTCTCGCAGAGCTATGAAGCCCCACAGCAAGTCCCCTGCAGCAGGACAAGCTTGGATTCCAGCCCAGCACCAGCTCACCTGGCCGGTGGCCCGGCACGAGACCCTCTCTGCTGGGTGTGTCCCTGCATCCTCGGACAGCAAGTGCTCTGGACACAAGCTTCTTATGTGGGTCCCCCAACATGGCCCCTGCCTCCAGCTGCTCGGGGAGACACACTGGGGGGCACCCCCGCCCCAGATCCCGTGGTGTGGGCTCCGTAGGGGGAACCGGGGAGTGGCAGGAACCTGCCAAAGACTGTTTAGACCCACATCCTCACAAAGACTCATCAGATTCTCAAAGAAGTCTGTGACCCCCACATGTGAAAAACGGCTGGCTTAGGTAACTTCCACGGGCCCTTTCGACGGTGAACCTCAGTCTGAGGGGGTCCCCGGGACTGTGCTGTTGATCCGCCCTTGGTAATCTGTGGTTACGGCCCAGTGTCACCCCCGGGAGAAAATCCCTGGTTTGGCCACATGGCTCTTCTCATTTGGAAGAAACGAGTATAACGTGAGTATTCACAGGAATATAACTTTATTTACATCCGGCCTCGCCTGACTTCTTTCTCACCAGCAGGGTGTGTCCCTGAGCCCCAGGAATCCACCTGCACACGGAGAAGACCGGCTGGTAACTCACTCCACCCAGTTACCGCCACCCACTTGGTGCGGGCTTCCGGAGAAACCACATTCCACCCCTGCCCCCGGGCCCTCCCTGCTGCAGAGAACTCGCTAGCAGACCCGGGGCTGCAGGTAAAAGATCTCAGCGAACAGAGACTGGACGTGTGGCTGGTGCCCTTTCCTCCCTTGCACCTGGGATCCTGGGACCTCCGACCCTGGGAGCCGGCTCCTTGGGGTCACCGCAGCCCTAGAAGCTGCCTGACCCCGCCCGCGGTAACAGCTCCAAGACTTCACAGGCCAGGTGGCCTCCCTGGGACTCCCTGGCTCTCCCGTCCCTGAGACCTGCCTGCTGGGACATTTCACCGAAATGGAGTCACACAGTATGTGCTCAGCCAATTCTCCCTCTTCTTCTTCTTCAATCCACTGTTGGGGAAAGCTCTGGCCTTGCCCAAAGTAACCTCTGCCCACGGCTCTGAATCACTTCAAAATACAAGAAGGTAACATACCTGAGCCACCGGAGCTCGGTGTCCACCCCAAAGCCGCTTCTGTTAGGTCCTCGGCTTTCACTAAGTTCAGACGGTACTTGAAAACCATATTGTTTTTCTTTTTGTTTTTGTTTTGCAAAACCCCAACTGAAAACACCATGTCACGTGAAAAACATTCCTTAGACTGGAGTGCCCAGGAAAGTCTGCTCTCCAGATGAATTACTGTCAGACAATTGGCCTTTGTTACCCCACCTTTCCCTTTTCACACTGGCTACCAGGAAGCCCAGGGGTAAGAACCACATGTAAGGGTAAAGATACTCTCTTGCCCCAGAGGTTGGTCTTAAAGACCCCTAAGGGTTAAAGCGGAGTTTTACCAGTGGGGCCGGCAGCAGAATCATCTGGGAGGTAGGCTAAGAAGACAGATACCTAATGAACTAGATTTCTTGTGGATGCAGTCGTAGAATCTGCAAGATGCCGGGGAATTCTTGGTCCTCAGGTCAGGCTCTGCGGTCAAAGTGAAATGACACAGCCCATCTCCTAGGACGAAGCAGGCCTTTCTGGAGAAACTGATCTAGTTGTTGTCTTCCTCCTTGGGGAGGAGCATGCGCACAGCCTGGGTGCTCTCAGCAGGGGCCGCAGTGAACGCAGCAGACAGGCAGACTGGGCACGAGGGGCCAGCACCGCTGAGAGATGCTGAAGCAGTCAGTCCTTGGCTGAGATGCGCAGGAGGATTCACAGGACGAGCACAGCGAACGCCAGCCCCATCCCTGGACCTCCTAACCCAGTCCTCACGGGGCTGCAGCAGTTTCCGGGAAGACTCCAGTCCACCGGAGAAGCGTGCCACCTCCCCGACTCCGACACCCAGCCTGGGCCCCCTGCTCCCCGGCTCCCCCACCCCAATGGGGGCTGCAGATGTTTCTTTCCCCAAGCGCCTCACTGGCAACCAAGTCTGAACTGGAAGGAGGAGGCAAAGGGGAGGCCAGGAGGGAAACCCAGGGGTCAGTTTCTCCCCCTCGATGCCCCAGGCTGCAGCTGCAGCCCATGCAGGCCCAGGGAGCACGGCGCCCGTGGTGCTTCACAGAGAACGTGCGGGTGGAGATAGGAGACCCCCACCTCCCCAGCCAAGGACATGGGAACAGGGAGGGGTAGCGGACAGAGCAGGGGGCCAAAGCCCAGGGTCGGGGACAGAACCATCAGGGACGTGGGGCGTGCCAGAGGACACGTCTGGATCCCCAGCGCTGACCTTATGAGCAGGTGGCCTGGGGAGTGTCCCACCTCCTCCTGCCTCCGCACCTCCTACTGTAGTGAGAACCACCCATCTCAGTGTTAGGATGGGGGGCTATGATGTGCCCACCGAGCTCGCACGTGAAGATCCTGGGCGGCCAAAGCAGACAACGGGAGAGAAGCTGGCCCACCAGAAATACACAAGGTAGGAGGAGGGAGCCTAGGGGCTTCAGGTGGCTCCTTGCTCCAGAGGAGGCCGGGATGAAGTTCTTGAAGGCAGGGGGGGTGCCTCGCATGTCTGTGGAGGAACCTTTAAATGCATGGGACGCTCTGGGGCATTTCCGTGGGAGTGTCCGGCCCCAGCGTGGACACAGAGGATGGAGATGCTCAATGCCCACCGGTGGTGCCCAGGCGGGGCCTGGCAGGACACACTGGGTCCTCTGTCCTCAGCCCACTCCCTCCGGAGGCTCTAGGGAAGGACACTTCCTGTCTTTTGCAGCTCTTGGGGGACCAGGCATCCCTGGGCTTGTGGCCGCAACCGTCAGTCTCTGCCTGGGGCACCACGGGGCCCCTCCTCTTCTGTGTTCCCTCCCTCCTGCTCCCTCGGGTGGACCCCCCACTACAGCTTCTGCTCTGTGCCCTTGCCGGTCATCACGTGCTGCCGAGCAGTTGGTCGTTTCCAGTTACGTTCGGTTTTGTCCCATTACGACACCAAGATTTCCTTATTCCCGTATTCTTCTTTTCTGGAAATCATAGTTTATCCTGGTTTTTCACGATCATAAATCGTACCAAGCTGAACATCCTTAGGTTTGCAAATACACGTCACTGTTCCCTCAGGTAAATTCCCAGGGCGGGATCTGGGGACCGAGGAGGGCGCCCATCCTCCTGTTAAGAGGATGTCTACGCTACCCGAGCAAAGGAACAAGCCGGCTCCTTGCCGCGGACCACTTCACCATCACGTGGGCCATTCGGGGCATCGGACCCAAACAGTGTCTCTGAAATGCAAGAGCCTCCATCCGGACATCCCCATGACGGGGCACCAATGGCGGCAAAGGCCCAGCGGGGGCACCTGAGCAGCCCCCTCTGCACGTCTTGAGCAGGTGTGATATTCCTGTTCTGGGGCCCGGGAGCCGGCCAGCTCCCGCGAAAACAGCTCTTCAAACAAATCATCTGCATCGTGTTTTTCATTTTCTGTATCTTCTCATGTTCTGGCATCTCTGGGGTGGGGGGTGCTGACACACCCGGGTCGTGGGGTAGACTGCCCTGCCCAGGCCAACGCCGCACGGGGCACAAGGCTGACGATCAAAATGGACTCGGCAAGACCCCGAGGAGACAGCACTGTGCGCCCAGCAGGACAGCCAGGATCAAAGACAGCCGGTGGCTGGCAAAGGCAGGAGCCCTCGGACGAAGCTGTCTGCAAGGCGAATGGTTCTCCCACTTGGGGGAACGGTCCGGCGGCTCCTGAAAGGTTAAACCCGGAGCTGCCCAGAGATGCAGCAAAGCTATCCTTCCCAGCTGCAGACTCTGAAGACACGAAAGCCCAGGTCCACACGAAGCTCATCCGGGGACGTTCGTGGCAGGCTTACTCGTAACGGACGTTGTAGTGGGAACGGTGCAAACGTCCACCCCAATGAACAGACAGGTGGCATGAGGTGCATCCATCACCGAGAAACAGGAGCGACACCCTGACACCTGCTCCAACGTGGACGGTCCTGAAGACGCTGCGTGGAAGCAGCCACACACAAGAGGCCACACAGTGTGCAACTCCACGTAGGTGAAATGTCCGGAAGAGACAAGTCCGCACGGACAGAAGGCGGACGGCTGGCGGCTGGGGGCGGGGGAGGGGAGGTGACCGCTAACAGGCTCAGGGGGTTTTTTGCGGGGGTGGGGGGAGGGCGATGAACACGCTTTAAAGTTGACTGTGGTGAGGACGACAGAGCGGCGTGAATGCACAAAAAAGAACTGGACAGTATTCTCCTTAAACGGGAACGCAGGGTGGGTGAATTACATCTCCATAAAGCTATTTCTTAAATTTTTTAGACCGAATCCATGGTGCCCCGAGATGGGTGGGTGGCCGCAGGGTCTGGCACATTTACCTGCCCCCCAGTCAGGAAGCACAGCACTGCTCGGCACAGGGCACAACAGCCCGAGCTCCCTGACCTCCAAGACCTCTTGATGACCAAGAGTCATCTGAAGAGCCAAAGACCCCGTGAGCAGAGATAAGTTACAAACAGAGCGCTGGGCAGAACTAACTGGGAGGAAAGCCCGGAACCAGCTCTGTTTTACAGCCAACCCAGCCCTGCATCATGAGCCCGGTTCTTCCAGTGGACACTGGGCCTAAATGCCTCCCTGCGCGGCACCCCAGCAGGAAGGAGCCCCCTGTCCAGGGTCAGCACCCTCCACAGATGGAAGCAAGCCACATAGAAGCAAGCCACATAACTTAACCAAGACTCTGTGGGCTTCAGACCAGGGGGCCACCAGATGCCACCATGCTGTGTGCCCGTGCCCCTGGGATTTGTGGAGAGTGAGCTGGTCCCAGCCTCCCATCAGAGACCCACTGCTGGTTCTCAGCACTCAGCGTGCCCAGATCATGCGTTTCTGTAAAGAGCCAGCTCAGATATATTTTCAGTTCTGCAGACCACATGGTCTGTCACGTCCAGGACGCTGCTGGAGCGTGAAAACAGCCCGAGGTGGCATGCAAAGGAGCAGATGTGGCTGTGTGACAATAAAACTTTATTTACAAAAGGCAACCTATAGACTGGGGGAAACCATTTTGCAAATCACATGTCCAGCAAGGGATTAATATCCTTAGTATATCAAGACCTCCTATAACATAATAACGGAAATCAAACAACCCCATTGGAAAATGGGTAAAGGACTTGAATGGATATTTCTCCAAAGAAGATACAGGGATGGAGAATAAGCCCACGAAGGGATGCTCAGCATCCCTAGTCATCAGGGAACACTAATCTAAATCACAGTGAGATACCACTTCACACGCCCTAGGATGGCTATGAGCAGAAAGACAAAAAACGTGCTGGAGAGGACGTGGAGAAACCAGGACCCTTGTGCACGGCTCCTGGGAAGGTAAAATGGGGCAGCTGCCCTGGAAAGCAGTTTGGTGACTCCTCTAAAGCAAAGCAGAGTAACCGTGTGACCCAGCAAGCCCACCCCAGGGGCATCTCCAGAAGAACGGAGAGCAGGGCCCTGAACAGATATCTGTATGTCCATTCCCCTAGTAGCACTCATGAAAACAGCGAAAAGGTGGAAGAAAGAGACCCAAGTATCCATGGATAGACAGATGCGTGGATACACAAGACGTGGTCCATCCACACACTGGACTGTGACTCCACCTGAACACGAAGGGACACGCTGACACCTGCCACAGCATGGACAGACTTTGGGGACGTGATGCTGAGTGAAATAAGCCAGACACAAAAGGACAAATACTGCAGGATTCCACCCATACGAGGTCCCTAGAGTCTCCAGATCCATGGAGACAGAGAATGGATGAGGGGCCCCCGGGCTGGGGGTGGGGTTGCCTCGTGTCTCAGGGGGAGATAATTTCTATTTGGGAAGATGGAAAGTTCTGGAGACAGATGGTGTAGACGGCTGCACAACAGTGTGAATCCACTTAATGCCCCTGAGCTGTGCATTTAAACACAGCTAAGCGGTACATTTTACTCCACGTGTAATTTACCAACATTAAAAAAAAAACACCTTATCAACAAAAGCAGAAGATGGGCAGGGTTTGGCGTGTGAGCCAGGGTCTGCCGAGCCCGGACTCAGAACCACATGCCCTGGCCCTTGATTTTGGAGCAGACGCTTGAGCATGGCTGCGGGAGGCAGAACTGTGGCCCGAGCCGCACGCTCGCAAGGCCCGTCTGCCATCCCCTTCACCGCCCAGGACGATCACCCGGAGCATCAGAAACCCTCTCTGCCATCTGATTAATCCCTAGGGGGTGTCTGATTACACCCACAAGCGGCAAGGATAATTTGAGGCCATAACAAAGAACACTGGAGGCAAACCAAGTCCTTGAACTCGTAAGCTAGCGCCTCGGGTCGCCTGTGAGAATTCGCCACGGAGAGTAAATCAGTCGTCACTGTGAAGTGCAACCCTCTGCCACTAATGATGTGACGTCCTGGCTAGTCACTGAATTGCCACTCAAGGGTAATGTCCCGTTCTTCCTGCGTGGCAGCAGGAGGTGGTCGCGGCCCGAAGCCTGAAGCCCAGAATCCACGCGGGTTTACGACGTGATAAACATCTCCCCGCAGACGATGCTGCGGCCAGGGCGCAGGGGACGCCAGGGGCCCACACGGGGGCCACACGTGATGTGTGGAGGCCCGTAGGACATGGGGAGGCCGCTGAGGATCAGGGTCCCTCGGTGGCTTCCCAATGAGGCAGCACTGGGGCGCATGAGGACGCAGGACGGGGCAGCTGGGAGGGAAGAAAAGGAGACCAGAGGAGCCTCGGCCTGACCGATAATTCTGCCCCCGCTTCGCCACCAGCCCAGGACCCAGCACTGCCTGGCCCACAATGTCCCAGTGAGGGAAAGCCCTCTCCATCCACAGCACAAGGGCCTCCAGCCATCCTGCCTCCAGCCGAGAGGCCCTGGGATGCTCTTTTCGGGCTAGTCTCTCCGTGAACGGCCACCCCCTAAAGCAGGCCAACTACCACTGGAGATTCACCCCTAACCTTCACGAGGGGCCCAGACCGGCTCTTTCCTCCTTCCTTCTTCACCTTGTGTGGCAACGACCACCATCGCAGGGGTGGGGACTCTGAAATCCAGTGCTCCCCACCATTGGGGAGCCAACAGAAGTTCCCTAAGAACAGACTCAAGACCCAGCCCTGACAAAGGATTTGCAGAGAACTATCCACAGGGTAGCCCACCACCACAGACCCCGGGATGGTGACAGGCCAGAAATCCAATCAACTGGCCAAGTGTCCTTTTCTCAAGAAAACCCTGAAGTAAGAAGCCTCAGGGATGTTCAGCCTGGTCCTGAACTAACGCGGCCTGGCTGGCCTGACGCCGACCTCCCCAAAGGCAAGAATGATGAATGAGCACGTACAATGTGCAGACCAGGGTTCAAAGCCAGGTGGTTCCTGACAGGGGAACAGCATCGGGCATCAGCTGGAGACAGAGAAAGGGGAACCCCGGCTCTGCCCACTCGGCCGTGACAGCTGGGGCTGGCACGTTCCTCCACGGAGCCCGCCACCAGCCCCCGGCCCAGCCAGAATGCCCCTCTTTGCCCAGGGGAGGGGCAGGATGCAGCGCAGAGCACGCAGAGGACCAGCACAGAAGGGCCTGAACAGGGGAATTTCAGGCAGGACTGGGTGTGGTGCTCCCAAAGCCGACGGTGACCAGGACCGGGATGGGGCAGTGGCTCTGTCCCTTGGCTCTTGCCTGCTGTAGTTATATCCTCAGGACACATCCTCACTGGGGTCTTGGAGGGTGAAACAGATCTTAGTGTTTTTAAGTAAAAGGTATAGACAGAACAGGCTCTCAGACAGATCTACAGCATTTCGCAGTATTAACATTTCACTGGGGTGGACAATCAGGAAAAAACGTCTAAAATGTCTTCTCGGATGGGCAATTAAAAAAGAGAAGTTTGAGAAACACTGTCCAAAGGGGTTTGGGCCTCCCATACTGTCCTTGATGGTCCCCGGCTGCAGGGCCAGGAGAGAGGACACGTGTGCTCTGCCCGGGCTGGACTGAGCTACTCCGTGCCCACGTGGCTGTGAGTGAGGTGTGTACCTGCTGGTGACCACGTCCTCCCGAGAACGCAATGACCTCGCTTTCCTGTGCAACCGGTCAAGGTAAGATCCACATGCGGGCAGCACTCAGCAAATGCCCATTTTTAACCACAGGTTGCACATGAAACCATGCCAGCAGGGCACACAGTAGGTGCTCAGTAAAACAGGCGCTGGGCACTAGGCCATGAGCTCAGGGCATGCCTTCACTCTGCAGAAACACCAAGCATGGGCTTCCTGCCATCGTTCCCTGCCCCCAGGCACAAACAGGTGTTCCCCCCACTCCTCGGGGTCCATGCAAAAATGGGGCAGGGATGCTCAGGTAATTGTGGGTCCACCATCGACCCTTAGATGCACTGGCTGGGTCCAGCATGGGCACAGCAACAAGGAGCAGAGAGGAAAAGGCAGGGCTGGGGCCTCGAGCTATGGTCCTGTTAAGTCCCCTCGAGGTCACATCAGCTGGTGACCAGGGGGCAGCTTTGTTTCCCCGGGCTTGAGTACAACCCCATCCACCCTCTCCCCATCCTAACACAAAACCAGGGGCCTGACTGCAAGGAACTGACCATTCTCTGGCCATGGTGCAGAAGGGGTGAGAGGTGGACCACACCACGACAGGGGTGACTGGCTCACAGGTGAAAAGGATGAGGAGGGAATGCTCAAACTCACCAGAGGTGTTGGCCGACTGGGCCCTACAGAAAAGCTTCTTAGAACAGGAGCTGTCTGTGCTCCGGTGGGCCGAGGCGCGGAGACTGGAGGGGCTTCCAGAGCTGGGAAAGACAAGAAAACCAGGACACGGTCAGACAGAAGCTGTCAAGAGGCAGAACATTAAAACTCCACGTGGATCCTGATATCTCTGAGCCAAAAACTAGGGGCTTCACTTATGCTTCCAGAAAGATGGTGTAGGCGTGCTTTTCCCGATTCCTCCCACAAAGTGCAATTAAAACACAGGGATGTTGTACAGAAAACAAACATGAGACTCTGAAAGAGGGAGAGAAGGAGGAAGCCTGGCAAGGGACTGGGAACCCCGAGGAGCGGCATGAGGGGTCAGGTCTCTGGGGCGGGGTTTAGCTTCATCCATCCCAGACGTGGAGCTGGAGAGCCAGAAACCCACACACACCAGGAGAAGCAGACAGAAAGCCACCACAGATGACTGTTCTCTCTAGCCAAAGGACCAGGAAAGTGGCAGCCTAATGAGACAATGTGTTTAGACAATGACCACTCAACAGACACCCCAGAAAAACTGGCGCCCACCCGGACCCACAGCAGCAAAGGCTGAGGGGGGGCGCCCAGACTTCTAACCTGTGTGGCTGTAATAGGCACCCCAAACCCCCAGTGGGGTGGTGTCAAATAAGCCAAAAAAAGGAGCTGGGACTTTCTTCCCCACTGGGTGGTAACAAATCCTCCTCACATTCCACTATATTGGTGCAGGTAATGCGGGGAGCCTGGGTTTCCACACCCACTGGGCAGTACCACGGTACCCCTCCCTCACCCCACTGGACTGGTGTCAGGAAAGAGCTAATGGAGAGTCAGGACTTTCTCCATCACCAACAGAAATGAGGCCACCCCACCATGATATTGGTGGGGACCATGTAGAGAGCAGGAGCCCCCAACCACACCAGCAACAACAAGGAGCCTCCCCACTGGAGTAATGACAGAGGTCAACTGGAGAATGAGACTTCTGTGTCCACTTGTCAGTGACAGGGCAGCACCCCTCCTCCCCTGTGAAAGCCATGAGAGAATGTCAGCTGAAGCAGAGGCTTAGGAAGACCCACAGTCACACATCATCATATGAAAATGTACACATTTCCACTGAAAATCATTCATCATCCCAAGAGCCAGGAAGATCTCAAATAGGACAAGGACAACCAACGGCTGCTGACAATGAGGTGACAGAGATGTTAGAATTACCCAACAAAGAGTTTAAATAAAAAGTCACAATAAGAAAGCTTCAATAAGCAATTATGAACATGCTGAAAACAGATGAAAAACAGTTTCATTAAAAAAACCCAACAACATCAAATCTCAGCAAAGAAGTAGAGACAAATAAGAACGAGGTAGAAATGTTAGGAGTGAAAAATGTAGTAATTCAAACAAGCAGCTCAGTGTATGGACTCGACAGCAGGGAGGGAACAGAAATAACCCGTGAACTGGAAGACAGACCAACAGATATTACCTAAACTTGCATAAGAGAGAAAACAGATGAAAAATTAAAAATAAACAGAGCCTCAGGGACCAGTGAGCCTATAACTTCATCAGAGTCCCAGAAAAAGAGAAGGGGGGGAGGGATCTGAAAAAGTACTCAAAAATATAACAACTGAAAACATCCCAAATTTGGGAAAAGACATAAGCCTACAGATTCAAGAAAGTTTATCAAATCCCAAATAGAATAAACCCAAGGAAATTCACACCAAGATGCATCATAATTCGGGACACCTGGGTGGCTCAGTTGGTTAAGCGGCTGCCTTCAGCTCAGGTCATGATCCCAGGGTCCTGGGATCGAGTCCTGCATCGGGCCCCCAGCTCAGCGGGGAGCCTGCTTCTCCCTCTCCCTCTGCCTGCTGCTGCCCCTGCTTGTGCACGCTCTCTCTCTGACAAGTAAATAGAGAAAATTTTTTTTTTAAAAAAAAAGATGCATCATAATTAAACTTCTGAAAACTAATAACAAAGAAAAATCTTGAAAGCAGGCAGAGAAAAATGATACCTTATGTATAGTGGGGAAATAACTGGAGTAATAGTGTATTTCTCATCAGAAACCATGGAGGCCACATACAATATATTTGGAGTAATGAAAGAAAAGAACGATCAGTCTAGAATTCTATATCCAGCAAAAATATCCTGTAAGAATAAACAGAAAATCAAGATATTCTTAGATTAAAGGAAACCAAGAGAATTTGCCATCAGTAGACCTATCCTAAAAGAATGGCTAAAGAAAGCTCTTTAAACAGAAAGGAAACAATAAAAGAAGGAATCTTAGAACTCTGGGGAGGAAAAAAGAACACAGTAAGCAAAAATATGAATAAATACAATAGGCTTTTCTTCTCCTCTCAAATTTTCTAAATTATGGTTAACAGTTGAAGCAAAAATTACAATGCAATCAGATTTGGTTCTAAATGTATGTAGAGAAAATATTTAAGACAGTTATGTTGTAAGTGGGGGAGGGTAAAGAGACATAAAAGAAAGTAAGGTTTGTATATTTCACTCAAACTGGTATCACAGCAGATGGTGCTAAAGTTATATGTACAGAATATAATGCCCAGAGCAATCACTTAGAAAGCTATGGAAAGCTCAAAAACAATTACAGGTAAATCCAAGTGGAATTCTAAAAATATTCAAATGACCCACAAAAAAGGCAGAAAAAAGATAATGGATATGAAGAACAGAGAGAACATAAAACAAAAAACAAAATGACAGACATTAAGCCTTAACACATCAATAATTACATTAAGGCTAAATGGTCAAAATATACAATTTAAATGACAGAGATGGGCCAAATGGACTAAAGAGATTTTAAAAGACCCAATTATGTTAGGTCTACAAAAATTCACTTCAAATAGATACACAGTCAGGATGAAAAAATATGGAAACATTAACCACAGGAAGGTAGGCATGGCTATATTGACATTAGATAAAGTAGACTTCAGAACAAAGAAAACTACCACAGAGAGGAACATTATATAGTGACAAAACGTCAATCCACCAAGAAGAATGGCAACCTCAAATGTATATGCAACAAACAACAGAGGAGGAAAATGCGTAAAACATAAATGGATAGAACTGAAAGGAAAAAGAGACAAATCCACAATTACAGTTGCACACTTCAACACCCCCATCTCAAAAACTGATAGATAACTAGACAGAAAAGTCAGCAAGGATGTGGAAGAGTTCAACCAACAGATTCTAAGTGATATTCATAGAACCTTCCACTCAATAACAGCAGAATATACACTCTTTCCAAAGTGCTCATGGAACATATAGCATGACAGGCCATGCCCAGGGACACAAAACAACCTCAACACATTTAAAAGTGAAATCATACATAATGTGTTCTCTGACCACAACCGATTCAAATTAGAAATCCATAACTGAAAGGTAACAGAAATCTCCAAATAGTTTAAAACTATAAATATAAGCACACTTCTAAATAATTCATGCATTAAAGAAAGAATTTAAAAGGAAAATTTTGTAAATACATGGAACTGAATGAAAACAAAAGAGTAAAGCATACCAAACTTTGTGGGACACAGCTAAAGCACCTATAAGACAAATATTTAGAGCACTAAATGCATACATCAGAAAAAAAGGAATAATCTCAAATCAAAGTCTAAGTTCCTATCTCAAGAAGTGAGCAAAAGGAGAGGAAAATAAATCCAAAGCAAGCAAAAGGAAGGATATAATAATCATAAGAGTGGAGAAAACTGAAAACAGAAAAATAGAGAAAAACAATGAAACAATGAGCTGGTTCTTTATAAAAAGTCCATAAAATTGACAAAACTCTAGCAAGACTGACAAAGAAAAGAACAGAGACACGAATTACCAATACCAGAAATGAAATGAAGATACCATTACAGACACTGGAGGGGTGTTGATTATCAAAAAGATAGCCAAGGAGTACTATGAAATACAAACTACCTCAACTCATCCAAAATGAAATAGGTAATTTGAATAGCACTTATAAGTATTAAGAAAATTGAATCCATAATTTTAAAGCTCCCAGTTTTGGAATAAAAAATAAACCTCTAAATGGTTTCACTGGAGAATTCCGTGAATGTTTAAACAAGAACTAATACCAATTCTACACACTCTCTTGCAGAAAACAGAATAGGAGGAAATACTTCCCAATATATTTTATGGAACAAGTATTACCCTGATACTAAAACCATATAAAGAGAATACAAAAGAAAACCATAGGTTAATATCCCTTATGAATATAGATGTAAAAATCTTAAACAAAATTTTATCAAACAGAATTTAGCAATATACGAAAAGAATTATATACCATGACCAGTTGGGGTGTATTCCAGGAATGCAAGGCTGGCTCAATATTTTTTTAAAGAATCAATATGGGGTGCCTGGATAGCTCAGTCAGTTGAGCATCCAACACTAGATTTCAGCTCAGGTCATGATCTCAGGGACCTGAGAACGAGCCCCGCATGGGGCTCCACACTCAGCAGGGAATCTGCTTGAGGATTCTCTCCCTCTGCCCCTCCCCCAACTCATGCACACACTCTCTCTCTCTAAAATAAATACATACTTAAAAAAAATCAATCTATCTAATACACTATTTCAACAGGCTAAAGAAGAAAAATCACACAATCATATCAATCAATGTAGAATAAGCATATGACAAAATTCAACATCATATCTATGACAAAAACTCTCCCCAAAATAGAAGGAGGGGAACTTCCCCAACTTGATATAAAGTGCCATCTGCAAAAGCAAAGAAGTCTGCTCTCATCACTCTTATTGAACTTAGTGGCAGATGTTCTATCAAATGCAGTAAGGCAAGAAAAGGAAATAAAAAGCAAACAGATTGGGAAAAAGAAACAAAACTGTCCCCATTTTCAGATGACATGATTGTAGAAAATCCCAAGGAACCTACTAAGAAAAACCTCCTAAAAATAATAAGTGAGTTGAATGAAGTCCCAAGATACAAAGTCAACATATAAATGTCAACAGTATACCCATATGCTAGCCATGAACACCAAAATTTAAAATACAACACCATCTATAATTGCACAAAGCTAATGAAATACTGAGGTGTAAATCTAACAAAACATGTACAAGACTTGTCTGCTGAAATCTACACAACACTGGGGAAAGAAATCAGAGAAGATCTAAAGAAGAGACATACCACATTCATGGATCGGACAACTCAACATAGTCAAGATGTCACTTTTCCCAAATCGACAACAGGTAGAATGCATTTCAAACAAAAACTCAGCAAGTTTTTTGTAGATATAGGCAGTATTATTCTAAAACATATGGAAAGGCAAAGGAATGAGAATAACTAAAACAAACTTGAAAAGGAATAAAGTGAGAGGAGTCCGTCTGCCTAATTTCAAGATTACTATGCAGTGACTGTGATCAGGCTGTGTGGCCCTGGTGCAGGGATGGGCACGCAGATCAACAGACCTCAACGGAGAGCCCAGAAACAGATCCACAAACACCCCAACTGATTCTGGACAAAGGTCTAGAAGCAATTCAGTGGAGGAAGGACAACCTTTGCACAAACAGTGGTTAAGGAACTGGACATCAATAGGCAAAATAATGACCGTAACTCAAAATGGATCAGAGATGTAAGTGTAAAATGTGAACTATCAAAATTTCAGAAAAACAACCCTTTCTCATAGGAGGAAAATCTTCAGGATCTAGGACGAGGCAACCAGTTCTCAGACTAGATGTCAGAAGCACAAGCCACACACACAAAAAAATGGATAAACTGGACAAGCCTCTTGTCCCTGAAAGACTTGTTACAAGGATGAAAATACAAATCACAGACCAGGAGAAAATGCTTGCAAACAACGTAGCTAACAAAGGACTAGAGGCTATAGTGAAAAAAACTCCCAAAACTTAACAGTTCAGTTAAAGCATGAATAGAAGACGCGAAAGACACTTCACGAAGGATGACAGCCAGACGGCGGATCGCTCAACCCCGTCACCACTAACGGAATGTGCGTCAAAGCAGCAAGACATCACTACACACCTGTCCAAACGGCTAACCTAACATCAAACGCTGGTGTGAGAACACAAAAACCGGGACTGCTGGTGGGGACGTCGAACAATGCAAGCTTTCGGGGAAAATGTGGCAATTTCTTAAGAATCTAACCGTGCAACAATCATATGACACAGAGAGTTTGCACTCAGGGCATTTATCCTAGAGAAATGAGGGTGTGTGTTCAACCAAAAACCTTACACACTAACGTTTGCAGCAGCTTTATTCACAACAGCCAGAAAGTGCCAATAACCCAGATGCCCCCAAAGGCTGAGCGGTTACACACGCCGATGTGTACGTGCCACGGAGGAGCGTGGACACACACAGCAACCTCTGCAGCCAAGCCCAGTGAGGAAAGCCAATCCCGAAAGCCAATCCTGTGTGCTGTGGGATTCCACTCTGCACAACTGTCGCAATGACAAAATGACAGAGATGGAGAGCAGATCAGCGGCCTGCCCGGGCGGGGAGCTGGGGGCAGGGGGCGGTCTGCGGCTAGGAAAGCGTGGCACAAGGGATGCTCCCAGTGCTGATGGAAATACTTGTATCTCTGCGGCATCGTTGCCAGTGCCCTGGTCGTAAGAAGGCAGTGCAGTTTTGCAGGATTTTGCTGCTGGGGATCAACTGGGTAAAAGGTACAGGGGGTTATGGGGGATTAACTATCTCTGTGTTATTTCTCACAACTGCAATTATTTAAAATGGAAAAGGTTTATTATTTTTAAAAGCACACGTGGAAAACAAAACGAAAAGCAGTTAAAGAGAGTTACCGTGTGACCCAGGACATGAAATTCCACTCCCAGGCTATGCCTAAACCCGACCAAAACCACACGTCCACACCAGTGTTCACAGCGGCGCTATTTATAATAAGAAAAAGTGGAAGTACCACAAGTGTCCACCAAATGATGAACGGATCCATAAAGTGTGGTCCAGGCACGCACCGGAACACCGCTCAGCCGCAAGAGGGCAGGAAGCTCGGGCACACACTGCCGCATGCGTGAGCACGTGCTGCCCAGCAAAACCAGCAGTGAGTCAGATGACCCCGCGCTGCAAGGGCCGGGGGGGGGGGGGGGGGGATGCGAACGGGGGGCAGTGGCTAATGGGCACGGGGTTTGTTTGGGGGGGGGATGTAAATGTTCCAAAATTGATCGTGGTGATGGCTGCACAATCCTGTGAACATGAAAGGAACACTGCATCGTACACTTCAAGTGGGAATTGTATGGTCTACGAAATACATCCCAATACATTGCCGGAAACATGGAAGCACTGACCGGGTTCTAGGAAATTTTAAAAGCATCCATTTCCAAGTGATGCTCCCTGGGCCCCACAGAGAATAAGTAAATTATTGTTGAACTATTTAAAAATGTTAGCCTTCTGCCATCTGCCTCTATTTTTAGAAGTGCTCATCATTCCCAGGGAGATGGAGAGCGTAACTGTGCAGCGTTCCCAAGGAGCAAGTGGCCCCCGCGTCCCGGGCCGGGGGTGGGGGGCCGGGGGGCAGCCCAGGTCCCAGGAAGCCGACACCGGCCGTGCACCCCAGACAGACCCAGCCTGGCCCAGGCCCGGGGGCCTCTTCTGGAAGGCACAGTAGGGTCACAATTTCTGGAGTCGGTCTGCTTGATTGCACAGCCCGCCGGCTGCCCGTGCTCCCGCTGATTCTAGAATGGCAACAAGTAACGATGCCATCCCGGGAGTGATGGGATTAGACGAGGGAGCCCAGGGCCCCACACGGGACCCCCACAAAATGGGGAAATGTCAACGCCCTTCTGGTGTCTCAAAAAGCAGCTGGAAGAGCCCCACACGGCAGCTCCTTCCCGAGCGGGGAGTCTGAGGGTCCCCACGTGGAAGCAGGTGTTCAAACAAAAGCCCGTGTCGGCAGGCTCACAGCGGCACGAACACGGCAGTCACGAGGCCGAAGCAACCAAAGGTCCGCCGACAGGTGAACGGACCGCAAGATGCGGGCCAGCGGCGCCACGCGATGGGACGCGGCTCTGAAAAGGAAGGGGGCCCAGGCGCATGCTGCGGCAGGTGAGGCTCGCCAACCTGCTGCCACCGGAGAAGCCGGACAAACGATCTCACGTCACACAAGCCGCGGACACGAATGTCCAGAACAGGCACAGCCATACGGACGGAAAGCCGACGGGTGGCGGCCGGCGCCCGGGCGAGGGGACACAGCTTTGCGGGACAGCGGGCGGGCGTGTGCCAACGTTTCCAGGGTGAGGACGGAGGAGGAAATCTCTCACCTTCAGCCTCTGCCCCAGCTGGGCTCTGAAGGTGACTTCACACCACCTGCGGGGATCGGCCAGGGTGTGGACGGACACCACCTCCCTGTGGTCTACACAGGGCCGAAGCCCAGCTGGCAAAAATGTGGCTTTATCTGATTGCCTCCTCCTCTGATAAGGAAACCGAGGCCTGGGGTCACAGCCAGGACCTGAGCGAGGTCCCCTGAATGCTCCTTCTGCCTCTTCCTGCCCTGCCTCCTCATCTCCCTCCGAGGGAAATCCGAAAAGCACGATGGGGCAGGAAGGTGGCCGTGGGCCGGGGGCACACACGCACAGTGGGGCCCCGCCACGTCCACAGAATGCTCTTAAATCTCCCGTGCCTCCTGTGCTCAGTCACCAGACGACAGGGCAGGTCACGTCGGCTTACTCACGGTTACCGTGTACAATTATTCAGGAGCCACGTTAAAATATTAATCGCGCCTGCACCGTGACCAGTCAAAGCCCGAAACCCAACCTGGCAGCTCTGAGGGGTGTGCGTGAGCCTTCTGTGATCCGAGGGCAAGAATAACGGAGCAGCTGGGAGGGACAGCACAGACAGGCTAACAAACCCGCACCAGGGTTCCCTCTCAGCTAATCCGCTCCTCCTCCCTGGACCTTCCATCGGCAAAGTCCTCTCCCAAGGACCCGGGACTTGGTCATTCGGCTCACTTTGGCTAAATCAGCAAGAGCAAAGCACAACAGAAATGTGATGCAGGACTCAGCAGCTTGCTCTCTCCCGCTGCCCTTGGGAACCCCGAGACCAACAGGAGACCGAGCCAGGCTAGGCTGCCGGGTGATGAGACAGATCAAGAGCCAGTCGACCCCCAGACACGGAGTGAGGCCTGCCCACCACCTGAACAAAGGTGGACTCAGCAGATCCGAAGAATGGACCAGCTGAGCCCTGCTCAAATGATCAACTTGCAGACTCGTGAGATAAATAAATCAGGGGCCCACTGCTTGTGGGCCAAATCCGGCCCTCAGCTCGTTTTTGTAAATAAAGTTTTATTGGAGCACAGTTGTGTACATTCATTTACATATTGCCTTTGACTGCTTTTTCGCTACAACAGCAAAGTTGGAGAGAGAATGAATGGCATTCAAGTGTCAAATATTTACCATCAGGTCCTGAAATACAGTTTTACCCCAAGGTTTACAGGGGTCGGTTATGCAGCAAAGGTTAGTTAGCTGACACAGCCCTCAATTTAATCGTTACTCACTGGGTGGGAGTTGCTATCTCTACTCTCCGGATCAGGAAATGGGGGATCACAGCAGTTAAGGATCGAGCAACACCACGGTCACCGGTGATGCGTAGGCAGCATGCGGCCAAGTGGATTTCACCCAGGTTATTCCAGCAGCAGAGGCCCTACCCCTCCACACTGCAGACTTCCTAGGACTCTCTATCGAATTATTAACTTAATGAATATTCCCTCTCCTCCTAGGCCCACTCTTCTCCAGCTTCAGCAAAGGATGGCAGGTTAAAATCTAGACTGAAGAAAAGCACATCCATGTCCGGAAAATCCCCGTGAGGGCGGAGCAGGCCCGCACAGAATAGCACAGTCTACCACCCCCCAGCCCACCATCCAGAGCTCCAGGGGGATGGACAATGGAAAGTCAGCCCCGCTGGAAACCCCCACGGGACCCTCCCTGTGACAGACTGACTGCCACCTGTCACCTCTCCCAGCGCACACGGGTAACAGAGCTCAGGGGGCCCCAGGGCCAGCAGGGAGGGACAGAGAAAGCCAGACAGAGAGAGACAAATACCATATGATCTCACTCACCTGTGGGATCTAAATAAAAAACCAAACTTAACTCACTGACACAGACAGCAGACTGACGGTTGCCAGGAGCAGGGGGTGGGTGGTGGGCAAAGTGGTGGAAGGGGGTCCAGAGGTACAAACTTCCACATATGATAAATGAGTCCTGGGGACATAATGCACAGCAAAAAATAAAATAAAATATTTAGTCAAGCCACTACAAAGATATGGTTTATGCTATGTGATGGTGCTGTTCAGAGAAATACTTAACAAGACTTTATTTATTATGATGTAATTAAGTAAGTAAGGCTTGTAAAGAAATCATTTTTGTCTTAAAATGTGGGCCATCACGTATCCGGACAGATGGCCCATTAGCTCAGAGGCATTTCCTTTCTCTGGGCAAAGCACTAAGCCCTACCCAGGCCACTGACCGCGCAGCTGGGCCCAGGGAGTCCTGCAGATTTCAGGTGGCCACATAACCCCGACAGTCTCGGAGCAGCGAGGACACCCCAGCGCAGGGCAGAAAGCTGTCTGAATGTCTAGAGCCAGCAATGAGTGTTAAATACTATTCCCAGACTTCGGGTAAGAACCTAATTCTTTAGGAGAGTAAACCCCGAAACTCTTTCACTTACTCTGTCTAAGCGAAGAGTCTCGGCCAGAGGCGGGAGCAAGCCGCTGGGCCCCAGGGGCCTGGGATCCAGCATGAGACCCACTAGGACCCCGGCCAGGGCTCTTGGCCTTCCCGAGGCCCAGCATTTCCAGCCTCCCGAGCCTCTGGACACCAACACTCCCGACCCCCTGCCCTCTTGGGGCCGGGAGGGGCGTTGAGCCCCGTCCTGGGGTAGAGGCTGCAGGGATGGAGGGTCTCACACCTCCCCCTCCTCACCTCCAATGAAGACTCTTGGCTGCTAAATCACAGGAAACTCATCTACAGGGAAGGGGGCTCTACCTGAGAACAAGACGGGGGGTGGGGGGGACAAGGCGGGAGGGCCTGGGGGGGGCAGGGGACAAGAAACAAGGAAGATGATTTCACCCCCATTAAGGAATGCTACAAACGACCACTGTCCAACAACCACGTAACTGGAGCACCAAATGTCATTTTATTTTATTTTTATTTATTTATTTATTTATTTATTTATTTATTTATTTTTAAAGATTTTTTTTATTTATTTGACAGAGACAGCGAGAGCAGGAACACAAGCAGGGGGAGCGGGAGAGGGAGAAGCAGGCTTCCCAAGCAGGGAGCCCGACGTGGGACTCGATCCCAGGGCTCTGGGATCATGACCTGAGCCGAAGGCAGCCACTTAACAACTGAGCCACCCAGGTGCCCCCAAATGTCATTTTAAAGGGTGGCCATGTTTCTAAAATCAAAGAAAAAGAAACTGTTGAAATCAATATTCATAATATATTTTGTTTAACCCAATACATGCAAAATATTATTTCAACGTGTGGCACTAGCCACGTTGCAAGTGCTCGGTGGCCACATGAGGCTGGCGGCTGCCATACTCCGTGGCACAGTTAGAGACGGGACTGCTGGGTGCTGGCCTGGGTCCCCTCAGCAGGGGACGCGTGTGTCCCAGACGCTCAAGATGAGGCACCACCCCGCACGGACTGAGCACCAGGTCGGGGGCCCGAGTCAGGTCCGCTCTGCCGCACGCTGGCCAGGACCTCATGCCAAGCGTGGCCGACCAATCCCTGCAGCTGGGCCCTTCTCTCGACTACAAAATGAGTACTTTGCAACGTGGCTGCGAGTTCTAACGGAGATAATACAGCCAAAGATCAAAGCTGCTTTGAAAGCAACTGTGACCACGCAGTATGCACCCTAGAGCCGGGATCAAGGCACCAACATAAGTGAAGGGTGAGCCCGAAACCAGTCCCCATACGAGCTTGGGAGCTGAGCCCATGACTGTGGGCGGTGGACAACGCCATCCGGGGCTGGGGCAGATCACTCTGTGGGGAAAGAGACAGATGGGATCAAAACAAGAAAAACAAATGAAAAGCAAAACATGGCGATGGCAGAAGAGATCACAGGAGGTGGGATGACCCGGAAGAGAGAATGCACACAGGAAAAGAAGAGGACTCGGACCACATCCAAGTGTAAAGCCTCTCCGCACCACAGGCTACATGCCACAAGCTAAGTGAAAACACAAGCCAAACCAGATGGAAGGTGTATCCAGAATATACAAAGAGTGTATATTCTTTGATATTCAAATCAGCAAAAAGCACACAAACGACCCAAGGTAAAGAAAATGGAATTCGGGAAATTCAGGACCGGAAAGCTGAGTGGCCCATGAGCTGGGAGATACCCAGTGGATCCAAGGAAATGCAAAGGGACAGAATGTCCAGTCCCGCCCATCAGGTCTGGCCAAGCAGAAGGCAGCCAGCTCTCACACCACAAGGGTAGGACTGCAGCTTGGCACAGCCCCCCGGAGAGCAATCCGGGGGATATCCGTGAAAGCGGCACCCCTGTCCCCCCAGGCCGCAGACCCTGGGAAGAGCTGCCCTGGACGAGGACGTTCCCTGCAGCATAGGCTGAAAGAGAAACAGAAAACAGCCTCGGAGTCACCAGGTTCAGCATTCCATGAAATACTACACGGCGGCGAAAATGCACAAACTAGAGCTACGTGAGGACACAGGAGAGTTTTCTAAGTAGCTATTAATCACAATGCCACCGAGATAAAACTTCCAGTGAGCAGGCGTGCCCTCGCCCGCCTGCCCCTGCCCCGCACAGGCCACCCCAAGTCCCACCGGACCAGCAAACACGCCCCAACGTTGGCAGCTCATCAAATGGGTAAACAGTGCATTGCTCAACCAACCCACGTTTCGGGTCATGAGGCAATCAATCAGAGAGCACCCAATTAGTTAATGAGCTACAGTCTGCAGGAGACATTCTGTCCCCCTTCTCCCTCTGACACAGCACCATCCTCAGTCCCGCCCTAAACCTCGGCTGAACCCACAAAGGTGAGACACCGGGTTCCCAAGAAGCAGCATGTGTCCTCCTGGGGGAATGGGAACACTGGCAAGGACAGGAGTCATACGCCACAATTTCTCCGACATGTGGGGCACCCCTTCTTTGTCCCCAGACCTGAGAAGAAAGGTGGGCCTCTTTCTGCTGGGTGAGGCAAGTGGGCAGGACAGTCTCAGCTTTGGAATCCCAAGACCAGGTGGGCCTTGCATTGATCCATAGGGTTCAGTGATTCATCGGCTGCATATCACACCCAGTGCTCATTACATCACGTGCCCTCCTTAATGCCCGTCACCCAGTTACCCCATCCCCCACCCACCTCCCCTCCAGCAACCCTCAGTTTGTTTCCTGAGATTAAGAGTCTTTTATGGGGATGCCTGGGTGGCTCAGTCGGTTAAGCGGCTGCCTTCGGCCTGGGTCATGATCCCAGGGTCCTGGGATCAAGTCCCACATGGGGCTCCCCGCTCAGCAGGGAGCCTGCTTCTCCCTCTCTCTCCCTCTGCTTGTGCTCTGTCAAATAAATAAAATCTTAAAAAAAAAAAAAAAGCCTTTTATGGTTTGTCTCTCTCTCTCTGATTTCATCTTGTTTTATTTTTCCCTCCCTTCCCCTATAATCCTGTTTTGTTTCTTAAATTTCACATATGGGATCATATGATAATTATCTTTCTCTGATTGACTTATTTCGCTTAGCATAATACCCTCTAGTTCCATCCACATCGTTGCAAATGGCAAGATTTCCTTTTTTGATGGCTGCATAATATTCCATTGTATATATATCCCACATCTTCTTTATCCACTCATCTGTCAATGGACATCTGGGCTCTTTCCATAGTTTGGCTATTGCGGACATTGCTGCTATGAACATTGGGGTGCAGGTACCCCTTCGGATCCCTACACTTGCATCTTCAGGGTAAATACAGTAGGCAATTGCTGGGTTATAGGGTAGCTCTATTTTCAACTTTTTGAACCTCCATACTGTTTTCCAGAGTGGCTGCACCAGCTTGCATTCCCACCAACGACTTAAGAGGGTTTCCCTTTCTCCACATCCTCGCCAACATCTGTCATTTCCCAACTGGTTCATTTTAGCCATTCTGACCAGTGTGAGGTGGTATCTCACTGTGGTTTTGATTTGTATTTCCCTGAGTAAAACGTGCTTTTTGAAAGCAAGAACTTGAACAGGAACTTGCACACCCGTGTTCACAGCAACGGTATCCACGACAGCCAAAAAACAAAAGCACCCGTGTGTCCGTCCACAGAGAAACGGATAAACAAGACGCAGTCCGTCCACACAATGGAGTATTACTCAGCGTTAAAAAAGGAAGGGCACTCTGAAACAAATAATGCAATATATGTTAAGAAAGAAAAAAAGAAGAAGAAGAATGTAGCAGGAGGGGAAGAATGAAGGGGGGGAAATCGGAGGGGGAGAAGAACCATGAGAGACAATGGACTCTGAAAAACAAACTGAGGGTTCTAGAGGGGAGGGGGTTGGGAGGATGGGTTAGCCTGGTGATGGGTATTGAGGAGGGCACGTTCTGCATGGAGCACTGGGTGTTATGCACAAACAATGAATCATGGAACACTATATCTAAAACTAATGATGTAATGTATGGGGATTAACATAACAATAAAAAAATTAAAAAAAAAAAAAAGAGGGTAAAAACTCTAAAAAAAAAATAAAATAAAATAAAATTGCTCTCTCTAAAAAAAAAAAAAAAAAAAAAAAGGAAGGGCATTCTGACACCTGCCACAACACAGATGGACCTGGAGAACACGATGCTGAGCGAAATAAGCCAGACACAAAAGGACAAATATTGCAGGATTTCACCCCCACGAGGTCCCTAAAGGAGTCAAACTCACAGAGACAGAGAGCAGGATGGTGGGTGCCGAGGCTGGGGTAAGGGAGTTAGTGTTCAATGGGACAGAGTTTCAGTTTGGGAAGATGGAAAGTTCTGGAGACAGATGGCAGGGATGTTGTACAACAATGTAAATGTGCTTACAGCCACTGAACGGCACACTTAAAAAAAAGCGGTTAAGATGGTAAATTTTATGTTATGCATATTTTACCACAACTTACGAAGTGTTAAGTGCAATATAGTGTTTTCACATCAATTTCCATTAAATTCTTTGCTTATCATGTGCTGCTTCCTTCATGTCCCTCAAGTCTTTGCTCAGGAGCCACCTTCTCCAGGAGGCCCGCCCTGACCACCCTCCTGAAAAGTGCAACCGCCCTTCCCTCCAGGCCCCCAGAAGCAAGAGCTCCTTCTCTCCTGGATGGCACAGAGGCTCCTGTATTATCTCCCTTACTCAGTGTTTGTTTCCCCTGGCTTGAATGCTGGCCCTCCAGGGCAGGAATATATTTGTGTCTCTGATTTACTGTTGGATCCTAAGAGTCTAGAGCAACCAAACAGACCCCGGTATGATGCTTCACCCCAGGACAGCAGAACACACATTCTTCTTGAGTGCACGTGGAACATTCTCCAGGACGGACCACATGTTAAACCATTAAAAAAGCCTCCATGAATGTAAAAAGGACTGAAATCATACAAAGAATGTTCTCCAGCCACAACAGAATGAAATTACACGTCAATAAGAGAAGAAAAAATTTAGAAATTTATGAATATGTGGAAATTGAACAACACACAGGTAAAGTGGAAAATATAAAGACAGGAAAAAAAAGAAAGAAACTAGAAAATATTTGAAATGTATGAAAAAGAAAACAAAATATAGCAAAACTTATGAGATAGAGCAAAAACAGTCCTTAAAAGATTCTCAGTTGTAAATGTCTATATTCAAAAGAGCAAAGATCTCAAATCAATAACTTATCCTCCCACCTGACAAAACTGGAAAAGAAGCAACAAACTAAAGTGAGCAGGGGGAGGAACGAATAAAAGGGTGAAATGAAAGTAAAAGAGAAGAGAAAAATCGATGAAACCACAATCGGGTTCTTTGAAAAGCTGGATGAAACTGGCAAACTTTTAGCTAGATTTGGATCAAGGGAAAAAAAGGGGGGAGGGGGAGTCAAATTACCAAACTCAGAAATTAAAGAGAGGACATTTCTACCAACCTCACAGAAATAAAAAAGAGGATCAGGCAACACTGTGAACAACTGCACACAGAAATGGACAGATTTCAGGGAGACACAAAGTAACAAACGCGACTCAGGAAGAAACATACCTATAACAAGTAAAGACTGAATTAAAACTGCACACACACAAAAAGCACGAGGCCCTGATGGCTTCGCTGGTGAATTCTACCAAACCTTTAAGGAAGCATTAAATAACAGTTCATCACAAACGTTGCCAAAAAGTAGAAGAGAACACTTTCCAACTCATTTTATGAGGCCAATATTACCATGATACCATCACAAGAATGGTACAGATCAATATCTCTTTTGTATATGCATGCAAAACACTGAACAGAATACTAGCAAACTGAATCCAGCAGCATATGAAAAGAATTATAAACCATGACCAAGTAGGATTGATCCCAAGAATGAAAAGCTGGTATGACATCCAAAAATCAATTAATGCAATGCCCCATATTAACAGAATAAAGGGCAAAAGGGAGTTGAGCATCTCAACAGATGTAGAAAAAGCACTTGGCAAAATCCAGCACTGCTTCATGATAAAATGCTCAACAAACTAACAACACAAGGGACCTTCCCCAACCTGATCATCGGCATCTACAAGACACCCACACCTGCCATCATAAGCAACGTTGAAAGACTAGACATTTCCCCCTCAGACCAGGAGCAAGACATTGATGTCCTTTCTTGCCACTTCTACTCAACATTGTGCTGGGGGTTCCAGGCAGGGCAAGTAAGCAAGGCAATGAAATAAAAGCATCCAGGTTGGAGAGAAAGAAATAAAATTTTCACTATTTGTAGATGACATAATCTTGTATGTAGAAAATCCTAAAGAATCCACCGAAAAATTAGAACAAACATGATCAGCAAGATCATAGAATATATGATCAATATACAAAAAATGAACTGTATCTCTACACACTAAGAATGAACTATTTGAAAATGAAATTAAGAAACTAAATTCATTTACAATATTACTAAAAAGAAAGTTTTAGGCATAAATCTAACCAAAAAAAGTGGAAAATTTATCATCTGAAAACCAGAAAACATTTCTGAAAGAAATAAAAAGACCTAATAAGTGGAAAAGCATCTTATGCTCATGGGTCAGAAGACCTCATATTGTTAAGATGGCAATACTTACAAAATGAGCTACAGACTCAACACAATCCCTACCAAATCCCAGCTGGCTTCTTTGCAGAAGTTGATAAGCTGATCCTAAAATTCATATAAAAATTAAAGGGATCCAGAATAGCCAAAGTATGTTGAGAAAAGAAAAAACTAGGTTGGAAGACTCACCCTTCCTGATTTTAAAACTCCACTACAAAGCAACAGTAAGCAACACAATGTGGCACTGGCATAAGAATGAACATAGATTGGGGCGCCTGGGTGGCTCAGTCATTAAGCGTCTGCCTTCGGCTCAGGTCAGGATCCCAGGGTCCTAGGATCGAGCCCCAAATCAGGCTCCCTGCTCTGCGGGAAGCCTGCTTCTCCCTCTCCCACTCCCCCTGCTTGTGTTCCCTCTCTCGCTGTGTCTCTGTCAAATAAATAAATAAAATCTTAAAAAAAAAATGAACACAGATTAAAGGAAGAGACTTGAAAGTCTAGAAATGATGCCATGTTTTTATAGCCAACTGATTTTCAACCAGAATGCCCAGCCAATTCAATTGAAAAGTACCATCTTTTCAACAAATGGTGATGGGGCAACTGGACATCCATAGGCAAAAGAATGAAGTTGGACCCCTTCCTCACACCATATAAAAAATTAATTCAAAATGGATCATACAGGGGCGCCTGGGTGGCTCAGTCAGTTAAGTGTCTGCCGTTGGCTCAGGTCATGATCTCAGGATCCTGGGATCAAGCCCCATGTCAGGCTCCCTGCTCAGCAGGCAGTCTGCTCCTCCCTCTCCCTCTGCCCCTCACCCTATGCATGTTCTCTCTCTCACCCTCTCTGTCTCTCTCTCAAATAAATAAAATCTTTTAAAAAAAAAAAAGGCAAATGGATCATACACCTAAATATATGAGTTAATAGCATAAAACTCTTAGAAGAAAACACAAGCATAAATTGTCAGGACCTCAGGTTAGGCAATTCCTTCTCAGATGTGACACTAGAAGAATAAGTACCAAAATAAAAAACAGATGGTCTCCATCAAAATGTAAAATTTTCATACTTTCTACAACACCATCAACAAAACAAAAAAGACAACCCAAAGAATGGGACAAATTATCATCAAATTGTATATCTGAGAAGAAATTTATACCTGAAGAATTATTATAACTAAATAATAAAAAGAGCCCTCCAAAAAACAATTTAAAATGGGCAAAAGATCTGAAAAGACATTTCACCAAGCAAGGTATACAAATGGCCAACAAGCACATGAGAAGGTGCTCAGATCATTCATCACAGAAGAAATACAAATTAAACAAACAGGAAGATGCCACCTCACACCCTCCGGGATTACTACACTCAAGAAGACAGATAATAGCACAAAGTGGTGAGGAGGTGTGCGAAGGGGAACCCCGGAATGCGGAGTGTTCCACCCACTGTGGGAAACAGTCTGGCAGGTCCTCAGAAGGTAAAACATCAGGTCACCATGTGACCCAGCACTCCCAGTTCTGGGTAAACACCCAAGATCGATGAACACACGTGCCCACATGAAAACTCATATGCTGATTCGAAAAAGCCAAAAAGTGGAAATAACCAATATGTCCATCCACTGCCGTAGGAATGAATACAATGTGATGGATCCATACAACAGAGTATTATTCGGCTGTGAAAAGGGAACGGGGTGCTGATATGTGTTAGAACACAGATCACAGATGAACCTTGAAAACAGTATGCTGAGTAATGAAGCAGTCACAAAAGACCACACACCACAGGATTTCACATCTATGAGATGTCCAGATTGGACAAATCCACAGAGCCAGAAAGGAGATGAGTGGTTGCCAGGGCCAGGGAATGTATGCAGGAAACAGGGAGCAAAGACAAATAGGTTTGAGATTTGGAAGGGGGGTGGATGATGAAAATGTCTAGAAATGAGAGTGATGATCATGGTTGCACAACTCTTATGAATAGATTAAAGACCATTGAATTGTATACTTTAGATGGGTGATCTGTAAGACATATAAATTATATCTTGATAAAAATACTGTACTTTTTTAAGATTTTATTTACTTATTTATTAGAGAGCGAGCGAGCAAGGAGAGGGGCAGAGGGAAAAGGAGAGAAGCTCAAGCAGACTCTATGCTGAGCACGGAACCCAACACGGGACTTGATCTCAGGACCCTGAGATCATGACCTGAACCAAAACCAAGAGTCAGATCCTTAACCAACTGAGCCACCCAAGCTCCCCAATACTTTACTTTTTTAAACAAGTCGAGGACAGTGCGTGGCATGGAGGCACCCACCAGCGGGGCAGGCCAGGCACTGCCTCAGGCCCTAGGACACACCGACACACAGGACAGATAAGGGGCCCACCCTCCTGGACTTTCTTCCAGTGGAGGGAGGAGGGGGACACACATGCAAACCAACACACGAAACCATGAATTTCGGTCTAGATGCATGAGAGAACCAAGGTGAGGACACTTGTCCACACCTTCGTGGGGTCTCCTACCCTCCAGGGCCTCCTACCAGCCCTGGGTCCCCTTCCCACAGAGGCAGCAGTAAAGAGGTCTACTGGAGGGTTAGCAACACGTCCTCTCCCCTGGAGAAGGCGTCCCCCTTCAGCTGAAGCCTGGGGAACCTCGAGTCTCCCTAGGGCTGGGCGGGGGTGGGCATGGGTGTGTTAACCCTTGCTCTGGGGGCCTTGTGCATTCATACTACACAGGAACCAATGCCCCGGGGCGCCTGGGTGGCTCAGTTGGTTGGGCAACCGCCTTCAGCTCAGGTCATGATCCTGGAGTCCCGGGATCGAGTCCCGCATCGGGCTCCCTGCTCAGCGCTCCCTTCTCCCTCTGACCCTCCCCGCTCTCATGCTCTCTCTCTAAAATAAATAAATAAAATCTTAAAAAAAAAAAGAACCAATGCCCCAAAACACTAATAATCAGCCATACTGAGAGACAGTCTCCTCCTAGGGCCTCCCACCTCCACCCCCGCTGTGAGCGGATGAGCAGGACACACCTGTCAAGATACGTTCGGACACCATTACAAGTTCAGCCGAAAAGGTCTACCTGTTAATGACAGTGTACAGAAGCTACTGAAGTTTGCAAAGAAGGTATGAGGCCCCTGACATCCTGGCCTGGCCAAGGACCATTCAGCAGCAAAGCATCATAGGGTTTAATCTGGAACAAACCAAAAACCAAAACCAGAACTTAAACCACCCTTAACCCCAGGGCCCAGTCCCCAGTTCTGCCTCCTCGAATGGCATAAATACGGGCAGGGAATTCCGACTGTCAGAGCCTTACTGTGGACAGAAGGGCCGGGGGCAAAGCGGGGACAGAATGTAAACACAGGTAGGCGCTCTGCTCCCCACTTGGTGACAAACGCCCACGTCAGAGACAACCATCTATCCAAGCTTGAGAGGAGTGGGGGCAGGATGGAGACAGACAACAGTGGGGGCCCTGCCTGCAGAGGACTTAATCTCATTTTTCTTTAAAGATTTTATTTTTTGACAGAGAGAGACACAGCGAGAGAGGAGCAAGACGGAGTGGGAGAGGGAGAAGCAGGCTCCCCATGAGCAGGGTGCCCGATGCGGGGCTCAATCCCAGGACCCCGGGATCATGACCTGAGCCGAAGGCAGACGCTTAACGACTGAGCCACCCAGGCGCCCCTAATCTCATTTTCTAAAGCTGCCTTTGCTGTCCCCACCTCACCCTGCCAGAGACTGCAGAGCTTAGTAGGGAAGCCAAGAGTCAGACCCTGGCCAGGCCGGGGAGAAAGTACCGCCATCCACCAACACCCTGGGGCGCACTTGCCTCCTGAGACCGGGCCTCCCCTGAAAACCTGAGCGCCTGGTCCACAGGACAACCGACTTCTATTTCGGTGACCCCCGGGCTCAGGGGGCCCTCTGGCTCCTCCTCTACCAAGGGCCCCAGACGCAGCACGGAGAAGGGAGAGGCCAGGCCAGTGCCAGCTACCTTTCCCACACAGGGCGTGACAGGAGCCGCTCCTCCAAGGTCCAGGGACAATCTTCACCCCAAAACAACCCCAGCCAAGGCCCGGGAGGACGGAGGACCAAGCCAGCACACGTGGACACCCTCACGGGGGATCTGAAACAGCCTTCTGGCCTGACCTGGGTTCCCAGCTGTCATCCCCGCAGAGCTGAGCTTCTGGTGACCTCAGACACCTTCTACAGTAAGTTACACCTTTAATAGCAAAGGGTCCTGCCCCTATCAGACCCCAGCGGTGGACCAAGCCAGCTGCCTGCCTCCCCTGAGCCTGGATCCCACCACCCTAAACTCTGCATCCGCAGGCCTGTCCCTCGGGGGCGGGGACCCCCCCAATGACCCCCTGCAGCCCCCAACTAAACTTCACAGATGCATCCTAAACAACAAGAAAAGGGACAGGTGTTGCTGGAAACATCCACCCAACGACGGGGCGAAGCCAGCTTTCAAACCCACACCCTGTCCAAGCAGCTGGTCCCAGGCCTCTTCCAGGGGTCCTCAATGTGTGGCCCGGGGAACCCTGGGGGCTCCCCGAAGCCCTTTCAGGCCTCTGTGAAGCCAAACTGTCCTCACAGAAATACTAAGGCATCTTTTCACTCGCACCCCCCCCCCAAGTGTGTTGTGGGGTTTTCCAGGAGCCGCACACACGGGCTGGGCCATGGCAACAGGCTGAGTGCAAGGCAGACACAAGAATCCAGCCTTCTTCTGCTAAGCCAGACTCTAAAGGGGCTTTGCAAAAATATAAGTCATGCCATGCTTCTCACCAAAGTTCTTCTTGCTCCGGAGAAAAGCTGTTTTTCATAAAAATGCTATTGACGTTAACGTGAATGGGTTTATTATTGTCGTTTTTAAAGGCATTACTATTTAAATATTTTTACTTTTCTTTTCAAGTTTCTAAGGATACATACCCGAAGATACAATGCACATGAACGAAAAGCTCTCTGGGGTCCCTAAAGAGGGTAAAGGGGTCCTCAGACCAAAAGTCTGAGAACCCCTGTGCACCCCCCGTGGGGGAGGGCAGGGACAGGTGCAATTCTGCATGGCAGAGCGAGCGGCTGCCCAGTGCAGGGTCCTGGCTCGGCCACGTGACCTTCAGCTGTCAGGTAAATGCCCCCTGCCTTGGGCACCTCCCCTGGAGAGCACTTAGGGACCAAGGTGCCCCATACACTCACTATTACCAATATTTTCAGGATATAGTCACTGAGACGGCCCACTGACAAAGAGGCAGAGGGTCCAGGGCTGACCCTGGTGTCCCCACAATATACCCCCTTAACCTGGTCTGAGTGGGTGTCCATCCCCCGCCACCCAAAGACACAGGCAGATGGAAGGAGACAGAAGAGCATCCATCCAGCAGGAATCCTGCCAGACTCAGCCCAGAAGCCCAGAAGCCCCTGCCAGTCCCTCGGCTGAGAACCCCACCGACATCCCCGAGGCCAGGCCTGAGAGCAGCCCGCGGGCTGGCCCAGGTCTGAAAACCTCTGAGTGAGGCCAAGAAAGAAGAGGCCAGGGCCCGATCGGCTTGTGGCTTCGTGGAGCTGACCCGCGCACGCAGGAGGGAGAAGTCTGGAGCCACCAGGGCTGGCTGGTTCTGCACCGGTGATGCCTTCCAGCCAACACAATCTTTTCAACAAACAACCCCCCCGGGGATGACTCCACATCCGGAGCCCCTTCAGGACCCCGAGACCCAGGTCCCTTCCTGGGGCCCAGTCTGCCCGGGGCCCTGCTGGAAGCAAGGGACAAATGGCTATAGTCGGCCAGGCCCCCTGCACAAGACGGTGGGAGCACAGAACCCATGGAAATCAGGAAGGAGAAAGGTTGGGGGGGCGTGCTCTGTGTTCTTAGGGGTGCAAGCGAGACAGCAGACGGGCCCCTCTGCCCCCACAGGGCGTTCCTGCTTCCCGGCGTCCCAGGCTGGCCTTCAGCTCTGCTCAGGATGTGTGACCCTCTCCCTGGGACCAGGCCCTCCGGGACCCACCTGGTAGCTGCATCCCGCCCTTCTGTGAGCGTCCCCGGAAAGCACCTGGACCTCCGTCCGGGCTCCCTGCCCCTCCCCACCCCCCGCCCGGTAATCTGGGTGCGGTTTTGGAATTTCTCAACCCAGGGAGGGAGGGGCCAGAACCCCAAGTAGGGACACTCTGTAGCAGGACATCCAGTCTGCAGGACTTGGCTCCTATGGAGCATTCAGGTGGCATCATCTGTCACTACTGTCACCTAGGTGTGCACACGGTCCCCAGGGTGGGACTCACCTTCAGGAACCCTGAGGGTGGGGCAGAATCTGCCCCATTTCTCTCTCCTCCCCCCCAGGGGGCTTCGAAGAGGAGTGTGGACCCTTCACAAGGGGCCAGTCTGAAGAGAACCAGTCTCCAGAAGCTGCTCGGTGTACAAAGGCCTCGGGGTCCCCCTTCCCCAGCAGCCCCTCCCATCTTCAGTCCCCTCCAAACCCTAGGAGGAGACCACAAGGGAAGGGCTCCCGATACCAAACACAGGAAGGTAGTTCAACCAAGTCTTTAATGAAAACACCAAAAGCACCCACCGCCCACTGGCTGAGAGGTGCGTTCCCAGGAGAACGGTTACGGTGTTCGAGCTTACTGCTTTCTCGATCCACACCTGATTTTTTCAGATACTTAGCGACTTGCGGTCACAGGAGAAGTTTTTTAAAGTCAATTTATGTACATCTTCCTTGCAGAGAAATATGCTAGATGGATGAATAAAAGACCAAGCAGCATGAAAGTCTATTCCGTTAGGATAACGCTCTTTGGGGGGAGTCGCAGTAGACCCTCAAGAAGGCAAAGGAACTCCTCCACCTGTTTGTCAAGGAAAGGAAGCTGCCAACGTCCCTGGTGCTTTAGACAGCAGAGGACACGGCTCAAGTTGGCCGACAGTTACTTTTAAAGTGCCAATATTTACCTCCCAGACGAGGCTCTCCATCTTCTACAAATATTGAAACCTATGAAGAATAATTTTAGATGTTGACTTAAAAACGCATGAGAAGCCTCGTTCGACGGGTATGGCCAGAATCAGGGGTGCGCATGAAGGCGTCCAGGGGGAGATCTGGTCAGCTCTGGGGCACAGAATGGTGCAGGAAACACCAAAGGGGACACAGAGTTTATAAAAACAATGCTTTTAGAGAGCTGAGAGGCAAAAAAAAAAAATCTCTTTGAAGAACCTGCCCTGCCAGGGGCGGCCTCTGCAGGTCTGCAATGATTATCCACCTAATGGATGCCTCCCGGTGAGTCTCCTCAGCGACCAGCTCCGGACTTGCCGACCATCCTGCCCACCAAAACCTTGAGCACTGCTCAGAGTGTGCTCCCAGGACTCCTGAGGGTTCAGACCCTCCAGGGGCTCCAGTCCTGCCTCTCTGGCCGCAACCGGAATTTCCGGGGGAACGGCCAGGAGCCCCCTGCCCCTGCGGCCCAGCGTTTGAAATCTGCAGCTTTCACATTAGGCGCTCATGGCCTAATTCAACGCACACACCTCTCACCGAGCCACCCTGAGAGTCCTTGGCAAGCCCCACAAGGACAATTTTCCAACACTGTCCCAGTGGGTCACTGGGCGCAGGCCCCACCCCTTCCCTGCACTGACATCTGGCAGCCAATCACCGGGAGCCCTGCGCTCCACTGCGGCTGAACGCAAACTCCTAGCAGCCCCGCGGGCTTTGATGGGCTTGTCTCCCAGAAAGAGACACGGCCTCGGCTGCGCACCCAGGGTCCCGGCCCTGAGCTCTGGGCAGGCTCTCGGATCCGCCCCAGTACTGGGCTCACCTTCCCCTTCCCCCATTAAGACTGGAAACCCGTTGAGGGGGTAGGGAGCCTCATGCCAGATGCTAATTCATCCCCCAAAGACTGACCTCGGGATTCCCACTCGAGACAATGACAGTCACTCCAAAACATTCCTTGAATCTGCTTCCAAAGGAAAAAAAAGGGCCTACCACATCAAGAAGTCTGATCAGAACTCTGGTTTTCATTCGCCTACTGTAGCTCTTTCCCGAAAGCAGTTACAAGAAGAGTAATTGTCTAACCAGATGAATTTTCCTGCTGGGTCAGCTGCTGGCTCACCACGTGCATGTGGCGAGCACAGGGGACCAAGGGCTGGGCTGGCTCTCCCAGGCTGCTTGCAGTCCCAGCTGCCCCACGCCCTAGCTGTGTGGCCCAGACCTCCTACAGGTGCTTCTATATGCCCCATCCCCCTCCTCTCCCAGACTGGGCTGGGGACCCTCTCTGCGTCCTACAGCACCCAAAGGTGATCACAACCCCTGTCCCACTGTGCACGAAGTGCCCACCCCTTCCCTCCCCCCGCTCGCCTGGAAGCTCCCGGGGTGGGGGTGGGGCAGCCCGTGTGGCCAGCTCCCAGCCTGGTGCTCAGGGCAGGTCCTCCGACGCAATACGCAGAGAAAATCTGATATACCCTAGGTCACGTCGGACCACCAGAGAGGGGCAGGCCCCACAAGACTCACGCGGCTTGGGGCTCCAGGCTATAAGCCCTGCACGCGGGTGAAGGGCTGGGGACTCCAGAGATTTTTTTTAAAACTGGCTTTTGTTTGGGGCACCTTCCTCCCCACCTCCTCGGTCAAAGCAGAGAATTCGGTAGGTTTGTGGGGATCACTTTGAGGAAGGAAGATCATAAATGCCCCCCACCCCCACCCCGCCCCGGGCCTCAGGACAACTGGAGGCTCCAGGGGAGGCTGTAACCGAACATTTCCTCCGGGCTTTCCCGGCCACACCCCTCCCTGCTGCGGGCTCCCCACGGAGGGGTTCTCAGCGAGGCCAGCCTCCAGCGGGGCTGGGCCTGCGGTTTACACAGCAGGAGCCGGGAGTGCCTGAGAAATGAGAGTTCAGGGGTCAAGGGGCTAGGACGCAGATGGGGGCTTCACACCCAGGCTTCCCACCGAGCAGGAGGCAGATCTTGGCCGCCTTAGCAACTCAACTCCCAAAACTGAGCCCCATTTTGGAAAGCCCCCATTACTCACCCGAGATGACAAGGACACCAGAACTCTATAAATTAGGGCTCTGACATAGTCGCGAACAACGCCAGTAAAATAATCACTTTTCTAAAAAGTCCGTTTTTCCTAGGGTTTTCCCGCATATCGGTCAACTCCTGCACGTTTTTCTTAGTTTCCAGCTTTTTCTTCCACCTTGCTCCCCCACCACGGATGGAATAAATTGTGATGCTATCTGAGGACTGCTTTATCTCCTGCTGGTGGCATTCCTCACATCTGACCCTTGACCCTGGATGGCCAGGGCTCCCTCCAGATAGGGCCCTCCAGGGGCCCGGACTAGGTCACCTGCAGAAGGCGACCCCTACAGATCAGCTGGGGGGGGGGCCCTGCACACAGGCCCAAGAACCAGCTCAAGAACTTAACGACAGCCCCTAGGAAACTCTCCTGAATACGATTAGGGCTTTCTCAAGCAAATTACACTGGCCAAGAGTAGGCGGGAGGATCCCCCGCCCCCTTCCCCAAACGGGATCGGATTTGTTCAAAGCAGCCCAGCGCTGTCAACAATGCCCACTGGGAGCTGCCTTCTTAGGCAAAATCACCTTACTCATCAAGCACTCCTGTTGATACTTGAACAGTCGCAGCTCCTTCCCTACCAGCCCAAAGGAGCCCCCGCCTTTTCACCCGATTCCTCCTTGGAAAACCAGAAATTCCTCAGCAGGGTGAGGGCACCCGCTTCCCCCGCAGACTTACGCCCAGCCACTGTTAGGACAGCCTAATTCCTACTCAGACAAGGGTCTCCCTCTGGCCTCCCTAAGGATACCAGCACCTGGGGGGCAAACCTCTACCTGCCGCTCATTAACAGCCCCCAGCAAGGCCATCTCGACTTCACTCCCCCATGACCATGGAACCCGCCGTGGGCACGACTCTCCAGGCGACGGCAGCCTTGTTACCGCTCCCAGTGGTGTGACAACTGGGATCTCAAATGCAGTCGCCCCCCCCCCCCGGGGTTTTCAGGACATGCCGAAACCCCCAGATCCAGCAGGTACTCCATGACTCTCATGTCACAGCAGGGCACCTGGATCGAGGCTGAATCCAGGGGCGACAGCCACTCCCGGTGGCGCCAGCCGCAGGGTCGAGGGGCAAGTCCCAGGTAGAGATCAAAGCACCGCCGGCAACGGAGGGCTTCCGAAATTACCTAATTCTTGGGAGCTTAATTTAATTAGAGAACTGACCTCATTAATTCGAACTTGAGTTTCGAACAAAAAAGAGGTCACCAAACCATCCAATTTACTACCTCCAATTTCCAGGTGGAAACCACTTCATTTCTGGAAGGCCTCTGAGGACTCCCAGGACCGTGCCCACAGCTGCCGGCCCACCAGGCCCCCAAGTACCGCGACCTAAGCGGCCCAAGCGCCTTCCTTCCAGCCGCCCAGGGTCGCTTTAAAGGCTCCTCCACGAACTCCATGGCCAAGAGCACCGGCCTCGCCCCCTTTGGACGCCCCCAGCCCCATGGAAACACAAACCTCGCCTGCGTGCCCGCCCTCGAATCCCGCGCGGAGCGGTGGAACCCGCGCGACCTGGTCCACCGAGGGGCCGCACCCTCCGAACCCGGGCGGCGAGGTCCACCCCGGCCCCTACGCTCTCCGAACCCGGGCGGCGAGGTCCACCCCGGCCCCTACGCTCTCCGAACCCGGACGGGGAGGTCCACCCCGGCCCCCGCGCCCTCCGAACCCAGGCGGCGAGGTCTATCTACTGCCGAGCCGCACCCTCCGAACCCGGACGGCGGCGAGGGCCACCCCGATCCCCACACCCTCCGATCCCGGGCGAGGTCCTCCACGGGGGTCGCACCTGCTTGCGCAATCCAGAGGCCCAGCTCCGGTGGCGAGTGAGCGGTCGGTGTCTCCTGGCGCGCCCCGCTCCCCCGCAGCCCTGCGGAGGCACCTGGGCCGCGGGCTGCGCGGGCGGAGCTGCCCGGCCACCCGGAGGAGGGATGCCCGGGCGAAAGTTGCCAGGGAAACTTGAGCAACTCGAGCGCACCGGTGCCAGCCTCCTGCATAATTCACGGGCGGCGGCGGCGGACCTGCACCAGCCCGGTCCCCCCCACACACACACACCGACCCCGGCCGGGGCGCGCAGCGGGCAGAGGCTGGGCACCAGGCGCCGGCACTGCGCGACCCCGGGGCCGGGGGGCCCGACCCGCGACCCCCCGGGCCTGCGCCGGGTGCGCCGGCTCCGGCCTGCCGGAGCCCGCTGCTCCAGCGCGCGCACCTGGATGGGGGCTCTGTGAGCTGGCTCGGGGCTGGGCGACCGCTGCAGGGTCTCTGGGGACCCTGCGACCGCGGCTTGGGTCCCCGCCCCCCGCGCGCCCCCTGGCGGCCCCGAGCCCGCTCCTCCGCCAAGCCTACGGACCCAAGTCCCCAGGCCGGCGGGTGGCGACCGAGGGCCACCAGACCCCGGGCAGGCGGTGGAGGTAGGTCTGTGCTGCCCCAGCGGGAGGCGCGGGGCGCGCTGGGGGTGAGGGGTTCGTGCACCAGGGGCACAAAAAAGGTACTCCTGCGCTCTGCGCCCACGCCTCTTCCAAAGCGTTTTAAACCTGCCCCTACTCCCAAGGAAGCCGGGGGGCGGGGGGGGGCGGTGTCTTTACAGAGAAGCGACCCCCACCCGGACGCGCGGAACCCTTTTCCCAGCCCCCCTCCCCCGCTCCAGTGGGTTCAGTCCTGCGCTTACCCGGTAGTTGGTGTTCCTGTAAGCCAGACGCACCCAAAATGCAGCCGGTGAGCAGGGTCGGGGGCCCGGGGGCCACCTACTGTCGTTCCGGGCCACCCCCCGCCCCGCGCCCGCAGCTCCCCGTGGCCCCCGCCGCCGCCTTACCTCGCTCCGGCGGCCGCTCGGGAGTCGGGCGGGGTGAGCGCCCCCGGGGAGGGCCGACGGCCGCGCGCACCTGGCTCCGCCGCGGGGACCCGAGCGGCGCCGCGCCCAGCCCGGCCGGAGCGCCGGAGTCGCCGGAGCCGCGGCCGCTCAGGTGTCGGGGGGGCGGGTGGGGGCGCCGCGGCCCCGCCTCGCGCTGCGGCCCGGGCGCCGGGCTCCTCGCGGGGGCGCTCGGCGGTCCCTCCCCTCGGCCCGGCGCGGGCGGCTGGGGCCGGAGGGGGTGGGGGAGGGGTCGTCTCGCCGCCGAAGGGCGCGCGCGGCCCGGGACCCGCGTGCGCGGCCCCCCCCGGACCTCTCCCGCGCCGAGGTCCGCCGCCCCTCCGCACCTGCCCCGGCCGCTCGGGCTCCGGCGGCGACTCGGACGCGGCGCGCGGGGTCTGTTGTGGCAACCCCGGGAGACGGCGGGCGCCCGGGGCCGCCTCCGCCCGCCGCCCCGCCCCGGGCTGCGTGGCTCGCCGCCCCCCTTCCCGGAGCTAGCCCTGGGACCAGAAAGTCCTTTAATTTTGTAAAGCCCCGTTCGCTCTGCGGGATTATCCCGAACGCAGTCGGCTCCCGCCCCAGAGTATTTTATGTTAATAGGATTCAGAAATGCTGAGGCCGACCGCACCGCACCCTGTTTGCAGAGCAGATGAAAACTTTGTGCCTGGGCCATACGCCGCCATGTGCCTCCCAGGCCACCTTCCACCCGGGCGCCTTCCTTCAGCGACCCACTGCCCTCCCAGACAAGGAACGATTCGGGGTGAGGGTAGGGGACTAGAAGCCAACCGCTCAGATGAATCCGAGAGGCAAAAGGCAGCCTCCGGGGACGCCCAGGAATCCTGTTACTGTCCAGGGCTTGGGGATTGCCAGGTTTGCCAAAACCCAAGGGGGGTTGTCATGAGCCCTGGCCCCCAGCTCCCAGCTGTGATGCGGTGGATTTACTCCTCCCAACCTGATGCATGAGCAATTGGCTAATAACTTCTCAAGCCCCTACTAATCCACTGCTAATTACCCCAGTTACGGAGGTTTCTGTGTCCTGCGTTTTCCAATGTTCTGGAAGAAGGGAAAGCAATTCCTGCCCAAGATCTGCAGTGTGATTTGGGGGATTGGGGGGCAGAGGGGACTGTGTTGGGGGCACAAACACCACCCTCCAGGCTGTGAGGTAGAACATGCTTTCAGTATAGGAAGGCTTCCATTATACAAAACCCACTCTGTGTCTCCCCAGGAAAAAAAGGGAGAGTCTATAAATACATTTTTATTTTTATGTATTTATAATGTATTAGGATATACATACTTTTTTAAGTCACTCTTACCGAACATGCCTGAGAGATTTCCATGGGCCAGTGACTTCAACACACCAAAGGCAAAGTTAAATATTTGCTCTAGATACTTTTTTTTCCCCTGCTTGCATAATTGTCCCACATTTCAAAGAAGTCTTTAAAAGCACTTAGGATTAAAAAAAAAAAAAAAGTTGTGTTTGGGTCCTAAGTATTTCAGGACACACGTGGAGCAAATACTGGAAGTCCTCAAGGGCAACCGCCAGATGCAAACTTCTTTCTCTCCTCTACTTCCTTAAGCATGAGACTTCATAAAGTGTTTGTTGAGTGAGTAAAGGAGGCCATCAATCAAATAACAATAATCCCTAAGCAGGAAGAACAAGGCCCTGGCAGGATCCAACAAGCATAATTTCTTGGACATGGAAACAGGGGATCCTGCGGCGGGGGAAGAGGGTAAGTCAGCAGAATGTTCCCATGTTCTCAGGGTTTGTCAGTGGCAGATCCAAGATGTGGCTTATGGGGGGCTCTTTATCTTCCCATAACTTACATCAGACCCTGTGACCCCAAACAAATCGTGTCATCTAAACAAAGCGGTGTGTTTGCCTACAATTCTAACTCAAAGAGAAGTCCCCAACATGTCACCGCCTCCAACCAGATCCCCAGCCCCCAAACGCTCCTCCCCAGATTTCTAGGACACCCTGAGGACAGCAGAGGGGGCAGCTGGCTATTCTGAAGTTGTGAACACATTTCTGGGGTCCCCACAGAGGACTCAAGTGCCAGAAGCATTCTGCTGTCTTCAAGAAACACTTCCCCAGGGACGCAGGCCTCCACCAGCCTGTCCACCCAAGGGGGCGCCCCTTGGCCACCCCTCCAGTCCTCGGATCTGTTTGTCGCCCGGCAACAGCCTTCCGTGGGAGCACCGTCTTCTGATGCCTTCAGGACGCATCCTGCTACATCCCAGTTTCTCGGTGTCCCTTTAGGGACATCCAGTTCAGCCTTGTGCTTTGAGGCAACATCCCTCTAGTCAAGAGCGACTTGTGAAAGGCTCAGGACTGAGGACCCTGCAACAGCACCTGTCAAACCCCTTCCGGCTCATCGGGTGCAATTCCGGGTTTCGGGGCACACCTTCACCCCGACAGCCTGTCCCTGCTGCGGTTGGGGCCTTCACGTGGCTCGGGGAGCCTGTCAGCTGTCTTGTCTGTGGTGGGCCCAGGGTGGCCCGTGTCATAAAGGCACCTTGCTTCAGTTTCAGTGTAGGGAAAGGGAAATCATCTTTTTTGCTTCTTGATTTCAGACCTCCCTGTTTTTGTTTCTGTAAGCTGCCTTTTCCTGGGTCCCCCCCCCACACACAAACACGTATGATGATGTTGGAATGAGCTTGCAGGAAGGTATCTGGTTTCCCATTTGATGCGCTCTTCTTTCCTATAAAACCTGAAGCAATCAGCCATCGGTCACAGCCTTTATGGGCTGTCCACTGAGCACAGAGCGCCCCAGGACTTCCCAGAAAGAGTACCTATTTTACAGAGTACTAGAAACTGGGACACCGTACCGTTAAGAGAGGCGAAACAGAACCAAATCCTCTGTCCTGGGAAAAACATTATAAATATTTTGTGGCTTAGATTAACCCAGATGCTCGTGGCTTGCAGCAGCAGGCCTGTCTGTCTCCAGAGCAGCTCCTGGGTCTGGGACCTGGAGGCCAGCGCTTCTTTAGAGCGGTATGCCAGGGCTGCCCAAGTGGGAGTAACCCAACCCCACCCTCCAGCTTCCAGGTGGGAAGCTGGGGTGCAAGGAGGGATGGGGTTTGCCCAAGGACATGGAGTCAGAGCCAGGTAAAGGCAGGTGTGCACAGGTGAAATCAGGTAAAGCCAGGTAAAGGTAGATGCTCCAGCCAACAAGTTTGCCTCATTCCCCCATCCCTGCCAGATCCCCATGTTTTTGCAATGTTTTTCTACATGTTTTCCACTACAGCAAGAGGTCCCTTCCCTCGTGTTACCCCGCACATCAAATATTGGATAATTCACTCATTTCTCCATAATTGTATAACAACTTCTAGCTCAGACACAAACTTGATACTATAAATACTCCCAGATCTTGCAAATCTCTCAACTCCTCTGCAGGCGCCTCCCACATTGCCCTTCTGTATCTCCACAAGACGTTTTACTACTCTCCATTAATTTCCATGAATTTATTTTCCACGGATTTGTTTTGAAAGCTTCCTGAGAAGAAGTGCTTGATGTCTGGTCCTAAGAGACAGGGCTGCTAACAGCGGGAGAGCGGAAGGCGAGTTTGCTCCTCCTGGAATCTGAGACCACAAGAGGGGCTGGTCAGGAGCTTTTCTTCCTGGGCTGGAGGAGCAGGGAGCAGGGAGCAGGAGGAGAGGGGCCAGGGCTCTGCCCTTGAGGCCTGCTTCCAAGTCCTAGAGACTTCTCCAGGCCTCCTGCACCTGCCAGTGCAGCCCAAGGAGGGGAGGAGTCAGCTCCAGGGGCCTCTCTCTGTCCCGGTGCACAGTCCCAGGGGCTGCGTGGGAGGCTGGGAGGGGCGACGCTCAGTGCCACCAGCCGGCCCCCCGTCCCGCTGAGGGAATCATCGCAGCTTCTGAGAAGTGCCGCTGGTGCCTCCCTTGCTTACAGCGGAGACCTTGACAAAACCCTTCTATTTGGGAGCTTCCCCCTCTGGGGCTCCCCTTCCCTCCTCCCTCGCTCCTGCTTCCGGAGTCAGCTCTAATATGGCAGGCAGCCTGTTCCCAAGTCCTGGTTTCAGGCCCAGCTTTCTGGGGAAACACAAAATGACATGTGGTTCTGTGAGACATCGATGAGGCCCCGCCCAGTCAGGGACCATTGGGGCTGCCCTGGAGATGAGGGAAACTGAGGCCAGCGTGAAGTCACGCTAAGGAGGGAGAGGGTTTGCCGATGCAAAGCTACGCCAGCAACTTGATGCGATTATTGCACAACCAAACCTACCGGAAGGTCCCATTATAACCAGCTTGGAGACTCTTGGGGTTCGCTTGGCAAGCAAACAAATAAGCAAACTTTTAAGGTCACCAGCAGACAGAATAGAGCAGAGCTTTGAAAAAACAACGTGCGTGACAGAGTGAGGGCTATCCCAACAACGCTAGAAGGCTTCCATGTTAGCAAATCTATCAGGAGATAATCTGACCCAATAAACCTCCTAGTTTAAAAAAAAAAAAAAAAAAGGAGTGGTTTGAGAATATTTTAATATTGTTCAGTTTTAAATATGAAACCCAAGCCAGCATCATGTTCCACGTGAAGCACTAAATCCTTCTCATTCCATCAGGAGCAAGATCCGCGAGCCGGCTAACATCGCCATTACGAACGAATATTTCTCTGGAGGTGCCGACCAATGCAACTGAATAAGAAAAGGCAATAAGAAAGGCTAAGTATTTTTAAAAAGAAGGCAAACATATCATTTGGGGAGGCGCTGTGATTTTCTAACTGGCGGAACTTAGGCAAGTGTCCTATGTCTTTTCCAGTTTCCATTCCTGTCCTTTCCATACCTGTCCTTTCCATACCTGTAAAGTGGGGAGAGAAGCCTCACAGAGTTTCTTTTAGAAGTGAAGGTAGTGAACGTGTATAATCTTCTGAGAAGCACGCCCTGCAGGCGGCCAGCACAACTCACTTTCTGGAGGATCACTACCTCTGCTGCTCTTAGACGGGGCCTGTCCATACTGTGGAGCTGCAATTCTCCCTCTAAACGTTAAATTCAAGCCTCATATTGGCATGCAGTTTATCTGAAAGAATAAACGTGCAAAAAAAAAAAAAAAAGTAAAGCCACTTATATCTAGAACATAGACAAGACTAAATTAAAAAGGCAATCCCAATAAAAGAATAGGCAAAAGATTTGAGCAGACCTCACCCAAGAGGCCATCGGCATGGCGGGCAAGCATATGGGAAGGTGCCCAATTTTATTAGTGGACAGAGAGAAGATAGGCCCACCGTGAGATCAATTCCCATTGGCCACATGGATGCTGGAGAGGACACGGGTCCTTGCACAGCGGGCACTGCTGTTGGCCTTGGATACAGCCACCTTGGGGAGTGGTTCTGCGGTGTGTGCTAGGACCCCGCCGCTCTACTCAGAGGTGCACACCCGGGAGCAATGAGTGTGTCTGTGCACAGGAAGATGCGTGCAAGAAGGCTCACAGGCTCAGCAGAGATGGGAAGGAACAGTGGCGCCACGTTCCTGCAAGCAAAGCCCATCCACGGCAACAACGGATGAACCCCTGCCGCATGCAAAACACGGACTAATCTCATAATTGGCACGTTAAGTTGAAAGAGGCACATACCGTGTAATTCCATCTCTATAAGGTTGGAAAACAGGCAGGAATGATCTGTGGTGTTGGACGTCGGCACTCAGGGGGAGACAAGGGGGTTTTCTGGGTGCTGGGAACACGCTGTCCCTCCGTCTGGAAGTTGCTCGCGTGGGTGGGTTCACGCTGGGAGAGTTCCTCGGGCCTTGAGGTTATGATTTATGCCTTTTCTATAGATCTGCTAGTCTGTGATAAAAATTGACTTCAGAATAGCAAGAAAAACCTCCAGAAAGAACACAAGTGAAGGAGGCCTAAAATTAAATATACTGAAAGGCTGCGGTAATTACCAGTTCACTGATGGCGTCGACGGCTGACGCAGAAATGAAAGCAGCCTCACCATGGCCTCCTGTCTCCCCTTCCTCCGGATTTCATTGACACCACGCCTCTTTGACCGCCTGCTCACGTGGAAGCTAGAGTGTGATCTGGGCATCGGAGCTGTGTGCTTCCGGGGGGCCTGGGGTCTCCTTGCTCACCCGGACCTGCGGCTCCCACGCACAGCCTGGTGCTCCGTACGCACCCAGCACGCACCCAGCTCGCTTTCAGAGAAGAAAGGGAGGGAGGGACAGGGTGGGGGGGGCAGCGAGCCCAGGATGGAATTCAGTCTGTCATAAATGTGCTTTTAAAAAATGTATAAAAAGGAGAACTAGGCAATAACTGTTGTTTATTGGCCCAGCAATATTTGAGAAATACAGCTAAATCTCTAACCCACTCCTCCTGACAAAGATAAATGACACAGATTAAAGATGTAGCCATCAGGGGCACCTGGGGGGCTCAGTCAGTTAAGCCTCACTCTTGGTTTCAGCTCAGGTCATGATCTCAGGGTCATGGGATCGAGCCCTGTGTTGGGCTCCACCCTCAGGGGAGAGTCTGCTTGAGATTCTCCCTCTTCCTCTGCCCTTCCCCCCCACCTTAAATGAATAAATAAATAAAATCTTGTTTTGTAAAAAAAGATGTAGCTATTAAATGCAAAATAATAAAACATCAGAGAAAGCCACAGATGATTATTCTCAGAATTTCAAGGTAGAGAGAGTTGGAAGGCCTTTCTAAACATGTCAGATATTCCAAGGGGAAGGTTGATATCAGGCCACACGGGAGTTAGGGCCTCTCACGGGATACCAGCCCAGGAAACAAAATCAAGCAAAAGGAAGGGTGAATGGCCAGAGAACATATTTAAACCTACACATTAAAAAGTTAACACAGATCCTAAATATATAAAGGATCTTTACAAAGTAGACATCTATTTAGAAAGTAATAGAAATCATCAAAAAAGCCTAATTGAAGAATGGATAAATGACAGAAAAAGGAAAAGTTACTTTAAAATATTAAAAGGTGGTAAAATCTTTTCAACAAATAGTACTAGAATAGCTGAACATCCACTTGGGAAACAAATAAACCTTATACCTTATAAAAAAAATTATGTCAGCATGATCATAAGTCAATATAACAGATCAAAGCTATACAACCCTTAGAGGAAAAGCAGGAGAAAAACGTTTCGGTTTGGGGTCAGGCGCCGAGGTCTTAGAGACCACAGCAAAAGCGTGCACCATAAAAGAAAAGAAAATGGGTAAACTGGAGCTCATCAAAGTTTAGACCTTCCGCTCTTTCAAAGACATACTATAAAGAGAATGAAAAGTCGCATCACAGACTGGGAGAAAATCCTTGCAAATCGCGGGTCTGACAAAGGACTTGCATCTGGAATACTCCAAACAACAGTTCTTGAAACTCAGCGCTGATCAAACAGGCAGCTCAGCACAGACATGGCAGGGGACTCGGGCAGCCCCTTCCCCAAAGAAGAGGTACAGGTGGCCAGCGGCGCAGGAAAAGGTGTGCCATGTCATTAATCATCGGAGAAACCACACGCCTCTTAGAATGACTTCAAGGAAAATAGTGCCGGCCGGGACATGGAGCATCTGGACCCTCCTCCCTGACTGGTGGTGACATCACCACCTTGGAAAGGGGCTTGGCAATTCCTCACCAAATTAGCCTATACGGAAAATATGCTTTTATATATGTGTGTGTATAACCCAGGTGTTTATCCGAAAGAAATCACACACTGTGTTCACACCACAACCTGTATGACTATTTGTGGCCCTTGTGGCCCTATGCCAGGGACCCAGGGGTGTCCAGGACCCAGGTCCCAGAGCCCCTCACATGCCCCAGCCCCTCACACCCTCCCTCACCCATCTTGCATCCAACCTATCCCCATCCCCAACAGGTGCATGAATCCTGTCCTCCGTCCATCCCCACCAGCGGTGAATCTCCTCCAGCTCTGCCCTGCTGCCTCGCTCACGGTCCACGGGACTGGTCCTCCCCTGCAGGAACTTGTGGGCTCCCAGCCCCCTGGGCCAGGTCCAAACTCCTCCTGAGGCCCTCAGGGGTCCCCGTCTTCTCACCCCACCCCCCCTCTGTCCTTACCCCTCTCAGGAGTGGCTCCCCCCTCAGGGCAACTTCCTGTTCTGCTCCTGGACGGAACTTCGATCCTCACTGAGCCCCTACCCTGCTCTCCCTCTATTGGCTGGAAATCCTGGGGGGCTGTCTTGACCGGCTTGGGTGCCCATTCCCAGGGCCCCTCACATCTGCAGAGGGCCTAGTGGATGTTGGAGCCTGGGGCAGGTGTTGGAGGCCCAAACGTGGGGGCAGGCAGGGACCTGGCACAGAAGGTGGGTGGCGGGTGTAAGAAGCAAGGAGAACTCCGGACCCGTCCCACAGAGAAGCCTTAACAGGGCTCAGCCGCTGCACCATCCAGGTGGCCTCAACCCCACGTCACTCTCGAGGCTGAGCCCTCGGGAACCACTCCCACCATGGCGCTCTCCAAGGACAGGAGGGCGTGAGGAGCCTCCGATGGCCCAGGGCCAGCTCACGGGTCACGTCCTCTCCCCTCGGTGACCTCCTCCAAACCAGGTCTCTGAATTAATTTAATGGAAGAAAGTCAGCCACAAGGGACCCCGGGGTGCTGGGGGCGAATCTGATACACATTCTGGCATGAATAGCTCAGAATCAAACACAGAAAGGAAGCTGGCATTTGCCACCTTCCCCTCCAAGAAAAGACATTCCTAAATCCGCACGTGGGGCACGCGGGGGGTGCCCACGAGAGAGATGCTTGTTGACAACACAGATACGGGGCCACGACGCACTAGCAAAAACCCCACAGCAATTCAATGTGTATGAATATGGAGTGTTGATTTTTTGTCAGGAGATCGACTTCTAGACATCCGCTGCTCTGAAGGCAACATTTTTAAAGAAAGTAACATTTTCTCGGGTTAAAGAAGGAAGTGATGGATGCAGCAATGCCTGCATCTCATCTGTGGCCGCCGTCTGGGAAGCGGAGGGGGACACTTGGTAGGTTTCCCACTTTGCAAAAAGCCTTCTTGCCTTGCCCTTCCCTAAGTCAGAATTGCGGAAATTAATTCTAGATGGAAGAGGTAATAGAAAAGTCGAAAGAAAATGTCAAACAGTAAATTATTTGACTTCCTCCCACCCCGAGTCTGATTGGCTTCTCTGCTGACAGCCTGGGGTTGGGGGGGTTGGGGGGGGCTCCGAGCTACTCACTCCGCAGGAGAGGCAAACAACGGGATCATCTCATCAAAGGTGATTTAGCTCCCCTCTCTCTAGACGGGGCCTGCACGGAACCACGGGGTGCGGGGCAGGAAAGCAAGGTGCCCCTCCTGCCTAGCACCTTTGCGTGGGACTGGGTGTGGGGTCCTGAGACAGGAGGCCGTATCAGGGGCTCTGCAACCTGGAGTCTGGGGGAGCCCCAGAATCCCCGCCGAGGGGCCTGGGCCCTGCTGCTGGCCCGTGTCTCCCCGCCCCGGGGAGGAGGGCTGTAGACCACCACCCCGCCCAGGGCAGGACCACTGTGATGGGTAAGCTGGGGCCAGTGCAGTGCTCACGACTGGGGAATCTGGGGCCGTCAACCACGCTGACACTCGCCAGCCCGCAGACTGCTGGGCAGTGTCCCACCACTGTCCTCCCTGCCTGTCCTCTGCCATCATGCGGCAGTCCGTCTGCACCTGCTATTATCTAGGTGGCCTGGACCCCGCTGAGACCCAGCCCGTGTGCTCCAGGGCAGCCGTGCACGGGAAACGCTGCTGTACTGTCTCGCAGACCCCACCGTTTGTCAAATGCCTCCTACAGACTGACTTCAGACGTGGGAGCGGCCACTTGAGTGGGGGCAGAAGCGTGGAGCCTGCAGGGCCGAGGCACACACCCCATCACCACGCATCTCCCCCCTTACCCCACTGCCTTGTTCCAACATGCACTCGATGCCCCACGGACAGAGCGGAGGTCTCAGGAGTCTAGGGTGCAAGGGATGCTCTCCAGTCAGACTCCTTGTGTTCGTGAAAACCATGTAATTATTATTATTATAACGACACTACTATTATTTATGATTGCTATGTTATTGTTACAATGCTATTAATATAGTGACATTATTATTTATGATTATTAAAATAATAGAGTTAAAGAATGCCAAATTTTGGTCAAGGCGGACAGTAAAGATAAAAGCCCGAGCATCCTCTTGTGGGGAAAACCACCTCTCGCTGTCTCTGTGTGCCACCACCCCCACCCCCAGGCACATTTCTGAGGCGGAGGGAGGCTTGAGTATGGGAGGAGGAGGAGGAGGAGGAGCAGGAGGAGGAGGAGGAGGAGCAGGAGGAGGAGGAGGAGGAGGGAAGGGAGAGGGAGGGGGGCTGAGCCAAGCTTCTTTGATCCCAGAATCTCTCTGGTTTGTGTTATGGACAGTGTCAGCTGATGCTAATTGGGTCCCCTGCAAGTTTTTGGACCTCAAAACACCCCGCCCACACCCCCTCAACAAAACAAACATGAAATTGTGTTGTTGTATGTTTGGCAAAACAGGCCAGTGGAAGAATGCGTTTCAAAAGTCTGGAACACGGAGGATGGGAGCCACCCGAAGGAGGCGGGCTGGCCTGGCGCGGGAGTCCAGCTCGGAGCCGGCGCCCGCTGTGTGATCTGGTACCCGAGCCCTGGCTCCTCGTGTGCCAGCTGGTTGGTGCTGGGGGGCCGGCTTGGGCACGCTGAGCCCCAGATTCCTTGTTTGTCAAAGAGGGACGATAATAGTATGTATTTCATTGGGTTTGATGAGGGTAAATGAAATGATGCATAGAAAGTGGTTTAGCGGGCGCCTGGGTGGCTCAGTCGTTAAGCGTCTGCCTTCGGCTCAGGTCATGGTCCCAGGGTCCTGGGATCGAGTCCCACATCGGGCTCCCTGCTCCGCGGGGAGCCTGCTTCTCCCTCTCCTGCTCCCCCTGCTTGTGTTCCCTCGCTCGCTGTATCCCTCTCTTTCAAATAAATAAAATCTTTAAAAAAAAAAAAAAGAAAGAAAGTGGTTTAGCACAGAGCCTGCCACATAATAGATGTGCAGTAAGTGCTAACTATTGTCATGATGAAGACTGGCTGAGAGAATCAGATATTTAATCTAGAAATAGACGCCTGCAGTCGGCACGGGCGCCGCCACCAAGCCCCTGGGGAAATGGCGTATGGAAGCGAGTTGGACTTGGCCCAGCTCCTGCTGGCCACATACCGTCCGTGGAACTCCAAGGCGGCAATGGGGGATTCCGTGCACAGACCTTTCAATGACGTGAGGTCAGCAGCCCGCGACGTCCCTGCATTTGGAGCACACTCTCAAATTCAAGAATTTGGGGGCGGCGCACGTGAAAATGGGAAGGACTGATTTTACAGCAAGTTTCAGAATTCTGAGAATACACATTTTTTTTTTTACAAGAGTAAATTGAATTGATATTTCAATTAAATTTTCAATTAACGTTAATTGGATTTTTTTAAAGATAGTAAAAGCTGCCCGCCTCCGCTCTTGCTGATGGCTCTGCCGAGTGGCTCTGTCTCTGCCCTGAGCCCATGTCCGTAGGTACTCAGGAGACCGCCTGGGAACAGTCGGGACGCTGGCCTTCCTCGGCGCCCGCCTGGCGATCCGGCTACACTCTCCCTTCTCGTCCACCGCAGCCGTGCCTGTTTTCCACCTGCAGGACCCCTGTGACCAGCATTCCACCCGGAAGTATCACCCCTGTGCCCAGTGCTACTGCAAACGTTCATTTCACGGTTTGCTGGACAACAGACAGGCAGTGCCCGCGGTGCCCATGGGGACGTGTGGGGGCCGCTCCCTAGGAGCCCGCTCAGGCTTGCGCGGGACGCTGGACTGGGTCCGGGGGAGCACGCTTGGCCCTGGGACGCGACGCGCTCGGGTGGGGCTGGGCCGGGGCGCTGTGCGGACTGGCAGTGGGGATCCCCGTGGGGCTGGAGTGGTGAGCAAGAGCAGCTAAGGTCTGGCTACCCCGACGCGGGGGGTGTCTGAGGACAGAAGACGGTTTCAGCTGGACCCTCGCCCCACCCGGAGATCCTCCTAAGCCCCCTTCATTAGCAATGATTTAACACTCTTGCCGAACAAGTGTTTGCCTTATAGGCTCTGGCGTTAAAGATTAATTGGCTCAGTAATAACGTAATTATGAAATGTGCATTACAAGGAATTATAACCAGTCCTTCCCTTAATGGCTCCTTCTCAGCTTCTTTCCGTGGATTCCCCAAGTACCTTTCAAGGCTGACGCCGCGGAGGGTTTCCACCAAGAGCACCGCAGGCCGAGAGAGGACCGTATTTTGCCACTGAGAAAGGCACCGAGGAAAGTCGAGCACGGAGCCTCATAGCCATGCACTGAAAACACAAACAGTTGTGGAGGATGCAATTAATTATTTTAATAACAACTAAATATAGATTACTTCCATACATGATTTTTTTTTTTTGATTCTATAATGAGAGCAGGGGGAGCTTCAGAGGCTCGTGTAGGTATGAGCGTTTGTCGCCGTGTGTGTTGTTAAAATAACAAACAGAACACATGGTTAAAGAAATAAAGGGCAGCTAGGTGCGGTGGCTTCTTGTCCAGTTCAAGGATCTTTATGCCGAGGGGCAGGAAGGGAGGCAGGAGCTCCATGGATGGGTCCCGGGGTGCGTGTGCAAAGGAGAGGGATGTGTGTGCCCGCGGGTGGCTCCGCGAGGTCAAGACCGAAACACCATCCCACTCGGAACTCGTGACTTTCTCAGCAAGACTTCATTGCAGCACTTTGTTGCTTTATTCTTAACGTGACCCGTCTCTCCGAGTCCTGGGAGTAATAACCAGCAATGCTGCTGTAAACCACCCCGCACAGCAAATTGCGGGGAAGTGCTGATGATCCTTGGACGGGCTGGGGGCCGATGGGGCTGCTGTGGCCTGAAGCTGGGGCATCGCCCCACACATTCCACTACGGGGCTGGAAGCGTGGGTCTGAAACCCGCCAGCCAGGCTGCGAATCAGCTCAGACCCCAGTCTGGGGACAGCGACGTTGTCAAGGGGTCCCGCTGCGTGTCTTATGATGGGGGCACCAGCCGGCACCAGAGAAGGGGGACATCTGGGCTGCCAACAGGGAGCGTGGCTGGCCACAGATCAGAGCGTGAAGACTACTGCAAGCTACGCTCGGATTTTCTTCCTTAACGTCATAGAGGAGGAAATGTGTGTGTTTTTAAAGAGCTGGCGAAAGACTAAACCTTTCATGAGGGGAGAGAGCCGCGGTTCTGGGGGCCGGTGGGAGGAGCCTGTGTGACCAGCATGGCTGAGCTACTCTGCGATAACAAACATCCCCCGAGTCCAGGTGGCTCAGTGCAGTAATGGTCTGTTTCTCGCTCACCACTGTGGGTCTGGATGACTCTCTGGAACAGCTGTTCTCTGTGTGCCACCAAAATTGTCCAGCAAAGGAAGAGAGGCAGGGGAGACCCCCCCAGCTCTCCTTTGCCTTCACGTTCTGTTTCCGCTCAGGCCTTACTGGGCAACGAACATCATGTGGCCACGTGCAACCTCAAGGGGAAAGGTAATATTCCTTCTGCATTCTGGAAGGCAGGGAGAACCAGAAATGGGATTGGCTGCCCCCCATGAAGCTTATACGAGACCGTGTTTTCTACAGAAATGCAGGGTCAACTTTCCTAGGGACTAGGGCTCCCACCATGGATGGATTGCTCTGATTGGTAATTTCTTCTCCCTGGGAGCGCACAATCTAGTCCCCTCCTGTATCAGTAAGAGAGTGTTAAAATCACACGTGTGCACACGCACACACACACGCTCCTCAACCAGTGGCATGGGAGTCTCCCGTGTGGACGAGCTTGGTCTCAGGGTCAAACAGACCTGAGTTTGGGTCCTGCCTGGTCCCCACCAGTAAATTCTAAACCTCAGTTCTATCATCTCCCAAATGGGATAACGATGACCACCTCATCCTGTTGTGCTGACAAGTCAGCAAGATAATTTGAGTAAAAGGTTCATAGTAAGTGCTCAAAAGGTGAGGTTTTTATTAGCTATTACCATTGTTGGTATTGATAAGGTAAATCACATTCCATTTGCTAACGTGCACAATTCAAGTCCAGAAAACACTATGTAGCAAGAGCTCAAGAACTCGCACCAACCACGGAATATCAGCTCAAGCGGTTGGTCTCAGGCCCTGCTCTTGCTCAGCAGAACCCCAGCGTCGTTCGTTATTTCTTTCCGCGCAGTGCCCAGATGATATTGTTGTTCTGAAAATAGCTACTGTACTCCACTCTCCCGCCCCACCCCTCCGCCCCTCCGGGGACCGAGGGCACGTCCCCTCCCCATGGCCCTGGCTTGCTGTGTTCCATGGACTCTGGGTGGGACCGACCGTTCTGAGCCCACACAGCTGCGGCACCCTCACACATCGGCACCCTCACACCGAATGCGGCTGCCATACGCCAACTGGCCTGATCGCAGACCCACATTCAGCTTTCCTGTTAAACGAGATACATTCGCTAACGCAGAGCAATGTCTCCAATTTGTAGATTGAAAAATGGCTAGTTTGAAACTATTTCTGTTGTTATATATGTATTCAAACCTCACGTGCTTGCATACATCCGTAGATAACACAAACATACGTGAACATGCATACTAAAAAGTTAATGATATTTGCCTCTTGATTCGGGGAATTAAGGGTGATTCTTCACATTGCTTTGCATTCTTTTTAAATTATGACATTATTACATAGAGGTTAAAAAAAAAAGTCCAAGCCTGATCAACAGGATATCCATGAGAAAAGCCTTTTTCCTACTGTGACCCCGAGTCTCATTATCAAAGGTAATGGTTCTGTGGTGTCATTCGAGAAATAGTCCCCATATTTTCAAATGACTCCAATTCAACATTTAGCCAAAAAAAAAAAAAAAAGATACAGTTCAATTGGTGTCTCAGTGAACAGACATAATGTTCTAAAATAATATTATATTTACTGAGTGTACTACATGGAGCTAATCTGTTTCTCATTAAAATTATGGATTAAGTTGTAATCCCCACATTTCTAGAAGTAAGAAAAATGAAGTCTTTGTACACTTATTTGTTTACCTAATTGAAAGGTTTGTATTTAGCTTTGAAAAAAGAAATCCCAGTTAATGCAAGAATTCAGGATTATTCGTTCTGTCATTAGATCCATTTTTAAATCTTTATTAAAGGATTTGAGAGAAAAGAGAACATTCCTTCAAGGTCTGTTTGGTTCTCCGACACTCCTGGGCCTGCCCTGCAGATTACGGATTCTTCCGTTCTAGTGGGATTTGCCGTTGAGTGCTGAAGCCACGTGAATGGAAAGAAAAAAAAATGTCCCTGTTAGGTTTTCTGGAAGTTTATTGTGTGTTTGTTTCTACGACACAGATGCGTTATTCACAGAGGCAACCGAGGGGAAGAAGTTAAGAAGAATCCAGCACAGTTGGTATAGGAACCAACGGACACGTGAGGGCAGGTTCCCAGAACACATGTGTCCTTTTCCTGGTGGAGGGTCTCTCCTGGTTTGAAAGAGTTAAGTCATTGAAATTGGCTAATTTGTCTGTGGAATGTGACCTGTCCTGGATCAGGGGAGGCCCCAGGCTCCCCGGAAGGCGGTTTCACCGTCTGGGGTGGGAAAGGCAAGACCTGGGGAGCACGGTATGGCAGCCCAGCCCTGTCCATTAGGAAAAGTCTTTGGTTCCTGACATCCTGCCTTCAGTGGCCCCTTTCTGGCACTTTCTCCATGATCCATAATCTCCTGCTGGCCTCCCCTTTCCCGGAAATCCCACCCACCGGGCTCTGCCTTGTCCTGGATCTGGAGAAATGATGGGTGGGGAACAAAGAGCACAAAGATGGGAAAACTGGAGTCAGAGCCTTGACCAGGTTGGAAAACAGTGTGGCAGGTTCTTAAGAATTGAAACACACACACACACACACACACACACACACACACGCCCGCCGTATGAGCAGCCCCTCCACTGCAGGCGCTTACCCCAGAGAAATGAAAGCTCACGTCCACACAGACTCCTGCATGGACGTTCGTAACAGCTTCATCTGTGTGTCTTCCCGACAAAACCTGGAAGCAACCCAGTTGTCCATCAACAGGTGAATGGACAAGCCAAGTGCGTAGGTCCACACTGCAGACACAAGGCAGGAATACAGAGGAGTGAGTTGTCTATACACATGGCAATCTGGGTCGATTTCAAAATAAAGATGCCCAGTGAAAGCTAGCTCAAAAAAAAGAGGGGCTATACTGCACGATTCCATTTATAAAAAAGTCTAGAAAGTATCAGCAAGCTCTCCAGTGACAGGAAACAGGCAGTTGCCTGGGGTCAGGGTTCTGTGGGAAGGAGGGACCCCCACGGGGCGTGCGGGAACCTTGAGGGTGAGGGGTGTGCTCACCATCCCAATGGTCCTGACGGTTGTGTGGGCATGCACCCATGGTTCTCACGTGGGGACGACGTTGCCCCTCAAGGGGCACTGGAGACATTCTTGCTGTTGCACCCGGGGAGCCGCTGCGGGAATCTAGCAGGTAGAGACCAGGGATGGCACTAAATCCCCTACAAGGCACAGGACTGCCCCGACAACAGAGATTCTCCAGGCCCAAACGCCAGTGGTGATGAGGCTGAAACCCTGGTGTGTGGATGTGTCAAACGTAGCAAATAGTACCCTTGACAAATGGCCAGTTAATTGTATCTCAATTCTACATCAATAAAGCTGTAAAACAACGAAATCCCAGCCCTGCCGATTGCTGGCTGGGTGACATTCGGTTGTCACGCCACCTCTCCTAGCCGGTTTCCACTCTGCACGATGGGGGACAACCTTTACCTCCCAGCGCTGTTTAGGATGGAACGAGCTCCCAAGATGTGAGCGTTTGCTGTCTCAGGCCCGTGGAACTGACTTTAGCCATCAGGTGAGGAACGGCATAAATCACCCATGGAAATGACGTTTCAACTGGGCTCCGGCCCTTAGAAAATCAGTGGACCAAGTAAAAACAACCTCTGAGGATTCAGGTCATGGTCCCCCGCCCATGGGGCAGGGGGAGGGGGCGGGGTGGGGCAGGCAGTCACGCCACCTGTCAGTAACAAGGACTTCGGGATGACCTTGAGTCCTGGCTCTCAGTCTGGCCCCCACGGGAAATATGACCCTGATATGATTTATGTAAAAGTACATAGACTGTGGGTTTTTTTTAATATTTGGCCAAGGTTATTGTTCACTGGGCTTCAGCCACAAAAACACTCAAGAAAATTGAAGAGGCTTGCAGGTCCAAGGAAGCCCACCTCTCTCTCTCCCAGGCCAGCCCTGAGTCTGGGCTTTGTGCCCGGTGGAGCTGTGTGCGATTACTGATGCTGGAGACCCGGTCTTCACGGCATCATCCCTGCCAGGCCCCCCTTGCTTAGACTCAGTTGCACCTTGAGGAAGACAAACAGGAGGGCAGCTTAGGAGACAGGAGTGCAGAGCCCTCAATCAGCTCTTTGTTGGCGTGGGAGGGGGGTGAGGAAGCGAGAGGCGCTGGCTGCAGGAACACAACGCCTTTGTCTTGACGCAGTTCCTGGTCCAGGTCCCGTCGGAATCCAGTGGTTGGGAAGCGGGGTTACCTCCCCCCTCGCGTTAAGCCCAGTGGCATCCTCAGGCACCCTCTGCTCCCGAGTGTGTGAAGAATAGTCTGCCCCCCCGGGGATGGCAGGTGGAGCAGGGAAGGAGGGGCACAGGCAGCTGCTGGGCTCCCTGATGTGGTCCCCCTTTCCCCTACGAGATGCAGCAGGCTCTGAGCGCATCTGAAGGGAGGCAGCGACATGGGAGGGGGCCTGGAGAACCCCAGATGTGAGATGTGAGAAGCTCTCCCTTCTGACCAAGCCAGACACCTGCCCCAGAGCCTTCGCTGTCTGCAGAATAAATCCCCAAAGCTGCAGGATGGGGGAGGAGGCTGTCAGCCCGGCCCTACCCCCACGATTCATGACCCTCCAGGCTACAACGGTCCAGGGAATCAAATCCACCCTGGAGCATCCTGTCTTTGCCTATGGTGTTCCCTCTGCTGACCATGCCATCCCCATTTCTCCTGGGCAATTCCAACCCTGTGCAGTCCTCAGGGTTCTTGTGGGATGGTATCCCCTCCAGGCAGCCCGCCCTGATGCTCGAGGCTGAGTGACATCCCTGGGCGCCACCCATCCCCCATTCTCCCACCATTGTGTTGACAGCGGGGCTGGCCTTATCTGGCAAGGGTCCCTCTCCCCAGTTAGCCTGAGACCGAGGCCATATCTGGGTCACTCTGAATCCTCAGTGTGGGGTTCAGGGCCTGGGGCTGGGAAGTCCTCAGCTGCTGTGTGCTGAATACATGCTCAGTAAGGGTTGAAGGAAACTGGCTTTCTTAAGGGGACTTTATAACCTCAAGTATCAGGCAGAAAGAGGGGGCCGCCGGTGGATGGCCAGCCGGCCGCGGAGAAGGGATGCCAGCTTCTCAGGGCTCCACTCGGCCCCCCATGTCTCCAGGCCCTTTGAGGACGAGGGGTGTCATCGAAGCTGATGGGGTGCCAGCAGCGTGGCTCAGAACAGGCCAGGCTGGTTGGGTTGGTTGTGTGGGGCAAGAATCAGGAAGAAGGGGTTGTTCTTCATAATCCAGCTTGTTTATCCAATGAACAATAAAACAGGGCCCGATTGTTCGGAGATGCCGGACGGAGTCCGTGAGAGAGACCCCACTGGGCTGAGAGGTCTGTTCAGGAATGCACAGAGCCTGGGAAACATGGGTGGGAATGGGAGCCCGCTGTGAGGACACAGGGATGGGGTCCGGGCCGTGGTGTGCCTGAGTGGCTGGCACCGGCTCGAAAGGGCAAATCCTGTGCATGTTGTCCCAGCTCTGTGGTCAATGATGTCACTGCGTGTGAGGGTCAAGCTGATGTGCCAACTAGACTGGGTTACGGTGGGAGGGACGGGGGCAGATATTTGGTTAAACATGATTCTGGATGTGTCCGTGATGGTTTCTGGGTGAGATTAGCATTCGAATCGGTAGACTGAGTCAAGCAGATTGTCCTCCCATGTGGGTGGGCCTCGTCTGATCAGTTGAGGGGAGGGTCTGAATAGAACAAGAGGCTGAAGGGGCGCCTGGGTGGCTCAGGCGGTGAAGCATCTGCCTTCAGCTCAGGTCATGATCTCAGGGTCCTGGGATCGAGCCCCACGTCAGGCTCCCTGCTCAGCAGGGAGTCGGCTTCTCCCTCTGCCCCTCCCTCGGCTTGTGTGCTCTCTCTCAGATAGATAAATAAAATTTTTGAAAATAAGAAAAGAACAAGAGGTGGAGGAAGGGAAGATTCTTTCTCTCTGCCTGTCTTTGAGCTGGGACTTAGGTCCCCTGACTTTAAACTCAGATTCGGACTGGAGCTTGCACCATTGGCTCTCTTGGGTCAGGACTTTGAGCTAACTCCTTATAATTAATGCTTTTTACACACACACACACACCCCCGTCGGTTCTGCTTCTCTGCACCGTGCTGACTAATACCCCGGAGTCCCTGACCTTGCCCACGGTGGGAGTACTGACCCCATGGGAAGCGGCCAGCGCTACAGATGAGCCCCCCAGCCCCCACCCCACTGCCGACGGTGACACATTCCGGAGCAGCACGCCACGGCCCAGGGAGCATCCCGGCCACCCGGAGACTTTCTCAGCTCCAGCACGGCCACAAGGTCCTCTCTAGGCTCCTACCTGTGAGCCATGACGGTGCTGAAGTCGACCTCAGCCGTCAGCTGGAGCCACGCTGCCCAGGTGGGAGAGGTCATTACCTCTGGGATGAAGGTCATTCCCCCTCGCCTATTCCACCATTGTTTGCATGCTCTGCTCTGGCCGAGGGGGCTTCTGACCCGGTCCCCCCAGGCATTGCAAGGCCTCTAATGCACGACTACGTCTTCGTCTCCCGTCTGTCCCCTGTGCCAGGGACGGGGCTGGATAGATCGAGGGTGCTCAGGGTATGACGTGCAACGGAGCCTTTCCGCCCCAGGACAGGCTGAGCCGGTGAATGGCCTCACTCACATCTTCCACAGAAATAAAGTGAGAACCCACACCGTGCCCTGGCTTCTCGCGGAAGATCTGCTAAGTTCCCCACGGTCGATAAGACCCGGTCGGTCCCAGGTTCCTGCAGGCAGAGAACTCACCTCAGTGGGTTTAAGGAAAAACACTGAGTTATTTATTGATTCATGAATCTGGAGAAGTCAGAGATGAATCAGGACAGCGGGACCCCAGGGCTCGGTTTTCGTGCCATTCCGTGTCTGGTTTTGCTGGGCTCACATGAACTCTGGCGTCAGAGTTCTGTCCAGGCGCTGCCCGCGGAAATGGGTTTATATCAGGTGGATCATGTCAGCGTCGAACATGTTCTGGCCCCCTCCAAGGGCCCGTCCCTGCTGGGGGTCACCCTCCGCCCCCCGACGTTAGGCTCGGTCAATGGAGTGTGGGTGCAGGTGACCTGGGCCGTTTCTGAGCAGAAGCTTCGGGGGCCTCCGCTCGGTTCTGCCACGTGGTTTGCTCCTTGCCACGAGGCCCGTGGGTCGCAAGCGCAGCAGATGGGCCGCACCTGCAGCCCCAGACCGAAAACGAAGGAGACGTGGAGCAGAGCTCTGGCCGACCAGCACCGCGCGTGGCTGTGGGTGACACGTGGACTTCCGCTGCTGGAAACCACTAGTCTGTGAACCCACGCGGACACGTCATCATCACCCACAGCCCACACTTTACACTGGGGTTCACTCTTACATTGGGGTGCACTTTTTGTGGGGGATGGGCTATACATGAGTAATGACGTGTGCACCGGGATGAGCGTGGGCCCATGACCAGTGTCCTTGTAAGGGAAGAAAGGAGAAGGTGACATGCAGATGCGGCAGAGGCTGGAGGGACGTGTCTACAAGCCCAGGAGCACCAAGGGTGAGGCAGCCACCAGAGTCCAGGAGAGACGCCTGGAGCAGACCCCCACCCGCCCCCCACAGCGTCCAGAAGGAACCAACCCTATGACACCTTGGTCCCAGACACCTTGGTCTCCAGAGCTGTGAGAGAACCGGTTTCTGTTCTTTTAGGCCACTCGGTTTGTGGCCATTCGTCTCAGCAGCCCCAGGACACGGGCACAGCCTGTGACAAGGGACAGGAAATCCCATGTAAAGTGCAGCACAGGGGATGGCCTCCTTGCCAGCTAGCCTCCACCTGGAACCACTTCCAGAGGGCAGATCCAGGAACGAAACGTGCATGCTGTTCATCACAACAGGAAAACTAAAGAACCAGGAGGGAGAGGGGGCCACGTGGCACCCATAAAAATAGAAGAAACGTTGGATTTCATAGTTTTGCCTGTTCTGCTACCCAGACTCCATGATCGATGAAGATTTTTTCTTTTTTCTACCCAAAAAGAACATGTTGTGTCAGCTCAGGTTTCTAGGGACCAGAGAGAAGCAGAAGGCATCATCCTGAGCTCCCCCCAGCCAGCAAGGTGAGTGGCCCCCCGCTTCCCCACGGCATCAGCAGCATCCCGGGGCGAGCTGGTGTCTGCTCACCCCGGGAGGGCTGGGTTCTGCTGCTGCCGGGAAAATGGAAGGCACAGGTGCTCCCAGCACCAGCTCCGGGAAGGTTCTGGAGAAAATGCAGGCAGGAGGTATGAGCACAGGCATGGAATTTATCAGCATCGGTGGTCCTTCCTGGAGATGAGCCTTTTTCAAAACTGCATTATCTTAAGGAGCATAACGAATATTTCTAAGGACACGTTGGCCTCCGCCTTTCAGAGAGATTCCGTTCACCAAGGCCTGTGCCTGGCCCACCTCTGCCGGCCGGCAGCTGAAGGTGCCCACTGTTGGCGAGGGCGCAGGGGCAGGGGAGGGAGGGAGTGGTGTTGGGGACCCTGGGAGTGACTGCGGGCCCTCCAGGCCCCCCGACACCCGTCCTGTGCGCTCCAGCAGGACAGCATTATTACCTGCAGAGAGCCCAGCCGGGAAGCTGGCAGGGCAGCTCCCCCACCTGGAACGGCCCTCCTTCCCCCGAGTGGCCTGCAGCCCACTCGCTCCATCGTCCTCCCTGAACGCGGGTTGTGACCGTGACAAGGCCACGAAGGAGACCGAAACCACGCAGCTATCCTGGAGAGAGGGCGTTCTAGGGGGGCTGTCCATGTGGCTGCTCCCGGGGTACCCCTGCCGGCGCCCCGTTGATGGAGGCCCCGGGGAGGGCTCCGCGGCACGGCAGGGCAGCCCCCGCGCGGAGCAGCTACTCCCGCCAAGAGACGCAGCAGGAGCGGGAGAACATGCGAGCCACGGCTGCAAACACTCCCACCTCCGAGCTGGAAACACCGGCGGGCCGCTGCGTGGGCGCCTCTGGGGGACCCAGTGTCGCCGGTTCGGTAAGGGGTGGGGACTCTGCAGACTGGCGGCTGAGCTATGGGACGGGGCTGCCAGAAAGATGAGGTGCCTGGAGCGCCCCCTATGGGCAGAGCCTCCCGGGGCAGCTGGTGGGGTTTGCAGAGCCCCTACTGGCAGAGCCTCCCAGGGTAGCTGGTGGGGTTTGCAGAGCCCGTATGGGCAGAGCCTCCCAGGGTAGCTGGCGGGGTTTGCAGAGCCCGTATGGGCAGAGCCTCCCAGGGTAGCTGGCGGGGTTTGCAGAGCCCCTCTGGGCAGAGCCTCCCAGGGTAGCTGGTGGGGTTTGCAGAGCCCCTCCGGGCAGAGCCTCCCAGGGTAGCTGGCGGGGTTTGCAGAGCCCCTATGGGCAGAGCCTCCCAGGGTAGCTGGTGGGGTTTGCAGAACCCCTCCGGGCAGAGCCTCCCAGGGTAGCTGGTGGGGTTTGCAGCGCCACCAAGCGGAGCCTGGAGGTACTGGCGGACCCCCTCCCCTCATCGGGTTACTCTGGCTATGGCTTCCCAAGCAGCCTTCCCTACAAAACACCACCTTTTGTTTCTGCCCAGCAAGTGTCATGCAATTAACATCCTTCTTCCAAATGAAGATTTTCTCAGGCTCTCCCCAAAATGAGGAGCTGCGGGAGCCCCCCACTCAGTGTGTCCATCTGTGGGAGGTGCTCTCCGCGCACCTGTGGGCCACGCCTGCCGTTTCTCAGACCCCGTCACAGTGTGTGCTCCTTCCCCGCAGCTGCTGTAATAAGGTGCACACTTAGGGGCTTCAAACAGCACGGATTTATATTTGCAGGGCGTGTTCCTTCTGGAGGCTTGAAGGCAAAATTGTATTTCCTTGCTTCTCCGACTTCTAGAGGCAGCCCCGTTTCTTGGCTCCTGGGCCCTTCCTCCATCAATAAAGCCAGAAATTTTGCATCTTCCCTCTACTCTCTTCTGAATCCCCCAGGTCTTGTCCAAAGTCTGAAACAGCAAGAGGCTCAGTAAATACAAGGCAATGAATTATAAATGCAGGTGTGCACATGTCTGTCTCTTCCAGGAGATTATAAGTATTGGAGAAGACGTGCTGGGTCTGCATCATCTGGCGGACAGCTGCCCCGATCAAATCCAAGCATGATAAGATCTGTGTGCCCAGAAACTGGCATATCGAAGATTAATACATGTTTTCCAATAGGATGAAATTTCTCTGATAAAGCAATCAGAATGTTAACACATTGCTTTGTTAAGTAATGTCCCAGAAGACATACCCTAGTATGAATTAGTCCACAAATTATCAAGGAGTAGAATGGGAAGGAGGGGTTGTGTGAATGCACAAACATGTTGTAGGAGGCTCCCTGGTGCGCCCCAATATATCCTAAGCCCTAAGCACAGGACCCATGAGTGTGACCTTATTTGGAAATAGTATCTTTGCAGAGGTGATTAAGTCCAAGATTGAAAGATGACAAGTGTCCTTATGGGAACTGGGGCAGACCCAGAGACAAGGAGCGGAGGGCAATGGGAAGATAGGCAGAGCCTGGAGTGACAGGTCTCTTACAGAGGACCCAGGGTCCTCCCCGAGAGCTTCCAGAAAAGGAGCACAGCCCCGTGGACACCTTAGTTTGGAGTTCTGGTCAGAACTGTGAAAGAATCAACTTTCCATGTCTTTAAGCGACCTAGTGTAGCCACAGAAAACTAGCACATGTGCCTGGTGGGACATAGACCAGATGAGACGGCACAGTGAGGGGCCCCCCTGGGGGCCATCGGGCAGCAGGGGGATGTGTGGGGAGAGGTGGGCTCAGGAAGAGGGATACGTGCCCCCAGGAAACACCTGCACTTCTACATTGTCCTCCTTGCTGGGGGCTGACTTGGGCCAGATGGACCCAGCTCAGGAAGGGGAGAGCCGGGGTCTGCAGGGGTCCCCTTTGGGGCTAAGAAACCGTGTCTATAAGCAGGGCACCGTCGAACCCCTGGTCACACTGAAGCCTGCCTCCGAGAGCAAGGATTTTCAGGCACATTCATCAGGCGGGAGGGCCTGGGTCCTCGCAGCCTACACAACCGGACATTCAGGGGACAGTGGAGGAAACACAGTTGTCCCACCAGGCAGACCCCAGAGTGCGTGAATCCACAGCCCCACACAGAAGATCCATGCTGAGAATCATCCAGAATGCTTCCTTCGGATCAAGGAACAAGGAGAAAACAGGACAGTGATCCCAGTGGCAGGGAGAACGGAAGAATCACCGGGGAAAGGTGGCGTCCCCACCCTTCGAGACACTGGAAAGCGCTCCAGTGAGCAGTCAAGCCCTCCAGAGCAGCATGGAGATGGGGGGCCTGCGCGGGGGAGCACACAGCCTAACGAGACAGCTTCAGCACCCCGAGCAGATGCGCCCTTCCCCTGGAAGCCAGGAGCACCGTGGCAATGACCGACTGTGAACTTGTGCACAGCATCTCAGCGGCTTTAGCAACGGACATCTGAAGAAAGACCACGCTGGGGCTTACTGGCGGCAGGTGGGGTGGGAAGGGGTCTGTCCTGCAGGGACCCTGCTGCCAGGCATCCCTCCCCCGCCCCCCACCACCCATGTGCCACTTGGGTGACAAGCACATTTTTTTTTAAATGAGGCAACCTTTTCAACAAAACATTTAAGGTCACATGTTGGCCAGGCTCCATGAGAAGCTGTCATGGGGTAAATGCAAAAGCCAAGGGCAGGCCGTCCATGCGTCATTCCGCTCACGGCACACTCACTGTAAGAGCCCCAGAGAAAACAGACAAAGGGTGGCCCCCTTTCTCATGGGTCTGCCCCCTTCCATCTCCAAGGGCTGCAGGATCTTGAACCTCACCTCAGAATCCCGTTGCGTCCTAGTGAGAAACCACCCGGAACTTAGGAGCCTAACACTGCGCCATGTCCTTTTCTCTTTCCTGCGTGACAGGGGGTGACCAGCTCAGCTCGGAGTCCCTGGTGTGTTTGCAGCCAGCTGCTGGCTGGGCTGGGGTCCGTCTGGGGCTCCCTCTCTCCCAGGGCTGGCGGCTGGCGCTGCATGCCGCTGCGGGGGTGAACTCCAGCCCGCACCTCCTCCGGGTGTCCCGGGCTTCGCCGCGGCACTGCGGTCGGTCGGCTCCCACGGGGGAGGCAGGGCCAGCCAGCAGAGCCCCGGTGCTGCTTCTGATCTAGCCTCAGAGTCCTGCAGATCCATTGGCCCCATTCTTTTCTTAATAAGCCAGTCACTAAGACGACCATTATTCAGGGGATGGAAATGAGGCTCCGGCTCCCGAAGGCAGAGTGTTGAAGAATGCGCAGACATGTTTTGAAGGAACCCCTTCTTTCGCTCTGGATTCTGTGGAAGGAAGGAAGGTGGGTGGGCTGTTACAGACAATACCCCGAAAATAGCCTCTTGGGAGAGGAGAACCCACAGGGATGGCCTGTGACCCGGTCCCTGAGCCTCGGTCTCCCCATCTGTGGAGTGCGCTGAGCTGGCAAGCAGTGGTCTTTCATGCAAACCCGGTCCTCTCTGCTGGGGGCCCACGCTTGTACCCACCTACAGCACCCCGAGAATCTTTGCCAGCTTGATCATGGTTCCACGTTCCTAGAGGTTGAAACACACGTAGCTGAGCGTTTCATTCACGATTAGATTGTTACTGAACTAAACCAAGCTCTCGGTCTTCCGCTTCACGTGCAGAATGGCCAGAAGTCATCTTTGCCTGGTTGCTTTCAGCTGCCCCGGGCGCATCCTTACAGGGCTCCGTGCTGGGCGCTGAGGAACAGGGGCAGGCCCAGCCTTTCCTCGGGAGTCCAGGTCACTGCAGCCCCCACGTGGAGTGCGGGGCGGGGGCCTCGCCTGCCCCGTCATCCCAGCAAGCAGGAGCTGCTCGCCACGGGCCCCTCGAGGTGCCCGGTGGATGCGGGAAGCAGAGCAGGGCAGGGTGGAGGGCAGGCCCTCCCACACCTCCTGCACCTGCAGATAGCCGCCCCGGCCGGGGACTGAGGGGACCTCATGCCCGCACCTTTCCCTCTAGTTACGAGCAGTCTGCTGGAGATCAGCTCCTTCCCCCCTCACGATGGCCCATGAGCTGGCAGATGAGTCATCTTTGATCATTACTGACTGATTTCTGAAGCAGCGTGTTCGAGGGCTTGATTGTTCCATGCTTATCCAATATACCCGCCTGTTATCCCACAACCTCCTGTTACAAACTCACCGTTAACGGACCTTCAGAGCACCTGCCCAGAGAAGTCATAATCTAGCCTCTGTGGGTATGGCCCCGAGTCAGATAAAGGACACCACCACTGCGGGTGACTGATGCACACTCACTTGGAAGCAGAACAAGGCCTGCTGGTGGAATCATCTGGAAGGAAAAGGTGGAGCTGGGTAAAGCCCTGCAATCCCGCTTTGCTCTGTGCCACAGGCCCACCGTGGTGAGCAACAGAGCGAGGCCAAGGCTACGGTCACGTGGGGCCCCCTGCAGCTCCGATCTGGAAGGTGGTTCCTGACCTTCGACTCACCACGGGAGGGAGGTCTGGAAGAAAGCATGCCGGGCTGCTGGCCAGGACCCTGCGTTTTAGCCCGTGCTGTGACCTTGAGGGAGTGTCTTCACCTCTGCTGTCCATTCCGTGGCCCATTCTGTGGCCCATTCCATGGTCCAGGAGGCTTCCTGTTCAGCAGGTGTCACTCCTTGTCCTGCGGGCACAGACTGACTCTGCCCTCAGGCCCCTCACTCTAGGAGGGACAGTGACAAATGATTGCATAATTAATTAAAGCCGTGGTAGATTCCCCGTGGCAGCCCACAGGTCTTAGGAGAGCGCACGCTGTGGACATTCACCGGCTGCCCACCCAAGCGTCTGCTCTGCACTTCCTAAGCGCAGCCAGATTTTCCCTGGGGCGGCCCTGGGGTTGGCTGGGACTGGCCCTGCCGCCAGCCAGGGGTGGGTGCCCATGGAGACAGTCCGTGTGATTGGGCAGCAGTGGGCATGTGACCAGATCCAAGGCAAGCAGCACTGAGGTGTCCCCTCTGCTGTGGCAGGTGGCATGGGGACGATCAGTCTGGACAGAAGTAGGGATGTAGCTTGGAGGCCAGGAGCAGCACCTGTGTATGCCGGAAGGCCGGCGACATAATTCTGCCCAGTACGAAATGAAAATGCAGGGCCCCTTGTTCAAAGCAGGAATAAAGTGCCATTAAGGCACCGAAACACCAGGCTTTCCCCTGACTTCCACAGCCTCTCTGTTGACTTGTCTCTCGATGGTGCTTTTTAAATCACAGCCTAATATTGTTGTAAGCAAAAAAAAATTTATTTTACATTTAAATTGTTAGCATGGATTTTAACATTCACCTTTATATAGCTTGAGGCCAGTTTTATTTTTTTTTTAAAGATTTTATTTATTTATTTGACACAGAGAGAGAGAAAGAGGGAACACAAGCAGGGGGAGAGGGAGAAGCAGGCTTCCCGTGGAGCAGGGAGCCCGATGCGGGACTCAATCCCAGGACCCTGGGACCACAACCTGAGCCGAAGGCAGACGCTTAACGACTGAGCCACCCAGGCGCCCCACATGATGCCAGTCTTAAATGCAAATATAAGAGCATTTAACTCAAGCACGGAATCACAGAAATCACATTTTGTAGCTCACACTTACGTGTGTGTTTTGCTCTTATAACACAAAACTTACTCCATGGTTTTATTCCCCCCCTTGCTCTGTGCACGGTGTGCCAACACCCGGCCCTTGGCGTACTGATGAGCCAGGAGGATGGGCCGGGGCAAAGCTCTGTGAACCCTGATCGCTCCTTCTCCTTCGATGTCATCACTGCAGCGTTAACTAACACAGGGAAGTCATGCAAGTAGGGAAGATGGGAGACGGGCGGCTCTGGGCTGAGCCGTGGCCCCTAAATTCTTATGTTGAAGCGCCAATCCCAGTGTGACCGTCTGTGGAGATCCAGTCTTAAAGACGTAACTAAGGTAAGATGGAGTCACGGGGTGGCCCTGATCCTGTGTGACCGGGGTCCTTACAGGAAGAGGGGATCAGGACACAGACCTGCATGCAGGGACGACCCCGTGAGGACCCAGGGAGAGCACGGCTGTCCACACACAAGGAGAGAGGCCTCGGGAGGACCCGCCCTGCCCTGCACCTGGACCTCGGGCGTCGGCCTCCGGGACGGGGGGACGGTGAGTCTCTGCTCTGTGAGCCCCCCCACCAGGCCATGGGAGACTCATACAGATTCCCTGTGGTTCAGTTTTAGAATGCCACGTGTTCCTCCCGCGTGGAAGCAAGTCCTGGCTTAAGTGGGCAGTGTGGCCTCTCAGGGCAGGGACGTCTGCAGCCGTGACATGCTGACCTTGCCCTCGCAGGACGTCTAGCTAGATGTCCACGTGTCCCCGTGGGTCCCCCCTGAATTCTGTGCTTGGGGCATCACAAACGCGGTGCCAGGAGTGTGACGTGGTGCCGGACGTCATATTGCTCACATCTCTACCGTCACGCTCGTGCCCCCCCCATCTCAGCTGCAAACACAGCTCCAAGACAGATTATTCAGAATTTCAGGACAGTGACGGCAGCTCTGAACCGGGGGCGGGGGCCCTTCTAGGCACGGATCCTGTGGGACTGAGTGGGTCGCACCCCCGTGAGGTCAGCCCCGGGTCTGTCCCCAGGGAGGGATGTCACAGCTCCAGGACCAGGCTGAAAGTGGGGCAGGGCAGGCAGGGGCCGGGGAGGGGGGGGCCAGGGAAACCGCCGCAGGCCACATCCTCCAGCGCTCTGCTCTGCACCTCCAGCCGCGGGAGCCACGTGCTTTGAAGCGCTCGGAGTCGGGCCTCCTGCTTCCTGCGGCACGAAGCTCCCGAAGGACGGACCTGGCCCCCGGGGCCTCAGTCTCCCCATCTGTGGAGTGGGGATGCCGGGTCCCCGCCCTACCTGACAGCTGGTGGGGTGCTTTGTGAAAAGCCAAAATGTGGCGAGAGAGCAGGCATCACTGTGCACAAAGCCCAGGATGCATCAGATCATCACAGTGACCGTTACCTGAACAGCCAGGAGGGGCGCCCCCGATCACCCCTCCTGTCATCCTGGGAGCATCCGTTTCAGCCTCACCATGAACGCCGGCACCGGCGGATTGTGAACCCTGACCACCCTTCTCGTGCACAGGAGAGGGACCCCTGGCTGCTCCCAGCCACCGCCCAGGGTCCGACCACCAGCAGGGTGAACGCAAGGATCTGGGACCCGGGACCCCGATCAACATGCTCATTAACGTTTCTGAGTTTCACTCCACCCTGGGCAGTTTCCTTGAAAGAACTTGAAACCAAAAGGCAAAGACTGTTTTACTAGTTTTCTGGGGCTGACAGCTTCCCACACGCTGGGGGCTTAAGACAAGACATTTATTCTCTCACAGCCTGGGGGCCAGAAGTCTGAGATCGAGGTGTCGGCAGGCAGGGCGCTCCCTCTGGAGGCTCTGGGGGGATCCTTCCAGCCTCTTCCAGCTTCTGGGGGCTCCAGGCGTCCCTGGGCTCGTGGCCATGTCTGTGGCCACGTGGCCGCTCCGCCGAGTCGGAGTTTCCCTCTTCTGTCTCTTACAAAAATACTAGTCATTGGATATAGGGCCCAGCCAGGTGATGCAAAATGGTGTCATAACAAGATCCTTAACTTGATGACGTCTGCAAAGGCACTTTCCCCAAATAAGGCCACATTCAAGGATCCAGGATCAGGACGGGGACATGGGGTGTGAGGGGACACCAGGCGGCCACCACCACACTGACTCGCTGCTGATGGCCACGGAAGCCTGGAAGGAGGGCTCGGCTCCACCCCAAACCCGCTCTGGCCCAGCTGCTGGTGCCAGAAACACCTGCTATGAGGCTCCCCGGCCCGCGCGGCGGGGCGACACTGTGAACAGAGCTTCCCGGGAACCGCTGCCCGATCTCAGTATCCTGAACACTGCTCATCAGCCCTTGGGCTGCAAAGTGGTTTCTCCACTGGGCGCGCTGGCCACTTGGGACTGGGTCATTCTCTGTGGTCGGGGCTGTCCTGTGTGTCGGAGGATGCTAGCAGCTTCCCTGACCCACTAGATGCCTCCCGATGGTGACAATCCACAGTGTCTCCAGATACTGCCAATTGTCCCATGCGGGGACAGAGTCACACCCACTGGGTGTATAAGGAATGGTGGAAACAGCCGGACATTGCGGAATCTGAAGGACGGACCTGCACTGACCAGCCGTGGGGCCCTGTGCATGTTCCAGAATGTTCTGAGCCTTAGGTTTCAGTAATAGGGCTATGAATGCTCAATGGCGTTATTGTGATAGCAACGGGCACTGGGTGTGAGAGACTGTCACAAAAGACGTAGCTGCTCAACAAAAGGCATGATACGTTTGGATTTTGCATATTTTCCAAAGTAGGGCGTGCTCTGTGGGCCTCGTGAGCCCTACACCATGCACAGTCCCAGGCACACAAAAGGGGCTCACTCACTGGGACACAGCACCCCGTATGATCGTCTTGTTGAGAGGCAACCCGGACTCGCTGGCCCGGCCTTCTGGAGGCCTGGCCCCTAGCCCCAGCCGCTGAGATTGACGGTGTCCCTTTCTCCACGCCATGGACACGGAGGAGACCCAACACAAAGCTGAGGACGCCCCCCCGCCCAGGGGGCTAGGGCTTCCTTACAATCTTTAGGCTGCCTGGGGGCCCCCTCCCTAAACTCGCCCTCCATTTGCATTTTGAGAAGATGCTTCTGGAATGCTGTGGCTGGCTGGGAGCCACTGTCCCCAGCACAAATAACCAAGGCGGTCCTGGGAACTGGCTTCCACCCAGCTGGCACCCCAGACGGGCAGATGCCCTCTGACCGGGCCATTCAGGATGACGTTGGACTGGGGCCACGCTTGTCTTAAATGTCCTCACGCCACCCAGGACGCGTGGGAGATCATGGGGTCCGCGTCTCCACCTAATTCACTCTGTGGTGGGGTCAAGACAGGAGATAAAATCATAGAGGAATTAAGGATTTCTTTTAAAAATCCACTACATTTGTATGTCATGGCTATTGTCTTCCTTTTTTTTTCTTGAACAGATGGCACAGGATCTATCCTCTTAACAGAATTTTAAGTGCACAATCTGGTGTTGGTCTCCAGGCACACTTTTGTACGGCAGGTCTCCAGAGCTGATTTGTCATGTTTAACTGGGACTGGGGGTCCCACGGTCACGCCCCCCGCCCCTGCTAGCACCCACCGACTCTCTGTCTCTAGGAGTTTGACTATTTTAGATAACTCATATAAGCAGGATAATGCAGTATTTGTCCTTTGGTGACTAACTTATTTCACTTAGCATACTCTCAAGGCTCATCCACCTCGTTGCAAATGGCAGGATTTCCTTTTTCATGACCAAGGAATATTCCTCATTATGCATCAACCACTTTTTTAAAAAAAATCCATATATCTGCTGACAGACATTAAGTTGCTTCCATGTCTTGGCTGTTGTAAATAATGTTGCTTTGAACACAGGGGTGTAAATGCCCCTTCAAGATCCTGATTTTAATTTTGGGGGGTTCAATACCCAGAAGTGGGATTGCTGGATCATACAGCAATTTAATGTTTGATTTGTTGAGGAAGCTCCATACTGTTTTCCACTGTGGCTGCACCAGTCTGCATCCCCACCAACGGGGCGCAAGGTTCCCAGTTTCTCCACATCCTTCCCCAATGCTTGTTTTTTATTCTTTTGTAATGGTCATCCCACCAGGTGTGCCGTGGTATCTCCCTGTGCTTTTGGTTTGCATTTCCCTGGTAATTAGTGATGTGAACATTTTTTATACACCTGTTGGCCATCATATGTCTCCTTTGGAGAAATATCTGTTCAAGCCCTTTGCTCATGGTTTAATCAGGTTTGGGTTTTGTTGTTGTTGTTGTTGTTGTTATTGAGTGGTAGAAGTTTTTTTAATGTATTTGGGGTATTAACTTATCAGACATAACGGTTTGCAAATATTTTCTCCCATCCTGTAGGTTGTCTTTTACCTTGTTGATGGTCTCTTCTGCTGTGTAGAAAGTACTTTCTTCCATCTTTACAGTTTTGTCTTTCACTCACCGATATGTGCTTAAGATGCCTCTGTATCTTTCCATGGCTTGACAGATTATTCCCTTTTATTCCTGAAAAGTGTTCTTTGGTACTGATAGGTGCCAGTTTGTTTATCCACCACCTATTGAGAAATGTCTTGATTGCTTCCAGGTTTTTCATGATTATGACTAGAACTGCTATAAACATTCACGTGCAGGTTTTTGGCATAGACCTAAGTTTTTTAATCATTTGGGTACATGCAAGGAGTGCAATTGCAGTATTGGATGTTAAGACCATGTTTAGCTTTGTGAGAAACTGCCGAACTGTCCTCCAAAGTGGCTGCACCACTTGTGTTCCCACCAGCAAAGAAGAGAACTTCCTGTTGCTTCAAGTCCTCACCAGAATTTGGGTGTGGTCAGCGCTCTGGACTTTAGCCATTCTAAAAAGTGTGACATGGTATGTCATGGTTTTAATTTGCATCTCCCTGCTGACAAATGATATTGAGCATCTTCTCATGTGCTTTCATATGGACTGAACGTTTGTGTTTCATAAAATTTCATACATTGAAGCCCTCCCCGCCAATGCAATGGGGGGTGGGGCCACTGGGGGGGGGGTGACTGGAGTCAGATGAGATCGTGAGGGTGGGGCCCTCATGATGAGATCAGTGCCCTATGAGAAGGATGTAGAGAGATAAGATCTTGCTCTCCCCACATGGAGGAAAGGCCATGGGAGGACACAGCTAGAAGGTGGAAGCCTGGAAGACAGGTCTCACCACCACCCAACCATGTGTGCACCCTGACCTTGGATTCCCAGCCTCCAGAACTGTGAGAAATGACTGTCTATTGTTACAGTTCTCCATCTATGGTATTTTGTTACGGCAGCCTGAGCTGGCTGAGACGAGTTTGTTTGCTATCTATATATCTTTTTTGATGAGATGTCTTTTCAGATCTTTCACCCATTTTTTATTGCCCATTTTTAAATAGGGTTATCTTATTGTTTCTTTTTTTTTTCATTTTCATAGGGTTTCTTATTTCATAGGGTTTCTTATTGTTATATTTTTAAAATTCTTTGTATGTTTTAGATACAAGTTCTTTATCAGAAATGTGTTTTGCAAATATTTTTTTTTTTCCAGTCTGTGGCTTGTCTTTTCATTCTTTGCAGGGCAAACTTTTTTAGTTTTAAGAATATTCAACTTACCTAGGGGCGCCTTTCTCCATGAATTGCCTTTGTACCATTATCAAAAATCAGTGGACTGTATTTGTGTGGGTCTATTTCTGTCATCTTTGTTTGTTTTGTTGACTTACGCATTTATTCTTTCACCAATGCCATACCGCCTTACTCCCTGTAGCTTTTAGTAAGTCCCAAATATGAGCAGTAGGAGTCCTCTCATGTTGCTCTTCTTCAGACTTGTGTTAGTGATTCCAAGTTCTTTGTCTTTCCGTATAAATTTTTGAATTGGTTTGTTGACATTTACAGAATAGTTTGCCCAGATTTTGATTAGGACTGCACTGAATCTACATATCAAGTTGAAAAGAGCCGGTATCTTAATGGTATTAAGTCTTTCAATCCATTAACACAAAATATCTTTCCATTTTTTTCTCTCTCCACTAGTGTTTTATAATTTTCTGCGAACAGAATCCAAATAGAGTTTGTTAGATTTATATCTAAGTACTTCATTTTCAGGGGGCTGTTTTAAATGATATTATTTTTTTTATTTTTTTATTTTTTTAACAGATTTTATTTATTTATGTGAGAAAGAATGAGAGAGAGAGAGCATGAAAGGGGGGAGGGTCAGAGGGAGAAGCAGACTCCCTGCTGAGCAGGGAGCCCCATGTGGGACCCGATCCTGGGACTCCGAGGATCATGACCTGAGCCGAAGGCAGTCGCTTAACCAACTAAGCCACCCAGGTGCGCCAATATTATTTTTTTAAATGTCAAATTCCAATCACGTATTGTTGTTATAAAATAAATCAATTGACTTTTATATTGACATTGTATCCTGGGAATTTCCTTATCAGTTCTAGGAATTATTTTTGTAGACTCTTTGGGGTTTTCTACATAGACAATCACATCATTTGAAAATAAAGTTTTATTTTTTCTTTCCAGTCTGTATACCTTTTTATTTCTTTTTCTTTTCTTATTTCATTAGGCAGAACTTCCAATATGATGTTGAATAAGGGTGATAAGAGAAGACTTCCTTGCTTTATTCTGTTTTAAGGGGAAAGTATTCAGGCTCACATTATTAAAAGTGACACTAGGGGTGCCTGAGTGGCTCAGTCGGTTAAGCATCTGACTCGATCTCAGCTCAGGTCTTGATCTCAGGGTCAAGAGTTCAAGCCCCATGTTGGGCTCCATGCTGGGCGTGGAGCCTACTTGAAATAAAAAAAAAGTTAAAGTGACGCCAATGTGATGTTAGTGTAGGTTTTCTGCCATATTTTTCCTTTTTAGGTTAAGGAAGTTCCTCTCTATTCCTAGTTTTTTGGGAGACTTTTTATCATAAATGAGTGCTGAATTTTGTCGAATGTTTTTTCAGCATCTATTAATGTAAGCATATGGTTTTTCTTATTTGGTCTCTCAATATGATAGATTGCACTGACTGATTTATGGATGTTGAAATGGCCTTGCATTCCTAAAACGAATCTCTCTTAATTGTGATGCATTATCCTTTCTACAAATTGGTGGATTTGGTTTGTTAATATTTCATTAAGGGTTTCTGTGTCTATGTTTATGAGAGAAACTGGTTTCTAGTTTTCTTTGCTTGCAATGACTTTATCTGGTTTGGGCATCTAGGTAATGCTGGGCTCATAGAATGAGTTGGGACGTGTTCCCTCTGCTTTTATTTCCTGGAAAAAATGTGTGGAGAGTTGGCATTATTATCTTCCTTAGCTATTTCATGGAATTCACTAATAAAATTATCTGGGCTTTGTGCTTTCTTTTTTGGAAGATATTAAAATATTGATTCACTTTCTTTAGTAGATACAGGTCTGTTCAGGTTATTTATTTCCTCATGTGTGAGTTTTGATAGCTTGTGTCTTTCAAAGAATCAGTCCATTTCATCTCAATGATCAGATTTTGGGGAATAGAGTTATTTACAGTATTCCTTGATTACCCTTTAATGTCTATGAGATCAAGAGTAAAGACCCCCTTTTCATTTCTTTTTTTTTTTTTTTTTTAAGATTTTTATTTATTTATTTGACAGAGAGAGATAGCGAGAGCAGGAACACAGGCAGGGGGAGTGGGAGAGGGAGAAGCAGGCTTCCCGCGGAGCAGGGAGCCCGATGCGGGGCTCGATCCCAGGACCCCGGGATCATGACCTGAGCTGAAGGCAGACGCTTAACGACTGAGCCACCCAGGCGCCCCCCTTCTCATTTCTGATACTAGTAATTTGGTCTTCTCTCTTTTCTCTCAGTTAACCTAGCTAGGGTGTTACCAGTTTTACTGCTATTTTCAAAGAACCAGATTTTTGTTTCTTTGATTTTTCTCTATTATTTTTCTGTTTTCAATTTCATTGATTTCTGCTCTCATTTTTATTAGAGTTTGTTAATAAGTCTTCTTTAGGCTTATTTTGTTCTTTTTCCTTTAGTTTCTTCAGGGGGACACCAAGATTATTGGTTTTTTATCTTTCTTCCTTTTAATAGATGCATTTAATTTCCCTCTAAGCACTGTTTTCATGCCTCCCACATGTTTTGATGAGTTGCTTTTTCATTTTCATTTAGTTCAAAATATTTTAAGTTTCCACTGAAGCTTTTTTTTTTTTTGACCCAAGGGTTATTTAGAAGTGTGTTATTTAATTACCAAACAGTTGAGAATTTTCCAGCTATCTCTTGTTATTGGTAGCTATATATTAATTCCACTGTGGTCTGCCAGCATACCTGACATGACTTCTATTATTTTAAATATTAGATTATTTAACATTATTTAAAATATTAAAATTTTAAATCTATTATTTATAGCCCAGGATATAGTCTATCTTGGTGCATGTTCCATGTAATGTGTATTCTGCTATTGTGGAATGGAATATTCCGTAAATTTCAATGTGATCAAGTTGATTGATAGTACTCAATATCCTTACTGATTTCCCTGCCTGCTTGATCTGTAAGTCTCCAACTATAGAGGAGATTTGTCCATTTTCTCTTTTAGAACTATCAGGTTTTGACTTTTTTTTTTTTTAAGTAATCTCTACCCTCAACGTGTGACTTGAACTCACAACCCTGAGATCAAGAGTTGCACACTCTTCTGACTGAGCCATTCAGGCACCCCAATCTTGCCTTATTTGTAAAGCTCTTCTGTTAGGTGTATACTCAAGTAGGATCAGTATGTTTTCTTGTGAAATCGATCCCCTTATCATTATGTTGTAACCCTCTTTATCTCCAATCAATATCCATGTTCTGAAGTCTGCTTCGTAAATTAATGTAATTTGTGTAACGTAAGAAATTAACGTAGCTACTTCAGCTTTCTTCTGATTGGCGTCATCATGGTACTTCTTTCTCTATCCCTTCACTTTTTTCCTACCTGAGTCTTTATATTTAAAGTATATTTATTGTGGACCACATATAGTCGTGTCTTGTTTTTTTTTTTTTTAATCTACTCTGGACAATCTCTGTCTTTTAATTGGTATATTTTAACCATTCACATTTAAGTGATTATTGATATATTTGGATTAGTATCTATTATGTTTGTATTTGTTTTTTGTTTGTTTGTTTGTTTTTTTCTCCCCTCCTTTTTCTGCATTTTCTGGTTTTTCAACTGTGCTTCTTTTATAAAAGTTTTTAGTGGTTGCCCTAGAGTTTCTAATATTAATTTTAAACTAATCTTAGTTCGTCTTCATGTATACTATACTACTTTGTGTCTAGTGTTGGCACCTTATGTTATTGCTTCAAAGTTATCTTTTAAAACAATTAAAAATAAGATTTTATTGTATTTTCACATATTCCTTCTCCTCTGCTCTTCTTTTCTCTGTGTAGATCCATGCTGCTGACCTGTATCATTTTCTTTCTGTCTGAACAACTGGAAACATTTCTTGCAGGCTAGGCTTGCTGATGGTAAATTCCCCCAGGTTTTTTTTTTTTTTTTCTCCCCTGAGAAAATCTTTACTTCTCCATTACTTTTTCCCCCATAAACAATTTTTCTTCTTCTTTTTAAAATTTTTATTTTGTAGAGCAGTTTTAGGTTCCCAACAAAATTTAAAGTACAGAGATTTCCCGTATGCTTCCTGCCCCCACATGTGCATGATTGTCAACACCACTCACCAGAGAGTACCTTTGTTGCCAGTGATGAAGCTACATAGACACAGAAGCAACTCAAAATCTATAGTTACTTTGGGGTTCACTCTTGGTGTCGTACATTCTATGAGCTTAGATAAAAGTATAATGACATATATCCATCATGCAGAGTATTTTCATTGCCCTAAAAATCCTCTGCTTTACCTGTTCATCTCTCCACCCTACTCCATCTCTGACAACCACCGATCTTGTGACTGTCTCCACAGTTTTGCCTTTTCCAGAACATCATAGGGTTGGAATCCTACAGTATGTGGCCTTGGCTCACTGGCTTCTTTTACTTAGTAATATGCATTTGTGTTTCCTTCAAGTCTTTTCATGGCTTGATAGGTCATTTCTTTTTAGTGCTGAATAATATTCCATGGTTTGGAAGTCCGCCAGTTTATCCATCCACCTGCTGAAGGACATCTTGGTTGCTTCCAGATTTTGGCAATTATGGATAAACCTATAAATATCCAGGTGCAGGTTTTGATGTAGTAAGGTTTTAACTCCTTTGGGAAAATACCAAGGAACACAATTGCTAGATTGTGTGGCATAATTACATTCAGCTTTGCAAGAAACTGCCAGCCTGTCTTCCAGAGTAGCAGCTGCACCATTCTGCATGCCCACCAGCAGTGAGTGAGAGTTCCTGGTGCTCCACATCCTCACCAGCATTTGGTATTGTCACTGCTCTAGAGTTTTGGACATTCTAATAGGTGTGGAATGGTACCTCGTTGTTGTGATTTGCATTTCCCTGACAACGTAGGATATGGAGCAACTTCTCATGTGCTTATTTGCCATCTGTGTATTTTCTTGGGTGAGGTGCCTGTTCAGATCATTAGCTTATTTTTGAATCAGATTGTTTTCTTATTGTTGAGTTTTAAGAGTTTTTTAAATATATATATTTTGGAACACAGTCCTTTATCAGATGTATCTTTGGCAAATATTTTCTCCCAGTCTGTGGCTTGTCTTTTCAGTCTTTTGATATTGTCTTTCACAGAAGATTTTAATTTTAATGAAGTCCCACTTACCTGTTATTTCTTTCATGGACCATGTCCTTGGTGTTGTGTCACCACACCCATGGTCATTTAGGTTTTCTCCTGTGTGATCTTTTAGGAGTTTTGTGGTTTTGCATTTTACATTTAAGCCTGTGATTCATTTTGAATACATTTCTGAAAGAACATAAGGTCTGTGTCTAGTTTCATCTTCTTGCCTGTGGTCGTCCACTTGTTCCAGCACTATATGTCGGAAAGACTGGGTTTGCTCCATTGTATTGTCTTTGCTTTTTCCCTTGATCTATTTGCCTATTCTTTCGTCAGCACCACACTGTCTTGATCACTATAGCTTCACAGTAAGTCTTGAAGTCAGATAGTGTTGTCCTCCAACTTTGTTCTCCTCAATACTGAGTTGGCTCCTTTGGGTCTTCTCTCTCTCTCTCTCTCTCTCTTTTTTTTTTTTTGGCCTCCATATAAACTCTAGAATCATTTTGTCAACATCCACAAGATAACTTGCTGGGATTTTGATTGGGATTATGTTGAATCTATAGCAAGCTGGGAAGAACTGACATCTTGACAATGTTGAGTCTTCCTATCCATGAACGTGGAATATCCCTCTGTTTATTTAGTTCTTTTATTTTGTTCACCAGAGTTTGGTGGTTTTCCTTGTATAGATTTTGTACATATTTTCTTAGATATATACCTAAGAATTTCTTTTTTTGGATGCTAACTTGATGGTGTTACTTTTTTTTTTTAATTTCAAATTCCACTTTTTCATTGCTGCTGCATAGGAGGGCAATTTACTCTTCATGGCTTGAATCTAGTAACTGTGCTATAATCACTTCTTAGTTCCAGGAGGGTTTTTTTGTCAGTTCTTTTGAATTTTTTCTCCCTTACCTTTAAAGGATAATTTTGCTGGATAGTCTTTTGCTAGAATTCCTTTGAAAAAATTCAGTGTATTAAATATTTCACTACACTCGCTTCTTGTTTGAACGGTTATTAATGAGAAGTTCACTGTAATTTTTATCCTTGTTCCTCTATAGATATGATGTTTTATTACTCTGGCTTCTTTCAAGAATTGTTCTGTGCCTTTGGATTTCTGCAGTTTGAATATGATATGCTTAGGGGTGTGTGTGTGTGTGTGTGATATTCATCCTGTTTGGTGTTCTCTGCACTTCTTGCATGTGTGTGTACTGTGTCATTAATTTTGGAAAGTTCTCTGCTGTTATTACTTCAAATATTTCTCTGCTCTGTTCTCTCTTCACTTTTAAATATTGCAGTTACACGGTTCTTATATGTTCTGTTCTTTTTACATTTCTTTTTTCTCTTTGCTTTTCATTTTGGGAGGTTTCTATTGCCTGATCTCCACATTCAGATTCTTCCCTAGGCTTTGCTGCATCTACTGATGAGCCCTTGGAAGGCATTCTTCATTTTTATTACTGTGGTTTTTGCTTCTAGCACTTCCTTTTGATTGGTTTTTAGAGTTGGCATTACCCATCTGCTTTTACATGTTGTCTACTTTTTCCATCAGAGAGAGCCCTTAACATATTTTTTTATAAAGATTTGATTTATTTATTTGACAGAGAGAGACACAGCGAGAGAGGGAACACAAGTAGGGGAGAGGGAGAAGCAGGCTTCTCGCGGAGCAGGGAGCCCGATGCGGGGCTCGATCTCAGGACCCTGGGATCATGACCTGAGCCGAAGGCAGATGCTTAACGACTGAGCCACCCAGGCACCCCAGAGCCCTTAACATATTAATCATAGTTATTTTAAATTCCCTGTCAGGTGATTCTAACATCTGTGTCATATCTGAGTCTTGCTCTGACAATTGCTTTATCTTTTCAGACTGTGTTTTTCTTGCTTCTGGCCCAATCCTATAAGTCTGCTCTTTTCTTTCAGACCTGGCTTACCAGCCCACACCCCCCTCAGACCTTCTGCCTACATTCTAGAAAACTGACCAAGACCCCTAGCCCAACACAGTGCTGACATGGTTTATTTTGTTTTCTTTTCTAGTAAATCAAAAAAAAAAAAAATCAAACAAATAAAAACTCCAGCTCCCTGTTTTAAGGAGAATGAGTTTGATGTCATTTCTTTTGCCTGAAGCAAATTTGAAGGGACCATAGTCTGCATGCAAACATGCAGAAAGTACCGTGTGTCAGGCACCTGTACTCCCCACAGCCATCCCAGGAAGCAATCTCCATCATTGCCCCCTTTCTCCCAAACCAGAGTACAGCACGGGCCACATTGACTAACTTGCTCAAGTCCCACAGCTGGTGCTGAGTTGGGCTTCGGCCCCGGGCCCTACACCCTTACCTGTGAGAGAAGAGGAGGTGGCTCTGGGCTGGGAGGATGCCCAGGTTCTTCTGAATCGTCACCTCACCCTTGCCTCGCACTTCATCACAGTTCTGGCCCACAAGTGAGGAAACCAGGGCGTCTCCAACCATCTGAAATCACACAGTTGCCTACTCAGGCCTGGAATGGCCCTGCAGGAAAAACATCTTTCAACTTAGTTCCCTAAGCCTGGTTCTGTGCGTAGAATTGCTCAACACATTAATATTCAAACTGTGCCTCAACATATGTTGAGAAGTATGCAATAGATGCCAGTGACAATTCTGTTAATCATAGGAAGGCTGGATGCTCCGTACAAGCCCACCACACATTAACCCGTGATGCAACTAGACTGACATGTGAGCCCCTCGCTCCACCTGGGCTCTGAGCTCCTCAAGGGCAGGGATGGTTTCTGAGGGCAGGGATGGTCCCTGAAGTAGGGCAGGGACGGTCCCCAAGGGCAGAGACAGTCCACAAGGGCAGGGACGGTCCACAAGAACAGGGACAGTCCGTACAGCAGGGACCGTCCATGTGCATGTGCCCTGCTGTTTCTCCAGCCCCGCCCTCCTTTATTCTATAGAGGTGATCCCAAAACAAAACACGGGAGGAGAACCATGAAATTGTCAGGTATCCTTAGACCAGTTTTGGAAGTGGTTGTGCCAGGAAACTAACGCCAGAAGCCAGGATTTCGGGAGTTTGGGGGTTTTGTGCCTGCATGCCCTTTCTCCCAGCCCAAGGTGCCCCCATGTAGCAGGCCTGCTCGCCTCTCCCCTTTGCTTATAAGGGGCTTGAATGAGATGGTGACGCAGAAGCCCGATGCCGCCATAACAAAACCCCACACACTGGGGTCTCGTATTTATTATCAGACATGTGTTTGTCACGGTCCTGGGGGTGGCAGTCCCAGGTCAAGGTGTCGGCTGATTTGGTTTCCGGTGAAGGCCCTCTTCCTGGCTTGCAGTCGGCGACCTTCATGCTTTGGTCTCACATGGCCTTTCTCTGAGCACACGCGGGGTCAGGGGAGAGAGACAGACAGACGGACAGAGACACAGAGAGAGAGTGAGCGGCATCTTTGGGATCTCTCTTTCGAAGGACACTCACCCTGTCTGATCAGGGCCCCACCCTACAACCTCATTGAACCTATTTACTTCCTTACCCCAAAAGTAGCCACACTGGGGGTCAGGGCTTCAACATATGAATCTGGGGGACACAGGCATCCTTCGTAACACCTAGTGGTCAGTGTGCACACGGTGGCTCTTGGGCACAGGGGGGCTGGTGGGTGGAGGGGGTCTCGTCCCTGTAGAGGTCAACGTGAAGGGCAGCACAAGAAGGACGGGCTTTGAAATCTGAATCTTCCACTCTCCACCTGATTTGGGGAACGTCAGTAGCCTCCCTGCCTCAGTTCCTCTCTCCTTAAAGCAGAGATTCTACCATCTCCCTGTTACGGCAGCCCCTGGGGCCAGGCTGTGTGCTGAGCGGCCATCAGCGGCCACATTGTGTCGTCCCAAGCACCGGGGACAGTGTGGGACGAGGGGGGTGGCGTGCGCAGGGAGGTGGGGTCACTTCCATCGTCCAGTGGGACTGCCGGTGGGGTGACCTGGCTGCTGTGGACAATTTCTGGAAGGGCATTTTACCCCTTCTCATCTGTGGACCACCTGCTGCTGCAAATGACAACCGCTCAGAGACATTACCAGTCTACTGTGGAAGCTCATCACAGCGACAGGACCGGAAGCACTGGGTGACCTCTAGGTCACCAAGCTTGTAATCAGTTGTCACGTGAGCCAGGCCACAGATTGGACGGGTGACACGGGTGACTGCTGTCGAGTTAGGCTCGGGAGCAAAGCATGTGGGACGATGTGCCTGTTTCTGGGCCTAACAGCGGCTTCGCTGGGTGTGCTGGTGCTCACCTGCTGGAGGAGATTCCTGGGCTGGGAAGGTGGACCGCTGGACCTGCTCCCTGAGCTCTGTCTCTGTTCCCACCCCTTGGCCCACAACCCCCCCAGGCCTCGCCCAGAGACCCCGGTGCCCGGAGGCCTGGGTCCCCACCCAAGGTGACAGTGCCCTTCCTGCTTTCCCAGCACAGCGCCTCCGGACGCAGAACTGTCCAGAAGCCACCAGCTCCTGAGAAAGGACTCCCGGCCGGGGGATCAGAGGATGGAGCATGAACCTGGACTCTTTCTACTTGAGTGGCTGGACCAGCTTCCGTCAGACGCTCCCCGAGCAGGTTGAGGAGCAGAATTACGACCTTTTTATGTATGACCCGTCACCCCGTCCATTTACAGCAGATCCGAATCCTAACCCCAAAGCGTGGAGGAAATCCCATGTCTTCGAGCGTGACCTCCTGTCTGGGGTGCAGGGGACTGTTGCGGTACATCCTTCCCCTCGTTGCCCCCTCCGCTACCCCCCTCCCCGGTCATGCCGCTGGGGTGCTGTGGCCCCCCCTGCTGCTCCTGGGTGCTCGAGGTGGGGCTCTGCGAGGCCCAGAATGGAGGGTCCAACCACCACAACCCCAGCTTCTTCCCCATCTGGGGAGCTGTGCCCCTCCCCTCTCGCCCTACCCCTGCAGGGGACACCTGGCCTTATCTCTTTATCTCCACAACAGCTTCCCGTTGACGCCCAGCAGTTCCTGACTCCTGCCCTGAGCTCGGTCAGGGCCGAGGGGAGGGCAGATGGGCGCGAGTAAGCAGAGACAGACAGACGCCAAGCGGCATATTGTGCAGGAACAGTAGGTGAACATTCGCTGTTTCCCTAGCCTTCCGTCTACCCATCCTTCCGTTGGTAACAGCACACGATGTTCTGGGAGAAGCCCCCGTTCTCAGCCCAGCCCGGCCCAGACCCTGCCTGAGGCGTCCACGAAAGTGGTCCGTAGGACGTGGCAGCTCTCACCCGACCCAGATGCGTGGCCGGAGTGCAGGCCACGGGAGGTGAATACTGGGGGCCCCGAGGCTGAGAAGAGCCAGTGAACGGGGTCCTAGGAAGGCACGGGCAGGGCTGCACCTGCCCAGCAACGAGGCTGCATTTGAAGGGCCAAGGCCAGGGCTGCCCTGTCCACCGTCCCATCGACCGCTGGTGGACAGAGCCCGAGGGACGAGGGGGGCCAGGGCAGGGTCAGAGAAGTCTGGAGGGAGGGCTGCTCGGCTGGAATGTGGAATCGATCTCCCCGAGCCTGGAATGGGCCTGCAGGGAGAGATTGCAGAAGCCGAGCGTGAACCTGCCATGCACGGGAAGTAAACAGCATCGCTAATTTACGGCCCTGGGGCCCGAGGCTGCCCCACTGCAGACCTGAGCTGGTCACTGCTCCCTTAGCCCGTGAATGGGTCAGTGAGCCTCCTGCCCTGGGCTCTGGGCACTTGCCGTTGCCAGGACTCAGTTGGACGACCGCACGCCCCCCCCCCCATCCAGAGGGTACACGTTGGGCCATGTTCCTCCCCACATGGTCAGCAGATGTAGGGCAGAGCCGGCCTCCGTCCTGTGCCTCCATCAGGGAGCACAGACAAGTGGCCACCACCCAGGACCCCATGAGCCTCAGGGACGCAGAGTGGGCCCACGTCTGATGGAGCCTGCCTTTGCCGGGTCTGCTGTGTGCTGGGCAAGAGAGGGACGGGCAGGGGACAGAATGTAGGAGTCACCTGGGGCGGCCGCAACTGATGACCACAAACCAGGCAGCTCAAAACAACAGAAAGTGATTCTTCTATGGTTCTGCCGGCCAGAGTCTGAGACCACAGTATCACAGGGCCGCCTCCCTCTGGCGGCTCTGGGGGTGGGTCCGTCTTGCGTCTTCCAGCTCCTGGGGCCTCCGGCACTCCCAGGCTGTGGCCACGGCCCCCCACCCCCACCCCCGCCTCTGCCTCCCTGGTCACGTGGCCCCTCGGTGTCTGTGTCTCAGCCCTCCCTCTCCTTTCTCGTGTAAGGGCACAGTCGTTGGATTTAGGGTCCCCCACCCCAGCTCAGGACAATCCAGGGTGGTCTATAGGGTATAGAGATGCCCTGGCTGTAATCACACCTGCAAAGACCCCTTTCCCAATAAGGCCTCACTCACAGGATCCGGAGGGCGGGACGTGGACACATCCCCGGCCACTGTCGGGCCGTCCTTCCCACGCCCCCTCGACTGGCCCCTGAACGCTTTGTGGCCCTGGCCCCTTGCCCTGCTCCCCTCTGCTCTCCTCTGCTGAGGTTGTAAGGACCCCGAATGCTGACACCTCACGATCCCCCCACCCTGCACCCCCACCCCACGTGTTGTTTCCAGATGTTTCCACATCTGTGTCCTGATGAGGCTGTGCTCAGGGCACTCCCTGATTGTCCCCAAATGGAGCTCTGGGCTCAGCCCTCGGCTCACCCTCCGCCGAGACCCACCTTCCTCACTTAGCTTCCTCCTCAGTCCCCACCAAACCCCAGACTGACCCATCGAAGGACTTTTCCCTCCGTTTCGTCATGTACAGCGTGGTCTCTGCAGAGCGGCTGCCCTTTGATGCTTAATACCCAGATTAGATTCTCTGCATCCCCTCCTTAAAATCTTCAGGAAGCTTCCGGCCTCTCCAGGACTCTAGCCCAAATTCCTTACCGTGCCTGTCAGGCCTGTGGGACCCTCCCTCCCTGTTGTTAAGGATCTCGTCTTCCCCCCAGCACTGACGCTCCTGCCTCCTGGCAGCACCGCACGCAGCCCAACCTCAGGGCCTTTGCACAGACGCTCCTGCCTCCTGGCAGCACCGCATGCAGCCCAACCTCAGGGCCTTTGCACAGATGTTCTGCCGGAAGTGCCGCGCTCCCCACCTCTGCCGGCTCCTTGCTATCCGGGCACCCCTCCAAGGCGCCTCACCAAAGAGCCCCCCGGCTCCCCATCACCACACCTGCCCCTCTCCCACATGGTGGTCCACACAGGTTGTGGTGACAGGTTTCTTGGCGTCTTTGTCACCTTGCCACTGGGGGTTCCACGGAGGTTACACACGGGTGCTCAGTGGCCTCTCGGGTGAGTGAGTGGACGCGTGAATGGATGATGTGGCTGGGAGAAGCAGCGATAGTGAGAATGCCCAGGGCAGAGCCCGGTGTGGCGGAGTCCCAGACAAAAACCTGTGCTCGATGGGGTGCGTCAGGACCTGCAAGATTTCAGATCCCATATTCACGGGAGCTGCCGCAGGATGGCGTCTCTGCAGTCTGAGAGGCACGGGCAGCACAGGAACCAGAGTTCAGATGTTCACGAGCCCCTGCTGAGGGCTGGGCATGGCCCTGGGGGCTGGGGATGCTGCTGTGAGAACAGGGGCCCTGCTCCCTGGACGCCCACCTGCCAGACCAGGAGTCAGAAGCAGCCCAGCCCCTCCTGGCTCCTCTCCCCTGATGCGGCTCCCTTGCCTTTGCATCTGCACGGTGAACTCTCTCTCTGCAGTGGATGTTGGTGCCCTGCGGGGACATGGTTGCCCATCCTGACCGCCATGAATGGAGCCCCGCCTCTGCTCTCCGGGATTCAGCCTGGGGCCCTCTCCTGCCCCACTCGCTGTCTCGGCCTTGGGACCCTGTTACCTGGATTGTAGGCCTGACCCCGTCCACTGGGGCCCCACCTGCCTGGACTCCGGTGGGGCTTTGACCCTGTTTGCTCAGCGGGAAGGTGCCGAGTGACATCCTAGTTTGCACGGTGGCTGTGGGGACCGGAGGAGCCCATGAAAAGTGCTTTTCCTAAGACCGCCGAGTGACCCCCACGTGGCCAGATGCCAGGCAGCCCTCAGTCCCACCGTGCGAGCCCCTGCAGCCTGTGGTCAGAGGGCCCCTTCCTCCTCCACCGGCTCCCAGAACGCCATCTGTCCTGTGTCCGTCCTACCACGTCCAGCACGAGCTGCCCCACCCAGCCGCCTTTTCCCAGGCAGCCTCTTCTTTCCTTCCCCTTAGACCCGTCCTTTCCTCTGTCCATGGCACATCCTTGGCGCTCACAGCCAGGCCACGCTGCCAACACCGCCCAGACCTCCCTCCGGACCTCCAGACGCATGCACCCGCCTGCTCTTCTCCATGTGGATGGATGTCCACCCATGCGTCCCGCAGGACTCCGACTCAGCTCCTGCCCCTTCCGCTCAGCGGTTCAGTTGCTCAGGCTGAAGCGAGCCGCTCATTCTCTTGTAGCCCACAGCCAGCGTGGCCGCCAGTTCCGTCGACTCTGCCTTCAGGACAAATCACGGACCGAACACTTCTCTCCAACTGCCGCTCCCTGCGCCCAGCTGCCCCGGCCTCTTCCTTGGGTCAGTGCAGTGACCCTGCACCGTAGAGGCTGTCTGTGACCCTTTGACAGGTAGGTCACATCACATAGGGCTCCTCATTTCTCCCTGAGAAAAAGCCAGCATGCTGACAAAGGCCCACCAGCCCCCCACCCTGGTGTGCCCTCCCTGACCTCATCTCCTTGTGCACCCCAACTCGCTCAGTCCCAGCCCCCCACCTCCTTGCCCTTCCCCAAACTTCCCAAACATGCACAGAGTCTTTGCGTGGGCTGTTCCTTCTGCCTGAAACGCTCTTCCCCACACCACCTCAGAGCCTGTGCTCACAGGGCACCTTCTCCAAGAAGCCTTCCCTGACCACTCCGTTTAAATGTGCCACCTGAACCCCGCACACACTTCGGGCCCCCTGATTCCGCTGTCCTGTCTCAGCTCGGGCTGCTATAAACGACAAATGTATTGCTCGCAGTTCCGGAGCTGGAAGTCTGGGTTCAGGGTGTCGGCGTGGCCCCGTTCCTGCTTGCTGACCACTGCCCTCCGGCTGTGTCCTCACGCTGCGGGGAGCGGAGGTGTGGGGGGGATCGCCCGCGGGCTCCCAGACGACGGTGGCAGGCAGCCGACGCGTGATGCCCGTTCCGGGGCATGTGCTGCGCCCCTTGTCTCGTGCTGCCTCGGTTGGTCCACTCCAGCCGCTTCCCCGCACATCGCTGCTGGCGCCCGGGCCTCACCACCGTGCGCATGCGTTTGACTCCGCGCGTCCTTCACTCGGTGATGAAATGTTCTTTAAATCATGAAACTGCTAATGAGAAATGTCATTTCCAAAACAGCCTCAAGTGGCCAAAGGGCTATTCCACTTGTAAACAGAATGGATTATTTGGGGAGCTGAGTAGCATGGTGTCGAACATAACGGACAATGCAAGGGCACGGTGCTTTTTCGGTAGTTCTTCGTCGGCAAGTCAGATCACATCATGTTCTGGGTATTTAAATGGGAAGCGGGGTGTGTGCAGGTGGGCGCAGAGTTCCAACACCCACCACAGCGCCACACCTCCGAGGGACGGCTGTCCTCCCACCTGGTGACCTCACGCAGGGAGTCAGGGGCAGGTGAGTCAGGCCGGGGCCTCTCCCCGAGGGCTCTGCTCTCCGGAGCCTGCTGCCCACCCTCCCTCCGGCTCCGGCCTCCACCACCCAGGCCCAGAGCCACTGGGCTGCACACAGAGCCTGGAGGCTCCACCGGAGGGGCCACCTGGGTTCTCGCTTCTCGAGCAGAGACAGATGGAACCCCTGACCTGTGATCCGATTTTATGCTAATGCACATTTTCTTTTTCCTGGGATGAGGGTCAGTTCCTTCCATCAGCTTTTCCGGAAGCCCTCAGGGGCCCAAACACTGAAACCATTGCAGGGAGAAGCGGCCCGTAACAGCTCACGAGCACCTGCTGCGCGCCAGGCCAGAGCTGCGAGATTTCCTTAGTAGAGTCTCCATTTCTTATCTGTAACTTCTTTGACGAACAGAAAGCTGTGCAAAATTCACATGCACAAGTGGATGGGTTTGGAGGTGAGTCTACACCCCCGAGACCATCACCCCAATCTACTCCATGAACCTGTCCCTCACCTCCAGAGTCTCCTGTGGCCCTCTTATTAACTGTCATTGCTACTGTTACTATTTTGTGATAAGAACACTTAACATGAGATCTACCCCCTTAGCAGCTTTGGAAGGACAGAAGTCAGTTTGTTGACAGCAGGCCCTGTGCCGGGTCGGTCAGCACATCTCCAGGACTCAGTCACCCTGCGGAAATGACACTTTCTGCCTTTGGACTAATTCCTCCTGGTTCCCCTCATCTCTTGGATGCAGGGATTGATCTGTCCGTGATGAAGATGAGGCCGGCGGGTGCTCAGGGGCAGACCCGGGGAAGCCCTCTTCTGAAAAGGGATGGAAGGTGGGGCTCCAGGGCTGTCCTCGCAGACCCGGGTGCCGGCCTGTGGCTGAGCTTGTCAGTTGTCTCCACTGAATTAGGCCCCGCCTGGGCCCGGGGAGCAGGGAGCCGAGTCTTCTCCACCGGTGCCCTGGGAGGACGTGGCAGGCACCAGATGCAAAAGGCTGTGCAAATCCTGGGGCTCCCCTCTAGCCATAATGCAAGACAGCCCACCCTGCTGCTCACCCCGACACTGGAAACCCACTGAAGCAAGGGGGCAGAGTGGCTCCCTGCTCTCCAGGGGTTCACTGCCCTGCGGGGCCCCGGGCTGGAGCCGGGGCTGACAATGCCCTCTGCTCCATGGTCACTGCGGCCAGAGCTGGGGCCACGGCAGCAAATGGGACCATCTAGTGCTTCCCTGGACTCTTAGCCCACATTAAGGACATTAACAACCCTGCGGCTTGATCCTCAAGATAGATCCACAAAATTGCAGCTGAAATGAGATGGGAAAAGATGGGCCAGCGCTTCTCTTTGCTCTAATCTCCTTAGTCAAGCTCAATTTGGTTCCAAACACGCCCGAGGCAAACGCTGCATTTTGCCGAAGAGATTTAGAAGGGCAAGGTATGAGATTATGCAATTTCCTATTCGGAAGCGTCTGCATAAATCTGCATGTCATATGCATTATTAAAATGGATCACAAGTTGTATAATCAACTCAAAGCAATCGGTTTTTGTCTTAGTGTGTTTTTTAGTCATTTCCTACAGATGAAATGAATCCCATTACCTGGTAGCTCCACAGCGGATTACCCTGACAACGAGCTGGCAACCTTTTCGGGAAGGGATGAGTCCCTTGAATCTGAGATTCAAGGTGGGCAGGGGTCCCAATACCAACAAGTACGCTTTACAAGGGTCCGCGCCGCGCCCCTTTCTTGCTAGGTGAGCAGTCAACACCACAAGGGACACCGGCTTGGTTATCCCCTTGGTGCCTGGTACTGGAATCTGTGAAATGGGCACATTTTCCCCATGTGCTTCCAATCTCCCGCCGGTTGCTAAGCAAATTACAGGGTCATCAGTCAAGATTTCCTCGCAGGAAATAAGAACCACTCTAAATTTAGATTTTAACACAAGGGATTTGGGCCAGCTATGGCCTCTAAGACAGGCTGTCGGGAGAAGTTCATAGCCAGGGAGGTGGCCAATCCGGAGGCTGTCCTTGGAAGCACGGATCTCTAGAACCCTCGACTGCTCCCACTGGTACAGCCACCTGCCAACCCCAGTGAAGCCGGCGGCCGGACTGCAGGAGCCCCCCAGCCCCACGCGCCGCCCACCACAGAGGCCTGCGCAGGCCGAGGCTCACGCAGGTGTATAATGGAGAATGCTGACCTGCATACGGTACCTGGTTTGCCTTCAGAAGCCCAGCTGCAGGAGCACCTGGGAAATGTAGTTTGTAGCTTTCTGGCCTCTGCAAACACAGGAATCCTGCCCAGAAGGCAGCTGGAAGAGCGAGGGCAAAGGCACCAGGCCCACCAGACCTGGGGAGCGGGCACTGCCCGGACCATGAAGGGGTCACGGCGGGACTGCTCCCTCCAGCTCTGACAGCTTTGGACCGACAGCATTTCCTCGTACCATGCCTGCTGTCCGGTACCGGAGCCACCCTGTGTAGGGGGATGGGCAAGCCGGGCCCTGCGGTCAGACCGGGGTTCACGTTTGGACCCCACCTTTGCTGGCCCCGCGCCAGGGCAAGTTACCCAAGACCCTCCGGACTGATGGGGCGGGGCCGGGAATGTCTCTCCGGAGGGCCGTCTAGCGGGAGGCCTGGGGGGGCAATGCTCAAGTCACCTCTCCTGCACGCGGTGAGTGCTCAGTACTCGGGAACAATGGTGGACGGAGGGAAACCAGGGCCTGGGGGTCTGGGGGTCAGCGTGGCACTGGACAAAAAGCTGGTCTGGAATTGGGAGGCCTGCGGTTTGGGCCTTTCAGAGTTGTTTTGAAAGAAGTTTTTCCCCCCGCTCCTCCCCACTGTGAGACAGCCACTGGATCCCACAGCTAAAAGCCCTCCCAGCAGGACAGCTTTCGCACCAGGCAGAGGTGGAGAGCCGGGCTGGACCCCAGGGGACGCCTGCTCCATCTTTGCCGGGCTGACCTGAGTGCGGAGGACGGCCACTTCCAGCCCCAGCTGGGCTGCCCATGCTGAGCAGGGCCCGGATGCTAGCATTCTCCTGCCGGCTAGACCGGGCTGTGGCCCCAGGAGTCCCTCCCGCCGGCCCTGCTGGCCCATTAGCCAGCACTCTCTCGTGGTCCGGCCTCCCTCCCCACCTCACCTTGGCTGCCCAGCAGGTCCCAGGGAGGGTCCCACCTGGGGGCTTGTCCTCAGCTGGAGGGGGGTTGGGAGCTCTTTGCGGTTCTCCAGAAGCTTGTCAGAGGGTCCTCAAGTGGAAGCGGCTGTGAGAAGCCGTCCGCACCAAGGCCCAGCTGGGGCATGAATCAATCCCCGTGCCCAGCCTGGCCCCTGCAGCAGGAACCCCCCGCCCCCGCCCCAGTGGGGGACTCGCTGCTTCCCGAGACCCCTCATTCTGCCACAACCAGACCACTGGCCGGGACAGGGCCACCTCCTCAGCCACACAGACTGCGGACATGTGGTGGGTGAGCTGCCTCCATGACTTATGGGCCCCTTCAGTACTAGAAGGTTCTTCACACGGAGAGGCCCCGGTGGTCCTGAGCGGGGACGGAGCCTGAGCCAGACTGCACTACCCGAGCTGGCTGCAGGATGTGGACAGGTTTTGGAAGCCCTCTGCTCGGGGGGAGGATGGGACCAACAGTGCAGGGGGGTCACCAGCCTTCCAGAGGTGCGGTGTGCCCAGCCGTCCTCCCAGAGCTGGCCCCGGTCAGTGCTCGGCTGCCCGGGTTGCTGTTACACTGAACTGAACCTCCAGCCTGTGGCTTCAGGCTCATTCACTCTTTTGTGACTGGGGGCCACTTTCCAGGGAACCCAGTTTTCACACTCCCCTGAGCCGATTCCTCTCCACGCTCAACGGTCCCTGCCTTTCCTTGCTCCTGAGGCCACTCTTCCTGCATCCATTGCTAACACTCTGCCTCCCCTCCAGGGTCTGGTGCTGGGAAGTGAACATCTCCACCCTGTTCCGAACTGTAAGCTCAGAGCCCAGCTGGGCTCTCACCTCCTTTGTCCTGGACATAATACTCCTGTTAATGCGGCCCAGGTTTGGGGTGGACTCATGCCGTGGCTGATGGCCCGGAGCCTGTAGTCAATCACACACAGGAAGGTGAGAGCTCAGCCTCCACAGTGGCATGGAGGCAGGGTCACTCTTGGCCAGTGCAGGCTTCTGCCAGCTGTCCTCTGGGGCGTGTGGGTGCAGCGCCCACCCTCGGTCCTCCTGAGCTGGGGGCCTCTGGCTGGGTGGAGACCACCACGCTGGTGGGCTGGCTATCCTGCCTGTCCTGGGCAGAGCTCAGGCTGAGCGGGGGCCTCTAGGGGCGAGGAGGGAGAGACGAGGTGGGGTGAGGGGTGAGGGATGCATCTGGCATATGGCTGCCCTCTGGGGGTGCGCACAGTGAGCAGGTGAGTGTTCATTGGCTAAGCCACCAGCTCAGCCCTCTGGGAGGCAGGGACGCCGTTGATTTTAACAGAGTAGACATTGCAAACCCTTGCTGTTCCAGACCCTAAATAGAACCTGGAAGTTGGAGGACAGGCCTGGAACCTTCTGTTCTGTGGCCAGGAACCACCAGCAGCAGCTGGAAGACAGCTCCAGGGAAAACATGACTATTTGCCGCACTAAAGATCGGTGCATTTGCCAAGTGCAGGGGACAGCGAAGTGACGCTGTCGGCGGAAACGCGCAGACAGATCCCGAACTTGGGCCGAGCTGCAGTGGAGACGTGATGATGTGAGCCGAGACCCAGAGGTCCTTCTCGACAACTTCCATTTATGTTCCTGGGAAAACCACAGAGGAAATCCTGGATATCCAAATGGGAAAAACGAACTCTGAGCAAGGTGCACATCCAGGGACACAACGGTGAAATGGCAGCGCGTGGTGACAAGCCCCTTCGTGGGTGTTTCCCTGAGGAGTTTCCGTCTGTGGGGTGCGCATCTGCCATCCAGACTGGACGGTCTGGGGAATGAGGGCAGCGCCACCCATAAGGAGGCGGGGGCGACAGGTGTGCGGCGGGGACCATCCGGGCAGACCGGAACATATGGCTGCCGGCTTACCTGTGCGGTCCACCTGTTTGCCGAGATGACGAGACACCTGACCAGAAGGGGGTGTCGCTGTGGGGGCTGACGCCCCTGTGGCCCACTTACTCATTCCACGGGCAGCAGTGCCAGAGCTATGCCCTGCAGTTGGAGCTCTAGCTGTGTGGCATGGGGGGGGCAGGAGGGAGCAGACCCCGTGGCCCCCCAGCCCACCCAGGAGCCCAACCCAGGAGCCAGGTTTACTGAGGGAGAGCAGGTGAAAGGGAAAGGATGGGGGTTCAGAGTCGGGCTAGCTCGGACTCCCTTCCGTTTTCCAGCCCGCGGCTCCCAGCGGAGCATAGAGGACAGTTGCTGGTGGTGCGATTTTTCTCCACTTGCGCCCAAGACCCTTGGCTTCCCGCCTTCCTGGGAACTGGGCATAGACACCTGGCCCGATCCAGCCAATCTGGTGTCCTTGTCCTGAACCACTTGACCTATCAGGTGCACCTGCCCAGAATCACGTGGCCCATCAGATGTGACTGTCCCGACCTTTTTAGCCAACCTGATGCACCGCCCCTGAACTCCCAGCCAATCAGATGCATCTGCCCTGAATCATTTGTCCAATCAGTGTGCCGTAGTAACCTGGGCCAGCCTGCAGGTGTCCTGGCTGCGACATCTGGCTCTCAGGGTCCTGCTGCTGCCACCTTACCGGACCAGTTCTGCATGGCTTTGGAGCAGCATTCCCCTCCCTTCTGACAGTGTGGCCTGCTGCCCTTTATTTTAATTTTTTTTCTTTTAAAGATTTTATTTATTTATTTGAGAGAGAGTAAGTGGGAGGGAGAGGGAGAGAGAATCTGAAGCAGACTCCAAGCTGAGCGCAGAGCCCCATGTGGGGCTCGATCCTACGACCAGGGGAACCTGAACCTGAGTGGAAACCAACAGTCAGAGGCCTAACGACTTGAGCCCCCCAGGAGCCCCTGGCCGGGACTTTTCTAATAAATTTCTATTCTGCTCATTCTAGTCAGAATCCGTTTTTCTCTTACTTACAACTCACGAACCTTGGGTGGTTTGCTGATTGAGCTTGAGTAATTCTGACCATCCTCTGTGCCTTACGTGGTGATCTTCAAAGTGGGACAAGAGTCCCTGCCCTGCAGGGTTTGGTGAAAATGTGCGCTTTCTGTGAAGCTATCCCGCTAAACACGAGCTTATTAGATTACTTATTAAATTGGTCTCCTCCTTACTGTGAAGAGCTTAACATTTGCAGAAACAAAAAGTCAACCTTCAGAAACAATATGTCAAACGCATTTAAGCTCCCCCTTGGAGAGCTTTGCTCCCCAAGCAGGGTTACCAGGTAAAGTACAGGGCAGCCAATTACGTTGAAATCTCTTTTAAAAAACGCATGAGGTATGTCCATGCAATATTCAGGACATGCTTATACTAAAAAAATTATTGGTTGTTTTCTGGAGATTCCAACGTACCCAACGTCTCATACTTCTGGGACCACCCCGCACCTTGGCCTTCTCTGAATCTTCACAAGGTACATTTGCTTCGCTTTGGGGGACATCTGCTGACAGCCAAATGGCTTTTATGAGATGCATCCCTGAAAGTCCATTGCCTTTGCTCTGGAGCTTATTAAGACGAGCCATTTTTTCAGCGGTGAAGAGCACGCACACCCAGCCATGTTCCAGAATCGATGCGGTCTCAATAACGAGATTGCAAACGTTGTCACGTACTCCATCATCAGGAGCCCGGTATGAAACATAAACACCCTTCTGGGTCATTAGGGCTCATTTTCGTGTTCCAAAGAGCCTGCTTCTCGGTGCCTGAGATCCTTCCTGCCTGTGACCCAGCACCACTCAGCCCAGACTCATTATGCACTTACTCACTCTGTCCAAGCGAGCCGCCGCCGCAAGCAGTCATTTTCCAAAGAGGAAATATAGTTGTCTGAAAAGTCTCAACATCCTACTTTCCCTTCAGACAGACATGGAAGCTTCTTCTTGGTTCTTTTTTTTTTTTTTTTTAATTTTATTTATTTGAGAGAGAGAGAGAGAGCACAAGCAGAGGAAGGAGCAGAGGGAGAAGCAGGCTCCCCACCGAGCAGGGAGCTCGATGTGGGGCTTGATCCCAGCATCCCAGGGATCATGACCTGAGCCAAAGGCAGACGCTTCACCGACTGAGCCACCCAGGTGCCCTGCTTCTTCTTAGTTCTAATGCATCACCCAGAGGGGGGGAAGGGAGACCGTTTCCCAAACCGTGAGGACTGAACACGCTCTCCCTGGAAAACGTGGCGCACAAAGGGTACAGCCTGGTGGCTGCCACATGGGTCAGCTGTAGCCAAGTGGAATCAGAAAGGACCCCAGCCTGTGTTTCCTCCGGACTCACGTAGGATCGCCAGCCGTGACTTGAGCCGTTCCTGGAGCGGGTATTGGGAACTTAAAGGAGTCTATGTCCTCTTCCTCGGGATCTGGGGAAGCATCGTGGCTGCTACCTGTTGGCTAAGAAGACAAAGCAGCCGCATTTAAAGGCAATGCCTGGGACTGAGGCTGTCCCGGAGCACAATTTGGGCTCATTACTCTAATTGCTCCCTGGGCTCTGTGAATATATCCTATATGTAAATGACCATTCCAAAAACGAGTCCCCTCTGCAGCTGACTTTCACGTTGCCCAAAGGGCTGCTGGCCTCCCAGTAGGAACCATTCCGTCACTGGTCCCCTCGGGGACATTAGCTGTGCACCTGCCGAGCCTTCTGTGCTGGGTGCCGGGGCGGCCGCTGTGGCTGAGCATGGGACCCGGGGCCCCCGCCGGGCAGCTGACGTCTGGTGGAGGACAGCACGCCGGAGAGACGCTGTACGTGGCCTGTGGTGGACGTGGCCACCGTTATGAACAAGCAGCTCTGGGGGTGTCTGTGACGGGTGCTCCGGTCAGAACCCCGAGTTATCTGTGCGTTGCCCCCTCCTGTCCCCTTCATGCAGCCTCCACGGGGCCTCCTAAGTGTCTCCTTAAAACATAGACGTAGTTGGTCCACGTTTCTCCATGTCCGCTGTCAAGTCTGTCCTGGGCATCGACAACAATCTCCTGACAGGTCTCCCCGGTTCCTCCTCACCGGACACTCTCTCCTTACAATGGCCAGAGTGATCTTTTAACACATGACCCAGATCATGTCCCGTCTCTACTTAAAACTCACCAGTGGAGGGGCGCCTGGGGGGCTCAGTCGGTGGAGCATCCGACTCTTGGTTTCAGCTCAGGTCATGATCTCAGGGTCATGGGATTGAGCCCCGCAATGGGCTCCGCACTCAGCGGGGAGTCTGCTTTAGATTCTCTCTCCCTCTGTCCCTTCCCCGACTCTCTCTCTCTCTCAAATAAGTAAATAAATTTAAAAAAAAAACCCACCAGTGGCTTACCATTTTGTGCAGATAAAATCCAGACTCCTTGCCTGGGCTTACAAGCCCTACAGGCTTCAGCCTGGCCTCTCGTCCCACCCTCGAGGGTATTCTTCTTACCATGTCTTCATGGGCTTTGGCCAGCCACACGGTCTTCTGTTCTGCAAACAAACCACACTCATCCCTACCTCAGGGCCTTTGCACAGGCTGTTCTCTCCATCTGGTGCTCTTTCCTGGCCTTCACATACCTGGCTCCCTTGTCTAATAGGTCTCAGCCAAAAGACCACTTCCTCCAAGAGGTGGGCTGCTCTCTACAAAGCATCACCTGACTTAGCTGTGTCTATTTTATCTACCTGTTTGTTACCTGTCCTTCAGTGGTGCGTGTTCTATCCCAACCTCTGCAACACTGTCTCGCACGCCGCAGGTGCTCCGTAAACAGGCTTGCCCTAGTGATAGGATGGGAGAGCATGGACGTTCCTGGTGGAAGTTGTGTCTAAGCCGACACCAGCAGGTGGGGAGCACGTTCCAGGAGGAAGCAACAGTTTTTGCCAAATCACTGGTGGGGGAAGTGGGTTCGGGACATCCAGGAAATGGGAAGATGACTGACATGCAGGACATAGGACCCAGGGTCACTCATTCAGATGTGGCTTGAGAGGCAGATGGGTCGCACCAGGCAGGGCCTATTGGCACACTCCGAATTTCAGCCTTTGTCCAAAAAGCAATGGAGAGGCACTGAAGGCTTTACGGAAGGGAGTGATCTAACCCACTTTGCACTTTACAAAGGATGGCTGTGTGCAGAATGGAGGGGAGGGGACGAGAGTGGGGGCCAGCAGAGCAGCTGGGGGTCCTGCAGCCCCCAGGCATGAGCAGGTGCTCGTACAAGATGTGCTGGACTCAAGGTCTGCACTGGAGGAGGCAGAGGCCAGCCCAGGAGGACCTGGGGAGGGAGCAAGTCAAGGATAACCCCTGGTCTTGGTCATCCACAGCCAGGAGGAGTGTGCTCTTACTTCTCCTGGGAATGGGGGCTGCAGAGGGGTAAACGTGTCCTCCAGATTCCTGTGTTAAAGCCCCACCCTCAGGACCACAGGATGTGGCTGCATCTGGAGCTGGGGCCTTTACAGAGGTGATTAAGGTAAAACAGGGTCACCTGGGTGGCCCTGATCCAATGTGACCAGGGTCCTAGTAAGAAGAGAGGATCAGGACACGGACACGCACGGAGGGACGACCCCGTGAGGACACAGGGGGCGGACGGCCATCCACACATGAGGAGAGAGGCCTCGGGAGGACCCCGCCCTGCCGGCACTCAGACCTTGGGCTTCCAGCCTCCAGGATAGGGGACAGTGAGTCTCTGCTGTGCTTGCGCCGTGTGTGGGACTGTGTCGTGGCTGCCCCAGCTGACAGATACACTGATCCTGATCCACAAGGAGACAGAGAAAGATGGGAGAGAGAGAGAGAGAGAGGCAGAGAAGCCCCAACCGCCCTCTGTCAGCCAAGCTTCTTGAAGAGCTGACCCCATTCCCGATTCCTATGACCTCCCTTCCCAGTCCTTTGGCTTTTCTGTTGGGATTCGGTCCCCGGCATTCCTGGCCCTGTGTGCTCACCCTCCTCCGCTTGCCCCCTGTCCTCGGGCTCTGCGGTGGGCTCCTGGCCCCATCGGTTGTCACCATGCTCCTCTTCCTGCTGCTACCCTCCGGCTCTGGACCCTCCCAGGGCAGGGACCCCACGCACGCATGGAGGCTCAGGGGGCCCGTCTCCAGCCAGGTTCTCCCTTCAAACTCAGGCTCCAGCCCCCACCCCCCGACGCCCCTAAACCAACACGCTCGCACCCAACCTGGTGTATCCTCTCCCCCAGCGCCCTGCACCGCTCCCTATTTCAGGGACAATGCCACTGTCCCCCTGAGGACCCATGATGGAACCTGGCGGGGCCCATTCTCCTCTCTCCAGTTGACCTCTGTGTCCTCTGAGCCACCTGCTCCTTCTGCAGAGTGGGGTTGGCATCCTGTCCTGCGTCGAGCCAGAGGCTGAACCTGAGTCTGTGCCCAAGCCCCGTGTCTCAGCCGTCCCTGCTCCCTGCATCTGAGCCCCTTCCCCCGAGCCCTATATCCCCGCCGTACCTGCTGCGCCCCATCAGGTTGCCCCCCTGGGGGCTTTTGCTTGGGATCTGGGGGGACCCTGAGTTTGAACACTGCCAGTCAGGGTCGTGTGGCTTTGGGCAAGGCCCTTGGCCCCAGCCTGCTCTTCTGTGGGACACACGGGACATACTGTCCCGCTCACAGAACACAGCGAGCCCCGCCCGGTCCCCGGTGCTCCCTCACCCTTCTACCCCCCTCTCCCCTGTGCCCTCCCTGCCCCCGATCTGGAGCTCACTCTGTCCAGATGTGCAGAGGCTCCTGCCCGTGCTCGGATCAGTGCTACATGCACATTTTTCTAGAGGAAGCCACAACCCGCTCCAGGCCGGGGTGAAGGAGCCCAGTGTCTACCCATCCTTGACGCCAAACCTGCTCATTGTTCCCCTCGCCCACCCGAGTGCCCCTTCCCCTGAGTGCTCCCCAGTGGATGATGAACCATTCCCAGAGGGTGCATAGGGTCCCGAACCTCTGCTCTCAGGGAAAAGGGTCCGCGCTATCTTCCCAACCGGGAAGCTGGGGCCGAGAAGTCCAGTTAACAGAGAGTAGCCGACAGCCACTGAGGCAGAGCTGGAGGACCACCCTCCTCCGCAGCCTCCTAATCAGGGCACCCACAAAGGGCACAGGGAGGCTATGATTTAAAGAAGGGAACCGGGTGGCCCTGAGCTGTTTGCTCTGAGAAATTAACTCAGGAAACCGCCATGAGTCATCACAGCAGAGTGGACTGATGTGGTCTGCTGTGACCCGGGGAGAGGGAGCTGGGGCTGCGGGGGCGGGGGGGTGCTTCCCCACAGAGTCCCTTGGCCTGCAGAGAGGGCCACACGCTGGTCTCAGCGCCCATGTGCATACTGAGAGCTGGGGAGGGGCCCCCCGGCTCTCTGTGACTCCAGGTGTGGTCTGTGGACCAGCAGCTCAGCATCACCCGGAGCGGGCCCTTCAGCCCAATGCCAGGCCCAGCCCGGGGAACAGCACACGGCGCCCGGCCCGCGTGGCATCCAAAAGTGAACAGCAGAGCGAATGATGTCATTCTGCTCATCCAACAGTGCGTGTTCGGGTGGACTAGAACGCAGGCCGGATGCAGGGGTGCGGAGGGAGGAAAGGTTAATATGGCCAGCGTGTTGATGATGAATAGAACACGGCCCCAGCCGCGGGAGGGCTCGTGGGTTAATTAGCTTATATCTGTGGCTTCCATGGTTTCCCAGCCGCCTGTACCTCCCTCTCCTCAGTTTGCTCCTCACCGCGTGGCCATGGTCAGCCCTCACCCGGGAGCTTATTAGGAAAGAAAATTCATGGACCCATGAATCAGAATCACTGGGTGTCGGGTCCAGGAACCTGGGTTTTGACAGGCTTTCTGGATGATTCTTATGCACCCTGGCTTACGGAGCCCTGGACGGGGTGGGACCTTTCTCCTCACATAGCAGCAGCTGAAGGATGGTGTGGTAATCCATGACACGCGTGAGCAATCCGCTCGGCCCTCCGAGGATGCAGACGTGGCCCTCGCACTGGTCGCCGTGTGTCTTCATGATGGCTGAGTCACCTGTAACACTGATGTGCGCTTCAGACTGCAGGCAGGGAGGTGCAGCCCGTGTCCCAGAAGCTCCATCTCGCTCCTCCACTCACATGCCGCTCACTGTTCTGTCACGTGGCTCCACCTTGCAGGGGTGGGAGCTGGGAAACAAAGCTCTTCATCTGGGCTGAAGGCCTACGCCAGCCCCACTGGGCTTCTGTTGCAGAAGAAGGAAAGGATGGGGTGGGCAGGCCACAGCCCTGGGAATACCCACACATGCCAGACGCCCAGGGTGCTGTTTGCTCTGTCCTTGAATGTGGCAGGATTGCTGTTCTGTCTTCTTGGGGGAGTGGGGAGTGGGGCACAAGGTCTGACCCATGAGCTGGGGGTAGAAGTAGGTCAAGCATGTAGGGTGCTGGCATGGGACTCTGGAGCTCCCTCCCCCTTTGCCTGGCATCCAGCAGTGCTCAAGGACATAGCCGTCCCATCTCCCCAGAGGGATGACGAGGAGCAGAGCCCCCCTGCTCATTGTCCCTGACCCCCATTGACAGGTGACGGAGATGTAATCTGAGCGAGAAATTATCTGGCATTGTCTGAAACCACTGGGATTTGGGAGATGCTTGTTACTTCAGCATAACCTCGATTATCCTGACTGATACAATTCTCAGGCAGTATTACAGTCCACAAAACGACTTTTTTTTTTTTTTTAACTGTTTCCTTTTCTGCCTTCAAGCTCTTGTCTATTCTTCAGAACTCAAGCTGCTCCTCCCCCAGGCATCCTGACCTTCACAAGCTGGGCTGGCCCGTGTCTCTGCTCTTCTTTGCATGGGGCCTCTGCCAGAGCAACGTCTCCCTGGTTGTCAGTCGCCTCCATCCCAAGCTCCTCTCCCCACACTGAGCTCCTCAAGGGCTAGACTGGGTCTTATTCATGTCTGTCTCGGCTCCAGAACAGTGCCTGGCACATAGTAGGCCCTCAAGAGAGGTTTGTTGGGTTGAACTGAAAGAGGGACACAATGGACAGACAAGTGTATCCAACAGTAGACTGCTCCTGCCCACTTGACTTCGCTCATACCTCTTCCTCTCTTGCAGTGCTGTGCTTCATTTCTGAGCCCCCATCGGTGCCTATTATGCTTCTACCCACCTGTAAGGGAGCCGTCTCTGGTAGAGAAAGCAATCAATCATCCAATGCATATTTATTGACAACCTACTATTGCCCAGTACTCTTCCAGATTCTGGATATACGGTGGTGCACAAAACAGACAAGAGTATTTATATTCTAGTGCGTAAGATGACAACAAAAGTTCATCAAGATGTCATATAATGGGAGATGGTGCCAAATGCCATGAACAAAAGCTCATAAGCAAAAGAGTTAGAGAGAGATAGGAGTGCTGTTTCTTTTTCTTTCTTTCTTTCTTTCTTTCTTTCTTTCTTTCTTTCTTTCTTTCTTTCTTTCGAGAGAAAGAGAGAGAAAGAGTGGGAGCAGGGGGAGGGGCAGAGGGAGGAGAGAGAGAATCACAAGCAGACTCCCCACTGAGCGTGGAACCCAACACGACCCTGAGATCATGACCTGAGCCAAAATCAAGAGTCAGATGCTTAACTTACTGAGCCACCAGGCACCCCAGGGGTGCTGTTTCTAAAGGAAGCTGAAGAAAAGCCACTTTGGGTAGGTGACATTTGAGCTGATGCCCGAAGAGAGAGAGCAACTCCCTGCAGGCATCTGAGGGAAGACAGAAGATGTCTGGAGCAGAAACGGCCTGAGGTTGGGAAGGCACGTGCAGGTCATGTGCCAGGAGAGCGGTGAGTGCAGGGGAGGAGGCAGGAGCACGAGGTGGAGAAGTAGGTGAGGATGCGGCTGGAGGATGGATTGGGCTTGGGCTGCCACCAGCTCAGCTGGGGGGTCTATTTAAGGGGAAAGCCCCAGGATTAGTTGATCTATGGATAAAATGTGGGGTGTGGGAGAAAGAGGAATTAGGGACTGCTCCAAGATGTATGGCTCCAGCCGCCAGCCACACTGGGGAGCCCAGGGAAGAACCGGTCTGAGGGCTGGAGAGGGTGCACCCCACGCTCTCTTGGACGTGCCCCATGTGAGACTCCTGTGCGGTGGCCTGGTGGCCGTCGCGAGGAGCCTGGACTCACCAGCCTGGGGCCGCTGGTGGAGGGTGGGGCTGGGGACGGAGGTTCGTCTTGGACACCTGCAGTCTTGAGGTCAGTGGCTGGACAGGATCACCGGGGGCTGTGGGCAGAAAGGCTCAGGGACGGAGGACACGTCTGAGGCCACGCTGGAGGAGAACGGTCAGCAGCGGAAGACGAAGGAGCAAGCGAGCACACTGAAGAAGAATGCTTTAAAAAGGCAAAATCGTGAGTCTCACGAATGTAAAACGAACAGCAAAGATTCTGTTTAACTCATGAATGACCGAGGGGCCAATCAGATGTTACAACCAGTCTGCAGGTGATTCCCACGAGCGTCACGGACACACTTCCCCGCACCTCGGCCAGTTCTAGCCACAGGGCAGACCAGTCCACTCCAGCAGGCACCGTGGATTTGCATTTCTGTGGACAGGGATTGTTCGTGTTATTCTGTTTTCCACAAGAATTCTCAGCCACTCTTCTCTGCAGCTTATTAAGTAGCTCAGTGGGGTGAGGGTGGGGGGCAGAAAGGCGCACCAGACACCAGTCTCAGGGACGTGGTGGCGTCACCGCTGTTAGTGGCCCTTTCTGAGGTCCTCCCTGATTTTCCCGACACGGAACTTTGGTGTCTCAGAGCCATGTGCGGAGAGCGTGTCCAGAAGGGGGTGACTGGGGAGTCTGGTGGGGTAGAGAAGGAGACATGGGCACGGGCGGGTGTGCAGTGCGGGGCCCGTGATGCTGACAAGGGGTTTGGTGCCGGCGGGGAAGAAAGCCTGTTTGCAGGTGGCGGAGGCACCGGGCCGGCCAGTGGGGTAGATACCTGCGGGGAGGGGAATCCGTGTCCTCCTTCCCCACCTGGAGCAGAAGAGAGCTCAGAAGGAACAGCTCTCGGGGCCCAGGGCTGCTCTGGAGGTTCTTGTCACAGGATGCACCCCTTCTCTCAGAAAACTGGGGTCCAAGCAGCCATAGGCCACCTGCCCCGTGAGAGAGAGACTAGCACCAGAGCAAAGCACTGATTCCAGACAGCGCAGAGACCGTGACCATCCTTCCCAAGCGCGCGTCCTCGAGCCTGGGGTTTGGGCGCCCACTCCCAAGGGCTGAGACGGATCTGCAGGCTCCCGGCCAGGGTGTCTCCTGTCCCCACCACCACCACCGCTGCCCCCAGCTTCCAGGTCCAGGTCCCCCTCCTGCCCTGTCCCCACTGCTCCGAGCTGGCTCAGAGCGAGGGCCCCAGGGCTCACAGCTATTAAGAGGCTCAGCAGGATGGCTCTCTGTAGTCTCAGCTCCAAGCTCGGCTCTTTCAGCTGCTCTGGGCTGCCCTGTTCTGCCAAGAGACAAATGTGCTAGAACATACCGCCACGCTTGCCCCAGGTGAAGCGTGGTGTTTTGTAAATGTGTGATTGTGTCGGCGCTCACCTCAGAGAAGCGGCTGTTGCATGGAGGGGTAGCGTGGGGGGAGAGGAAGAGGCTGGGGGGAATGCCAGAGGATGGGAAGGCGTAAGGCAGCCTGTCGGGGAGAGCGGCGGGCGGGCAGACGGGCAGCAGGGAGGGCTCGACCCCAGCCGGGACCTCGGCTCCTGGCAGCTTTTCTCATTTTGAAGCTCTTCTTAGAACAAGAATCTTGGGAGCTGGATTTTCTCCCCACTCCATGGAGGAAACTGAGGCCCGGGACTTGGGGACTGGACTCATGCCCGGCTGAGTGCACGACCCAGGCTCTTGTCCCATCGAGGCCTGCCAAGGGAGCCGTGGCTCGGCCGGTGTCACCGTGAACCTGGAGCCAGGTGGGACTTTCAGGGAAGTAGTGTTGTTTTTGCTTTAAAAGAAGGAGCAGTGTGGGCGGAGGCCACGTCCCCCTGTGGCCACCCTGCAGTGGGGACTCCAGCTCACCGCCCGTGTCTGAGCATGACGAGGCACCGGTGGAACCCAGGCTGCGGTCCCCTGTGGCCCCGATCCAGCCGGGGCCCGAGGCCCCTGTTCCTGCCACAGCGAGCCCCACAGCCCTCGTCGTCACTGGCTCCCAGGCACGAATCAGAAGTGTCCCCGTGGCGGGCAGCCTTGTCCAGGCGAGCCCTGGCTCAGGATGACAGGCCCAGGCCAAGGGGGGCTGAGAGGCCTCGGAGGAGTGGGAGGGGCCAGCCGCCATGACTCCCTCCCTCTCGGGCACGGGGCCCTCGGTCACCCCTGTGCCACGTGCGTGGGTGGCAGCAAACCACTGTAGCCCCGAGCGGCAGGTGACGAGGGCCCACGCGGAGCCACTCGGGCGAGCCAGATGCAGGGCCTGGGGGAGGCTCGGTCGCCCCCAGGGGCGAGCTCAGGACCGGCCGGAGCACAGCTGGCTTGCCCAGCCGGATGGTCACGCGCCGCCCCGTCTCCTGCTGGGACGTGTGCGCAGCCCCGGGGGCGGCAGGGCTGCGGAAGGCAAGGCAGAGGCAAGCTGTGAGCCCGGGCCCCCAGTGGCTCCTGGTCCCACACCCCGTCCCAGGGGCCGCAGGGTCTCTTCATGGTTCTGCCAAGTCTACAGGAGAAACCAGGGTTCAAAATGGCACGTTCCCCTGGCGATGGGAGGATGGGGGCTTTCCCAGAGGTGCCCCGCCAGCGTCCCCTCCCCTTGTCAGGCCCTATGGCCGGCCATCACACCCCCTCGGGCGGGCGGGCTGCTCCCTCTCCTTTCTCTTCCCTTTGATGTGTTTGTAAAGCAAAGTAGGATGTGGGTGCGTGTCATCTGTGTGTGCACATGTCACGTGTGTGCATGCATCGTGCGTCTGCAGGTCACATGTGTGTTGTGTTGCATGCCATGAGGCGAGCACGCGCTCGCACACGTGTCATATGCGTGCAGTGCGAATGTCATGTGTGTCGTGTGCATGTGCACATGTGTTATGTGTGTGTGCACATGGGCACATCTGTGTCACGAGTGTCATGTGCGCACGTGCCATGTGTGTATGTCGTGAGTTGTGTGGAAACACGTGTCATACGTGTGTGCTGTGCGTCACATGTATGTGTCGTGTGTGTCACGCGTCACATGTGTGCGGGTCATGGGCGCACTCCCAAGAACATGCCTGCTGACCGGCGCTGGGGGGCGCGTAAGGACAGACAACAGTCCCCATCCCCTCCCCGCCCCCCAGAGGCATCTGCTTTCCACTCTTAAGTCTTCACACTTTCACATTGTCTACACTTTTGAACAAAACCACTGCTTTCTTGGCAGCCCCTTGATCCATCAGTTGTAGCCGACATCTGCAGAACAGTTACGCGTCTACCTCCCTTCCTGCCAGGGATTTCTCTCCAAGTGGCGGCCTCCCCGATTCTGGACAAATCGTTGTTCAGGATCTGCTACTGCAGCTAGGTAAACATCATTTGCTTTGTGAGTCAAGCATGATTATGTTTTATTTTTCCGTCCCTGCCCCTGACACCCAAGTCCCCTCACTCAGAGGCGGAGGCCACCTCTGCCTCTCGTCTGTTTCGGGGCCTTGCCTCCGGCCGCTGGCTCCCTCGTCGCTTTTCCGCGGCGGGCTGCCCTCTGTGGTCGTGCGTGCGGGCAGTCCTCCCTCCAGACCGTGCGCTGTCCGAAGCCCAGCTCACGTCCGCCGCCAGTCTTGCCCAAAGCCTGGGTTGGATCAATATTTCATGACTGATGAAGGGCATCCTTCCAGGGTGTCATGGCGAAGCGTCTCCAGAACTGTCTCCACCCAGACGGTGCTCTCAGAAATCCGGAAAACGGGAGAAAGGAGGCTCCTTATTGTCGTGGGTTTTGGCAAATATCTTTCACTTGGTGTGAACTCCACGTACACGTGGCCGGGCCCAAACCCCGTCTCCCAGGAAATGTCTGGGACGAGGAAGAACCATCACCAAAGCACCACTCTGAGTTCTAGGACTCATAAACCTTCTGCTCTTTTGGATATTGGTTGTTTGTCTGAAGCAAGAGACTCTGCCTGGGTTTGGGGTTTTATCGACAAAGCACGAGTAGAAACTTGTGTGATTTCAGTTGTTTCTACCAGAATTTCCCCGGACAACCTCCGCTCCTGCTTGCAGATTTATGGGCAGCCACGTCAAATCAGGGCATAAGACCCCCTCGGGCCGGGAAATGCCAGCCTCCCATGGAAGTGCAAACGGGGCCATCCTTCACGACTTTGCCAGATTGTTCTGCCCCAAAGCCGCTGGTAACTTCTGTTCTGTCTTCAAAGACCATTTAGCCAATTTTTTTTTTCTCTCTCAAAGAGTTTGAAGTACTCAAAAAAGATTCCATTGTGAAAATGTCATAGGATTGGGAGTTATTGTCTTAGCTTATTACCAGCTCTCGAGATGAGAGCTTCAGGCTACGGAATTAGGGCCTTGCTATTTTTGATGTCCCCATTTCTCAAAATAGGTGGTGTGTGAGCAGATTTGCTGGCCCAGATTGCCCACATGGGCCCTTGGGTCTGAGAGCACCTGCTGCGAGTTTCAACTCCCGGCTTTGCCCGAGTCCGTGCAAGGGGCCCACAGCTTTCACCAGACCCGGAGGGGCCATACGCAAGGTAAAGACTCCTCCCAGGATCTTAGAAGAAAGAAACTGGTTGGCTTTTTTGACTAGTCTATAGAATGACACAGAAAATGCAGTTTTCTGATAAATGTATAGGCATGCTCAGAAAAATATGAAGTGCTAGTGTTCTGTGTGTAATGAGGACTCTGTCCCAGCCCCAACACACTGTGCTTCCTTCGCCTGAGGCTCCCGCCTTTTCCCAAGCTGGTGTGGCTGCCCTGGGGATCAGAGAGTGGTCTGTTGATGGAGGTAATCAAGTGGCACTTGGAGGGCCCCATGGAGGGTGTGACAAAGGGACCCCAAGCTTTGGTCCAAGCACTCAGATTGAATGGCCCCTACATTCCTGTCCAGTCCTGAAGGCCCTGAGGCTGAAGGGGTCAAGGGCAACGTTTTCTCAGGCTCAGCCACCGAGGTCCATGCCCTGACTCCCTGATCCCTGCAGTGGGGCCGCTCAGGGCAGGTGCTTGGTACAGTCTCCCACTTTGTCCCTGCAGCCCCTTCTCTCGGGTGACCAGGGCCCAAGGACGGGGACGCTGTTCAATGGCATTAAGGTGCCCTGAGCATCTACCCAGAACGAGGCCATGTGCAAGGGGCATATAATCTAAAGCAGAAATAGGACAAGCCGATGGCCGTGAGGGGGTCCCGAACAGTCCCTGGGCTTGTGCCTGTGAGCTTCCAAGGCAATCCCTGCCTCCTGGCAGTTCTCGGCATCCGTGGAGACACAGTGCTCCCCGAAGCATCAGGCAGGGAGAGGGCAAGTGCTTTTATAAGATCCGCCAAATGACAAGGGGCGTATTTGCTGGCCCCGTCCTCCTTGCTCCCTGGCCATCTTAGGAGGTCCTTGCTTCCTTGACAGAACACGCACGCCCGTAATTATTTTATTTATCTGCTGATGTGTTTTCGTCTGCATCCCCCACTTGGAAGCCCCATGTGAGCAAGGACTGTGGTGGTTTTGCTTCCCCGGGGCCTGAGGGGAGTTCTCACAGTGCAAGCATTGAGTGGATGGATGCAGTTTTAAACAAATCCAGGGCTTTTAAAAGAAGGTGAAGTTTGACCTCAGATGGTTCTCTAGAATATCAGCCGCTCCACGACAGCGCCAGATCTGTGAATCTCGCTGTGTGTTCTGGGGGGCATGTGGCTGGCCTCTTTGTCAAGGAGCCTGAGAGGGGAGGGAGGGTGGGGATGGAGGGCATGGATGTGAGGGGGGATGTGGGCAGGGATGGGGGTGGGGGATGCGGGGGCAGAGGATAGGGGTTGGAGATGCGGGGATGGGGATGGGGTCAGGGATGAGGGGGTGGGTATGGGGTTTGGGAATGGAGGGTGGGGGATGTGGGGTCAGGGATGGGGTCAGGGATGGGGGTTGGGGATGGAAGGCAGGATGGAGGGCAGGAAGCAGAGTTGTGGAGGTCCCCATCATACAGGTGATGTCAAGGACAGTCCCTTCCCTAGTCCAATTTCCCTCATCATTTCCTCTTTGACCCACAGGTCATTTAGAAATGTGTTGCTTAACATTCAAACACTGGGGTTTTCTAGGTGTCTTCCAGGTATGGGGTGACTGCAGAAGGCAGCTGGGATGTGTCGGATATCTATCTGGAAACAAAGAAAATCGACCTTTACCTCCCATTAGACACAAAAATAGACTCAAGGCAGATCTAAATGTACAAACAAAAACTGTAAACCTTCTAGAAGAGACACCCGGAGGATATCTTTGTGACTTTGAGATAGGCAAAACACTTCTCAGACAGGACATAGCAAGTAATAGCAACAAGAAAGTTAAATTATTAGACTTTATCAAAATCGAAAACTCTATTCATCAAGTCAAAAGACGCCACTAAGACAATGAAAGGAAAGCTGCCAACTTGGAAAAGATATTCACAAAATATTTATCTGACAACAGACATGTATCCAGCATATATAAAGAACTCCTACAACTCAATAATAAAAAGACAAACAGCCCAAATAAAAATGGGCCAAGTATATGAACAGACACTTCATGTGGCTGTCTGGCACTCTCTGGGCGTTTGCGTTCATTCGCCTACTGAGCGTCTGCTGTTGGCACCTGGTTTTCTTGGCCAACCTCCTCTGTCCATGTGGTTGGGTGGAGCTCACTCTCCCTTCTGGTCCCTAAAGGAGGCCATCAGAGTTTCACATCCCTCTAATGCAACATCTGCTCAGAAATGGGCACACCACCCAATCAGAGCCAGGGAGAGTCAATTCCAGGAGTTTCTTCAGAACCTTGGGAGAGACAGTCTTTCACCCCCTAGTCCCAGAGCTGCTATTGGCCAGCGTGCTACACAGCAGAGCCAAGATGGGGAGCAAAATCAAATTCCGAAGATGTTGCTTGAATCCCTGGGTCCAGCCTAGCCTGAAGCACAATGTGGTAGATTGCAAAAATGGCCACACATTCTTCCCTTCTCTGTAAGCATGCCTCTTTGCATTGTGACCTTCAAGTCTTCCCCCAAATCAAGGGACCGAGTCTACTCCTCCACCTGCTTGAACCTGGGCTTGGCCTTGTGACTTACTCTGGCCAATGCAGTGGTGGCAAATACAGCACCAGCAGAGGCTGGGAAAGTGCTTATGCGTAGGGCTGCTCTCTCTTGCTGCCCCTGGGCCAGCCTGCTAGAAGGCAAGGCAGGTGGCCCTATCGCCCCATCACCCCCCAACCGCCAGCACCAACAGACAGCCAGAGCCAGCTGACCATCTCATGAGCCAGGTCCCCAATTTAATGGCCCCGGCTTATGGCCAGACTGCCCAGCTGACTCAGCCTCCTGAGCAGTAATTCAATGATGGTGGTTCTAAGGCACTAGGTTTGGGGATGGTTTGTTACACAGCAAAGACTAACTGATACACAAGATCAACGTCTGGACTTTTCAGTTACACAAGATAAAGAAGTCTCCTTTTTTCCTCTGGCCTTGTTTAGTTGGGTTTATAGCCCTTTCAAGGAACAAACTCAAAGTCTGAGCTGCTTCTGCTTCTCCACGTCATCCTGGCAACGTCTCAAGGGTCTCACGCAAGCATTTATCTAAAGCCTTTTTTGAATCTACATATATGTGTGAGTCTCTCTATATATATTAGAATCAACAAACATTTAGATTAACCCAAATCTTATTCACGGTGTGGGTGCCTATCGACAGAGTAAACAAAAGAGAATATTCTAACTCTGTCCCTTATGCCAGCTCCCATCACACCTGGTCTTTTCACCTGCCATCCACCACCATCTTGTGCTTTTAGGCCAACTTCTGCTTCCTGAAACCTTCTAGAAGTTTCTTCCCAGTGGCTGGTGATGTGTGCAGACTCAGAGGTGACATGTGCATGTTCTCGCCCAGGTCCTCTGAGATGACCCATTTCCTCTTCAATTCTGGGACAAGCTAGCCTCACCCATTAATCATGGTGACCTCACTCAGTACCTTACCTTCCTCCACCTTGAAGCAGAGGGAACGCCAGATCATGCTGGACCTGAGAGGTTGGGAGTCTTCCAGGCTTGCGATTGGTGGTCTCATCTGGTGGGGGCTTCTGCACCTGCCCCTCCATCTCCAAATGGCCCTTCGCTGGTAGCTGCCCACTCTGAGTGGGCGTCCACAGCAGCATCCCAGAGGCCGGGCTCGCCAGGGCCAGTGCGGCCAGCCAGCAGGGCAGTGGTGGCACCAGGCCCTTCAGGAGGAGAAAATGATGGGCAGCGTCTGTAAGTGACAGCTGATTCAGGCACCACAGCTGTGAGGGACGACTACCCACCTCAGGTGCTGGGAAAACCAGAAACACAAGGAGGAGGATGCTCTGGTGTGGATTAGACCGGTTCCCAGTGAAGGCTGCACAGGCCCTGTCACCCTCGGCAAGGCCAGTCTCTCCACCAACGGCCCCCTGTCCCTAAGGGACTCTCCTCTGCCTCCCAGCCCACCAGTCCACTGGTCTGTCTGGTCCTGAGCTGGACCCATGTCTGCTCTCTGTGGATCCATGTCTGTCTGGTCCAGACGGGAACACTTCCATCTCAGGCTTGGCTGTCCAACCCCCACCCAGCAGAGTTCTGGGACCCCACATCTGTGGGGGGAACCAGGCCTGAGAGATATGCTAGCCCCTCCTTGGTGAGGAGTCCTGAGTTGGGAGACAGGGCAGAGCCGGGGCCATAACCCACGGTGCCTGAGACACTGGAGGGAGGAGCTCCATAGTCACACCTGGGATACAGTGGGTCCCCCGCCTGCAGCTTGCACCCTGGTTCTCTGGGGAGAAGCAGTATTTCCAACGGTGGGATGGGACAGGAGCCCTATAGGCTTGGCTAGAGGGGAAGGGGCCTTTCCTGCGGCTGGAAATTCCAAGGCTGACCTCAGGATGCTTTGGGGACATGGGACCGTTGGGACAGGGAGATGGTTGGGTGCAGTGACCCAGAGCCAGGGACTGGGGACCAGAGGCTCCAGGGCCAAATTCCAGCCCCCATGCTGGCAGCTGCACCCACAAATTCTCCCCTTGGGGGCTTGCTTTTCCCACCTGCACTACAGGATATTAGTATCTCCCCATGAGGACATGTGGGGGTAAAATGAAAGGCATGGCAAGCACCCAGCTGAGCCCCCAAGTGTGGTGCGATCAACAAACGGGAGATAATACAATTGTCACTTGATGTCATCATTGGCATCAGCATTCCCCCTGTCCTACCACCGGTCTTGGGACCATCACTTAGCAGGGTAATCATAGTCAACATGTCTTAATTTACGAAACACTGTACAGTTGACCGAGCATTTGGTTTCCTTTGTAGGTGACATCACACTGAGGGAGCAGAGTGGGCGCTGCCCCAGCATTTGGATGGGAGGACTGAGGCTCAGAGAGGTTAGGCTGCTGGTCCCAGGTCACACAGCTGGTCATCAGTAGAGTCAGGACCCGAGGAGTCTGTGCTTTCCAGATGTAATCTGTCTTGGACCTGGGCCCTTCTCAGCCTGGACTGGGCAGGGCAGCAGCTGCAGACTTCCCAGCAGTGGGACTTGTCTGCTTTGCTCTGCTTATCGTGAGCTCCCAGCCCAGGCATGATGAAGTGCGTCATTAGTGAGCACAATTATCTTTATTAGTGCACACCACAGGCCTCGTCATCACATTCATAAGGGGAGCCTTGCACTGGGGGAAATACTGTGAGAGCATCCTGAGTGTGCAGAAAGGCAGTGAGGAGGGTTCTGGGGGCAGCAGTGGGAGGGGATCCTGCAATGAGTGGGGTGTCTCCATTACAGCATCCACCTGCCTACCTGCATCCAGCTCTACTCTATCCCTCATCTACCTACCTACATATTTACCATCCATCCATCCATCATCCATCCATCCATCCATCCATCATCCATCCATCCATCCACCCATCCAGCCACCCATCCAACCATCTATCCACCCATTTATCCAGCCAGCCATCTATCCATCCATCCATCATCCATCCATGCATCCATCCATGCATCCACTCATCCATCCATCATCCATCCATTTACCTATCCAGCCACCCATCCATCCATCATCCATCCATCCATCCATCCACCCACCCATGCACCCAATCTATCCCTCTATCCCATGTGCCTCTACATGGGTTTGGGGAAGAGAACAAAAGTGAGGCCATCCGTGCAGGGGGTCAGAGAGCCATGACCTGACCCCCCAACCTGAGGAGGGCAGTGACTTTGGCGAAGGAGAAGTAAACCCCCTGAGCTGCTCAGTTTGCAAGGATGTGTGTTCAGAGGGCCTTGGAGGTGTGGTTCTTACAGGGTTCCTTCTGGGGAACCTAAGTTAAGGTTCCTAACCTGAGCATGGAAGGAAGAAGCCCGGATTCCACAGGCAGATTTGGATCCTCATCCTCCGAGGGCTGGGTGGGGTTGCAGAGACCATTCTCTGCCTCGGACTTCCTCACCTGTTCACCTGCACCACCCGCCTGGAGGGGCCACCTGAGCCAATTGCCATGAAGGTGCCTCCTAAGCCAAATGGGGCTTATGAGCCCCGCGCTCAGGCCCACCAGTGCTGGTTCAAGGACAGCTTGGGCCACAGAACGCCAGGTCTGAGACGGTCCTTGGCTGGGGCTTTGCCTGAAACTGGCCAGCAGCTCAGTGGGAGGAGACGGGGGGGGGGGGGCAGGCGGCTGTGTGCACACCTTTCAATAATTAAACTATTTGTCTTTTAAGACAAAGAGCAGACTGAGGCCTGCGGGTCCTCTCGGAGGCCCCATGAGCCATTTGGGAAGGTCCGCAGGGTGTGAACTTTACCAGGTTGATGTGAGCTGTCTGTTGAGAGACAGAAGGGGTTGGGCACCCCACCTCGCTGGCTGCTGCTCACTGACCCCCCGGCCAGGTTCCGCTGACCTCGGGTCTCTGCTCAGAAGCACAGAGCGCAGTCCGGCTGGGAGTGGCAGGTGGCTGCTGGGCCAGGAGAAGGGCTTGGACATCTGCCCCCATGTCCTGGGCAGCTGAGTGATCTTGGGGACCCTGAGCCCTGTGTCTTCGTGGGGTTGAAGTGGTCTACGTGTCTGAAAAGCTCTTGGCACATTTCCCGGCACAGAGCGGGCCCTCGGGAAGTGTGACTTCCTGCTCGGGCTCGGGTCTGAGTGCACGGGCTCTTCAGCTGAGCCCTGGTGCAGGCTGGCGGGCTTCAGGGGGCTCTGGACCAGCCAGTGGAGCCCAAGGGGCCCGCGGTGGAGAAAGCCAGGGTGCCATCAAATCCCTGGGCCCTCACTGCTGGCCCCGTGTCAGCACGGCACACATTTCGTACGTATCCCTCAGTCTCACAGCCCTGCAAAGGCCACCTCGCTGTCCCTGGTTCACGGATGAGGATGTGGGTCCGGTAGCTAGGTCCAGGGCCATGCCTGAGAGCCCAGAGCTGAGTGCTGGCTGAGCTCACACCCTTTCTTTCCACCCAACATGCTGCCTGCGTGCCTCTCCTAACACTCTGCTTCTTTTGTTTCTTGGGACCCTCCTGGCTCAAACCCTCCGATTCTGGGAGGCCCAAAGCCCTTAGTGGGCACACTGTCCTACCCAGGCCACTGGGGGCTGGGAGGGGCCATCAATGGCAAAGGGTTTAGCCTGGCAGTCAGCCCCGGAGAAGCAGCGAGGAAGCTTGGTTCTGATGTCCCCGGCCGAGGCCAGACGGACAGCTGCCCCACATCTGGCAGGCCCTGACCCACTGAGCCGGATGGGGACAGCGGTCCCTCCTTGTGCCTTGCCCCCACCTCGTCCAGCCTTCCTGCCTTTTGGGGAAAGACAGGACTGGTAACCTGAGAGCTGCTCCAAGAGGAAGAGGCTGCCTGAAGCTAACCAGCAGTGTGTGCATCACCCAGTGGCATCACTCCCCAGGACGTTGTGCGTCATTTAGGACACTTGCCCGGCAGGTGGCCTTCCTCAGGGCTCCGTTTCCTGACCCCTGCTATGGCACCATATGGCGGGCCGCCGTGTGCCCACTGCAGACCTGCCTTCCCGCAGAGGAGGCATGCGGGGGCCGCTGTCTGGGGCCAGACCAGGGAACGTCCCGGGAGGGGCACTGACAGCGACGTGGGCTCCTCAGTACGTCACTCCCTCCGCATGGCACGGCCGTCCTTACACGTGCCCTCCCGATGGCTCCCTCTGACGCCGTGTGCCCGGAGGCTCGGGCTCTGCTCCTGCTCTCCCTCTGGGTGCGACTGAAAGCTGGGGCCTCGCCCTGAGGGAGAGGGCTTCCTTCCACCTGCCAGGTGGAGCCCCGCGGCCTCTCGTGTTTGCACCTGAATCCGAAATGTCGCAGAGATGCCTTGAAAGGGGAACTAGGTCTGAGAGACTGCCTGCCAGCCTCGCACGCACCAGGGAAACTGAGTCTCAGGGAGGCCCAGGACCTGCCCGGTTGCCCAGTGAGTCTGGGGGGGGCGGGGGCTGGACTTGTACCCAGGCCAGCCGGGCCTCCTTCCGCTGCCTCTACTTCCCAACATCATTGCTGTCTCTGTGGCTTCGCTGGAGGCGCGGGAGGGTTACGGCCAGACGCGGAGCCCCCAGCGCACATGTGGGGATCCGTCTCCCGGCCAGCTCTAGCCCGAGTCCGTCCCTTGTGATCACACAACAGGTTAAGTCAGCGACAACGTCATAAAGCTTTTGCGGCATCACCATGCACAGCCTCCAGCTGGGGGTGTCCTCAGGGGCCAGGCGTGTGAGGGTCTGGGATTGCTGGCTGGGACTGGGGACAGCTGCTGGCCCTCAGAGAGGGCAGAGGAAAGGCACGCACACGGCGCTCTCGGGCCCCGGAGCTGGACGTCGCGCTGGGCACCTGGCAGGCTGCATCTCCTGGACCTCCCGGGGCTGACGCTGTCCCCAGCCTGCAGGTGGGAGAACAGCCTCGGTGGGGCTGGGATGCCCGAGTCCCCTGCCCGCAGCGCATGAAGCCACAATTCATATGCAGGATGGCTGGATTCGACTCGGCTTCCCGGCCTAGGACGGCAGCCAGCTTGCCCTCTCTCAGCCCCCAGCTCTTGGTGGAAAGGGCTCTGACTTTGGCACATCACATTGCACGGAGGTCTCTGCACTCCAGACCTTGGCACCTGGGTGGCCCGAAATGGATCCCACGCTGCCCGCCTGGGCAGGGCGGGACCCTCCCACCCACAGCGCCCTGGCTCCTGGCCTGCCATGCTCACCCACCCGCCCGCCGAGGCCGGGCCCCTCCGGGAGGCAGGGGGGACGAGGGGGCGAGCGATGGGGCCTGCGCTCAGCCAGGTACCTGCAGGGACTGGGCAAAGCAGTGGGACCTGGATGCAGGGAGGGCCCCTGAGTGTCCTGGAATTTCCCATCAGAAAAGGAATCAGGCCCAGCGCTCAGTGAAACCATCATTATGACTCTGTTTCAGAGAAAGATTCGAAGCTACAGGAATATTCCGGGCAGCAGTGGTCACTGTTCGCTGCTTCGTGTCCTTCCTGCACTCTTAAAATGTTTACCGGACCCACTACGGAGGCCGCCTGCCTGCCGGCGCACGCCCAGGCCCCACACTGCGCCCACAGGCCTGGCCTCCGTCTCTGGACGTTGCGTCCTGCCTGGGCCTTCCCCAGAGCGTCCGCCAAGCTGCCGGAAAGTTGCTCTAAATGCAAACCTGACCATTTCACGTGCCCCGTTGGTCCGCGTCCTAGCAGGATTTCACCCTGAAATGGCTCAAGAGCTCAGACTTTAATGAAAGTGTGCGCTTTAGTACTCGGGGCAGGGCAAGGGGACAGGCTGGGAGGCACCTGCCAGGGGTTGCCGTCACCACACTGGGGGGCGGCTGGTGGCATCAGGGGCCTCAGCACCGCGGAAAGAGCTCCATCCACAGCCTGCCTCCCTCACCTCACTGACTGGTTCCTTCCCGGAGACTCAAGCTGCATGAGGGGGCCAGCGGCTCCCCCAGCCCCGGCCCAGCTCCGTGCCTAGATCCCTGACGGGCTTGGAAAGTTTGCCGAATGCGGGATAACCACACGCCACACCAAGAACGACAACTGACGTTCACCGAGGGACAGGGGTCCCTTGTCCCACACCTTCTCTGGCAGTCCTCACCCTGCGCTGTGCTGGGGCCACCGCTCTCGGTGATGGCTGGGGAAACCGAGTCCCGGCAAGGCTGCGCCTCCCTGGGGACCATCCTGGCCAGAGATGTCCCTGGGTGCTCTGCCCTCAGGATGTTTGTTGGGAATGTGCATGTGCCACCCACCCCTCTTTAAACGCACAGAGACACCGACAGGCACGCACACACACGGGCACACGGACACCCCTCCTCCGGGGCCACACCAGCGCACGGGCGGTGCCTTCCCGCACATGCTGGGAGAAAATGGCCCTGCCGACCTTCACTGGCTTTGCAAAGTCAGGCTGGAGTGGCACCTGCAAACCTTGTGTCAGGGTGACACCTACCGGCGGGCTCAGCACAGGGACCCTCACTTGTGCCGAGGTCCCGGGATCCCAGTCTGGAGCTGCGGGCCTGGGGCGGGCCGACGGTCTGCATTTCCGATGGCCCGAGGGTGCTGCCCGCATGGCACCAGGCTGGGTGGAAATCCTCCAGCACCGACTATCTACGGAGAGCGAGACAGAGTCCAGGCTGCCGGACCGGGCACCGGGAGCCAGGGCGACCCTGTTCAGTCCTCCCTGCGTGCCGGGGTAGCATCTCCCTGTGTGTCCTGCAGGCCTCATGACCTTGTTGTGCTATTTGGACCGGGTCTGGGAGAAGCGGAGTCTGTCTGGTGTCTTGGCCTCGCAGGCAGGAAATGGAAGCAGCTCCGATTTGAACGGTGGGCGCCCGGGCTCGTGCTCTGTAGGCCCGGCCTGATGGCCTCCCCGGGACAAGGGCTGGGAGACCGACGTGAGTTCCTGCGGGCAGGCTCTGCGGCCCCACGTGGGACTCGTGAAGCTCACTCAACGATAACTGTGACTAGGGCTGGGCGGGGGGGCCGAAGAGCCCCCACATGCCTGCACGGCTCGCTGGGGTCCAGGGCGGCCGCTCCTCTGGGCTCACCGTCCGGCAAGCAGGCGTTTCAGAAGGAGAGCTGGACACCGCCTTTCACGCGGTCCCTGACTGGACGCACAGATCGACGGGCCTGTGTCCCCAGACGTGACCAGCGAATGGGGAGGGCCCCCGTGAGGGGAAAGAATGCACAACCAGACTCCTCATGAGTCTTTGCTCCAGCAGGAAGGACTGATTTTAAAAGTGGACTCCGGTCGGGGTCTCATTGCTGTGGGTCCCCTGCCAGGGAGCAGGTGCCCAAGGACACACCTGGATGATGTCATAGCTTCCAGAGGCAGGACAGGGGTGGACTCTGCTCCCTCACGCCTGTGTCCACAGCCCTGTGCAGATGACAACACACCTCTCACACCCATCGCCCCAGGACCCGCGTCCAGCACCTGAGGGTGGGTGGGCCCAGGTTGCCATGCCCATTTGACAGATGGGGAAACTGGGTCTCAAAGGACAAGCCCAAGATAGAGCTGGGACTCGAACCCAGGCCTGCAGATGCCGGGGCAGGTGCGGGGTTGTTTACGGTCTACACCACAGCTGCCTCCAAAGAGGGTCCACCACGAGGCCACCCAGTGCCCGCCGCACGCATGCACAAAGCACAGGGGGCTTCCCAGCCCTGGCCCGCCGAGTGGGGTGCGCCCGAGGCCTCCTGCAGGCAGGCTGGCTGCTGCAGTGAGCAGCCCCCAAGGCTCAAGCCTCAGAGCTCGCTCTCTCTCAGGTCAGGCTGCCTTCTGCACGCTGACTCAGGGCTCCAAACCGCAGGGTCTTGGGATCCTCCTCGTGAGAGGTCCGTCTTGCAGAAAGCTGGGCGAAGCGCCGGGCTTCATTATGAGCTGGTTAATTCTCTTGATAAAATGTACCTCTGTTGTGAATCGGCCTCCCGGGCAGATTGCTGGTCAGCCCCTCGCCCAAGGAACAGGCTTCTTCTGGGCCTCCCATTCTTCGCCCCCCGCCTGCCCTCGCCCCCCGGGGCCCGGGCACCAGCCAGCGCTCAGAAGCCCCCCGACCCCTCACAGCACAGGAGGCCCTCGTCTCTGCGAGGAGAGCTGCGGCCCCGTCGAGGAACTGTGGGCCTCTGAGCAGGTGATTCAGGAGCCCCCTGCCGCCCCCCCCACCCCCCACGGGCTCGCTGAGGCCAGTCAGGCTCCGTGATGGGCAGGGAAGTGAGAAGAAATACAGTGACCCCGACATTCCGCTAGAGTCCTCCCCTAAACTCTCAAAAAGTCCCTGCAGTTCCCAACGGCATCGTCCGGTCTCCCCCCAGCACCTGCACCAACGCAAAAATACCGCCAGCTGATTTCGGGTTTGGAAAGCTTTCAACAAGCATCCTTCGTGCTATTCAGAAGCGCGGCGTCTTTGCCGCGCTTTGACGGGGGCGCGTTTGCCTTCGGGGGGACCCGGCAACCCACAGGACGAGGGGTACAGCTTCCCAGAACGTTCATTCTCCTCTGACTCTTCTTTGGAGGGAGAGCTAGAGGTCATTTAATTGGGAAGCAATTTCAAATGTTTTACCCTGAATAGCTAGAGAGGAGTACTAACTGCACACGTTTTAAAGAGAAGACATGCGGTTTTAAAGACGCTTCTGTGTTGCAGCACCTGCTTTGTACTCTGCTCTCCGATCCTCAGGGGGACAGGCTTGTCCCCTCCGCCACTCAAGGATACAGTACAGAACCGTTAACTCTGGCCACCTGCGGTCCGTCAGGTCCCACACCAGTGCCGCCCTGTGCCCTCTGAGCATCACCTCCCCAAACCCAGCCCCTGGCAGCCACCACCTACTCTCTGCTTCCTCAAGTTGGACTTTTTAGATTCCCCGTGTAAGTGGGATTGTGTGGCGTCTGTCCTTCGGGGTCTGACTCAGTTGGCTCAGCACCGCGTCCTCCAGGCCCCCCTAGGGTGCCACCCAGCTTGTCGGAGGCACGGATGGCCGCCACAGTTACTAAGGCTCAAGGTTACTACGGTGACCTTGAGCCTTGAGCCAGCCCGGGAGCAGAGGATGCTGGCATGTGTGTCCCGAGCCCTTGGCTCCCACCTCCCGATGACCGGGGAGATGGTGTTGTCAGCCCAGGTAGCCGGCCAGCGAATGGGGGCTCTGCCGGGTGACCTGGCTCGCTCAAGATCGTGTCCACACTGGGTGGCAGGGCTGGAACTCAAACCCGGGTCCGCCTAAGGAAGAGTCAATGCCCTTTGAGATCCATCAGCCTCTGGGCCACATTGGCAGCATGGCAGCAGGGGAGTCTTGCCAATAGCACCCACGCCTCACGGCCGGCCGCCCGTCCTTGACCGTGATGGAATGTCTGTCAGACACGGCTGTCTCTGTGTTTGCTTGGAGCATGGTTTTTATACCACAGGGTCAATCTGCACAGCCCTTGGGCCATCAGCCATCCTTAACCGCTTTTAGACCGAGAAGAAGGTTCCAGAAGACGAACACCATGCAGGTGGTCGGGGCCTTACTCCAAATGCAAATTTCAACTTCAGGTGTGATGTCTTAGTTACCGGAAGGCAGAGACTATTCTGCCCGTGACCACTGTAATTCTGCCAGGGAGCGATCTGGGCACAGAGCAGGAGAAGCGGCCCTGCAACCTGGTGGTTTAAAAGAACAGCAATTTATCAGCTCGTGAATTCATGCCCCAACTGCAGGCTGGGCCCGCCGGGGGGTTGTTCTGCTGGGCTCGGCCGGGGCCACTCCCCGTCTGCGGTCAGCTGGTGGTCGGGGGTCCACAACCACGTTGGGCAGCTGGTTGCGGACTGGCTGCCAGTCAGCGGGAGTTAACGGGGTCACCAGGCTCTGTGTCTCCAACCAGCCCAGGCGTGCCCATCGTCTGTACGGCGGCAGCATCTCCAAGGGCAAGCTGACAAGTGCTTTTCGAGCCCTGGCTTGTGTCATACTTGCCATCATCCCAGGCTCGTCACGGGACCAACCGATATTCAAGGGATGGAGAAGTGGACTCTGCCTCCTGGGGAAGGGGCAGAATGTGCGACCCCCACCACAGTGGGTGTTCACGGGCATTTTCTGGGGTGCTTTCTTGTCCTGCGCGTTACCCACCGGCGGCTGCACTCATCTCCGTGGCCATAGCGGTCCCATAAGGCCATGGTTCATTTTGTGGGGTTTCTCTCTCATAGACAATGGCTAAGACTCCTCCTACCCCCACCCCCCCAGCAGGAATTATGGCAGGCGTTTCTGCTTCCCCAGCTCCTAGCACAGGGCCTGGTGAATGCTTATTCTGTGCATATTTATTAAACATGTCATTGAATGTGTTGAATTGAATATGAAATGGCTGCAGGTGAGTGCGTTAATTAGACCCAGGATCTGAAACTCCAGATGGGCAGAATACAAATGAGTAGAGCTTCTTAGAAGCATTTCCCCATACCTCACGGACACCTGCCTTGCACCAGCAGGACTTCCGGCGGATCACCAGCGGGCGAGCCTCCAGCCTTTCTCTGGTCACAGCCCCCTTCTCTCAGAAGGGGCGCCCCTGCCTTTCCTCTGTTGGGGCTCAGTTGCGGAGAACAGGATCCATGCCAGCTGGTTAAAATAGGAAGGAATTCACCAGGGGTTAGTACAGGGCAAGAGGGAGCATTACCAAGGCTGAGGAAACGGATTCTGAGCTGCAAATTCGGGAACAAGTTTGAAAGCAAAACTGAGCCGACAAAGCTCTTCGTCTTTGCTAAGGGGATGTCACCCGCTCAGCTGGGAAGCTGCTGCTATATTCTCGGGCTCTAGAGCCAGGCCCCCACTGCTACCACCAGAAGGTCTGGAGACTGCTCCCAGAAGCCACTCGCTCAGGTGCTTGCCTGTAAGAACTTCAGCGGCTAGAGCCCCTGCCTTAGATGCACTTCCAATTAGATGCAAGTGTATCCGTTACTAGCACCTGAATCACAACCTGCCCACTTGTTGCAAGGCCTTCTGGGACATGCAGACCAGGAAGACACCAGAGAACGTTAGAACGGGGGCCCCGACCTCCATTCCCACCTGCCTCTTTCTCTCTCTACTTTCCAAACAGCCTCTGCTCCCCGAGGATCTGGCAGATCAACCCCAAGTCAACAACTTTGGGGTCCAATAGCTGTCATGAGCAAAAATCAGTGTGAAATCCTTCCTTAGAACAAAGCAGGCCATATGGTGAGGGTATGGTAGCCGGGTCTGAATTTCTGAACTTGGTAGTGCACTGGACAGAGTGGAGCTCAGGGTTATACTTTTTTGTGTGTTTGGAGAAACCAGTTCTGGTTACCCGTCTTTCCAGAGTGCCCCCTTCCAGACGCCCAGCCTCCTGCTCACAGCCGATTGGAACAGATGTGAGCTCTTGTCTAAATTTACCCGGAAGGAGGGAGGAAGGAGGACTGTGGCCCATTTTCAGACAACGTGCCAGTGAGAATCATCAGGGCACAGACACGGGGCTTTTGCAAATGGGGACCCACTAAGGCTTGAGCTGGCCAGGGACAGAGACCCTCTGCTGGGCTCAAACAGGCATGCAACACACTCTGGAGGGGCCCTGATCTGGGCAGGTTTGGGGAGAGGCTGAACTTTCTACCCCCAATCTGAGCACCTTAAATACACTTTTTGTCAACTTATTAAGTCCATCTGTTGACTAAATATAACAATATTTATTCGAGAGAGAGATGTGTGGTCCCAGGACTGATGAGCAGAGGGAAACTCAGAGCTGGCCTGCCCGAGCTGAGCCAGGACTTCAAGCTCCCTCTTCTCCATTAGTCCATCCTCCTTCGGGAAGAACGTTGTTTATTTGAAAGGAGGAAAAGCCAGTGATGTGTCAGCTGCATTACACAGACTTTTCCATTAAATTTCAGGCTTCCATCGCTCTAGAGGACCCCAAAAAGTTTTCCATGCGCCTGAGATTGCGACCTCGCCCGACGTGCTGGCCCCCCGCACCCTGTGCCCCACCGCGAGCTCGGGCCAGACCGGTGCTCCACCCCCCTCCTCTTCTTCTCCAGACCACCGAGCTGCCGGCCAGCCCATCCCTGCAGCTGGCGGGGAGCAAACGGGAAGGCTTCAATAATACTTGTCAAGTCAGCTTGACCACTACATGGCATGGTTTTTATTTTTAAATTATCTGTTTTCCTCATAAAGTATGCCCCTTCCTGCAAGGGCTGCATTCGCAAATCCAGCATCTTCTATAAGGGAGCAGCCTTGTGACGGGGAAGCCTTGCTGTATGCTGACTTTGGCCGGAGTCGGAGGACGCCTTGGCCATCACCTGGGTTTGGCTTCTTTGGGAGACCTGGAAACTGAGGGTTGTTCGGTTCACTGAAATTCAGGGAATCAACTGGTTTTGGTTCAAAATACCAAATTGCTTTCAGTATTTTAAACCAGGATCTTCCCTAGGATCTCTTCAGTGTCACACGGTGTCACGCTCTGTTTAAGAATGACCAGCCCTGAACAAAGACTTTAACAGACGAAACATGAAGAGATGACAGTGTTGTCCTTGTTTTAAAGTAGCAAAAACCATTTACTTACCAGTTTCCACTGCTAAGCTTCCTTCTCCCCACGTCTGAGAGACTTGAGGATGACGCAGCCCTGAGAGTGCTGCAGCTCCATAAAGCCAGCCCAGAACTCCTCTGAACCTCGGAACATCTTCTGCATTTCTCATAAAACCACAGCACCTGGCTCGCTATAACTCTTGGTAAATATTTGGTGATAACAACAGTAATGACAACAGTGGACATTTATTGAGCACCAATTACCCAAAAGGTGATTTTCTAAGCCCCATATTTTCCCCATTTTGCAGATGAAGAAACTGCCATATGGGAAGTTAAGTTAAGCTCAAGGTCACAGAGCCTATTTGAAACAGCCTTTAGATGTACGCAGTTTGACTGCAAACCTGTGCACTTATGCAGCACGACCTCAGTATTTAGTGGATGAGCGAAGAATGGAGGAATAAATAGGTGGATGGTAGATGGATGGATGGTTGGTTGGAGGGATGGATGGAGGGTGGGAGGGAGGGATGGATGGATGGAAGGAAGGGTGGATGGATGGATGGATGGATGGAAGGATGAATGGGTGGATGGTTAGTTGGATGGATGAGTGGATGGATGGATGGATGGTCGGAGGGATGGATGGAGGGAGGGAGGGATGGATAGATGGGTGGAAGGAAGGGTGGATGGATGGATGGATGGATGGAAGTGTGAATGGGTGGATGGCTAGTTGGACGGATGAGTGGATGGATGGATGGCTGGGTGGGCAGATGGATGATGATGAACAGGTGGATGGATGAAAATAAAAAGTAGAAAGCAGTACCCTTGTATCATCTCTAGACTGGCCTCTCTATTCCTGAGAGGCCAGCCCTGAAGTGCACAGACACAGGCTGGGCTGGGGCCAGCGACTCAACCAGAGCTGCAGTGGCCTCCTGCATCAGTTGGGGAGAGGTGCTGAATTTGAAATTGCAATTGGGCCAGGAAGCTCTGGAAGTAGCAGAATGGCTCCAGTTGAGACTTCCTACCACCCTCCCTCATTGCTGCTGCCCAGGCAGGAGCATCAGAAGACCTGAAGTCAAGATGACCTCCTGGGGAGTGACTGCCCTAGGGTCTGAGCTGCTTGTAGCGTGTCATACCTCGGGCTGGGACTGAAAACCCAGCTGAGGGTGAGGACTGATTCTCCAGCAACAAGAAAGTTATCTGGAAGCTGAATTTACAATTACTTACCCCAATCTCTTAACTGGCTTTTAACAAAGCAATTTTCAGCATCCAATTAAGTCGTAATGGACTATTAGGATCACTAATTGTTGTGTATTTAATAGAAACTTACGCTCGAGTAGCTATTATAAACCACTTGCTGGGTGCTGATAGTTACACTGCTCTGGAGAACCCAGGCAAGCCAGATTTCTGGGTACATGTGTGTGGAGTCCATTATTGAGGACTCTTGACTCATTGGGATATAAATATGGATAGTTTTCCCAGTAATTGCTTCTGACTCTGCTGTCAGACCCTGTCTCACCGCTGCTCTTTCTCATCAAACAGCACGTAATCCTGGTTAAGAGCTCACCCTGATTCTACTGCTGTTTAGATACTTCTGGTTACTGAGGAGAGGATACCAGTCAACCGCCTGGGATTGAATCTTAGCAGTGTGGCCTCAGGTGCTTCCGTGTGCATCCTCTAAATAAGGATCATTGTAGCTCCTCCTTCTCCCATGATTGCAGTGCAGACCAAGGGAGGTAACGTGTAGAGGGCGGGCATAGAGCAAGTTATACTTTTATTAGGGCTGAGGCAGCCTCATTATTTTTTCTGCAACTTGGTCCTGTTAGTTTTAAAATGTTAATGTCCTATTTGATTCAGGCCTTTCTCCCTTTGTACCCCTCTCCCACTGTTTTAGCCGTGAGTTTTGCTCAGGCAAAGTAAGAAATGGATAAATGGATGTTTGGATGGGTGGGTGAATGGAGAGAAGGGGAGATGGTTGTAACAATGGATGGATGATGGATGGGTGAATGGGTGGATGAATGGATGGGTGGGTGGATGGATGGGTAGATGGATGGGTAGATGGATGGGTGAGTGGATGGATGGATGGCAGATGGATGGGTGGGTGGATGGGTGCATGGGTGGGTGAATAAATGTCATATTTGATTCAAGGTCTTTCTCCCTCCCTGTCTCCCTCCCACTGCCCCAGCCCTGATTTCTGCCAGCTAAGTGAGGAGAGTGGAAGGGTCTGTTTACATCGTGCCCCACCCTCCTGGCTGCACTGGGTCCTCCAGTGTGCATGGGGTGGAGGGAGGGAGAAGAGACGGCTCCTTACCTGACTGTCCGGGATGAGGACACCACCCTGTCCCCGTCAGTGTCGCTGCTGTGGTCTATGGCTGTGGTCTGGCTGTGGGCACTTCCCGTGTGACTTCTATGAGCTCCCACCTCTACCCTTAAGGGATCCCTGCCACGCAGCTCCTCTGGGAAAGGAGGCCCCTAGTGAGACTCCACATTCCATCCCCTCTCATTCCTGGCTGTGAGGGGCTCCCTGACCCGCAGCTTACTTTGTGGTCCCCAGGAAGTCTGAGTTTCCATCTCATCCAGCCTCTGAGCCCACGTGGGCCCCCAGGCTCAGGCACGCCCTGTCACCTGTACCACTTAGAGCACCGAGCATAGTCCATGCCTGACAGCCCTGGACACACAGCAGGAGGGGGCTGAGTGACACCCAACTGGAGGACAACATGCCCGTCTGCCTTCCAGACACGTCCAGACCATGTGTGAGTTCTGGGTGCCAGGGTTCCTGGCTTCAGGGAGGAGAAGTGCCCCCAGCTCATGGGGGCCACGGCTGGGGCAGGGGACGGTGGGGTGGGTATGCAGGTGGCCTTAGACTTGCCCCAAAGCCCACCCCCAGGTGGTGGCCCAGCAGCCTGGGGTCTTCCAAGCCCAGAGACCTTGACTTCTTTCCTTCTCAGCTGCCCCTGTTCAGCTGGAAGCCCCTAATGCCATTTGTGGCATGTGTAGGCCCCAGTGTCTGGACACCGCTTCTGGAACAAAATCCTCCACTGCCCTGCTGAACCTCCTGGAAGATTCTGGTAGCGCCCTCTTGAACTATGCCGGGAGGAAAGGGCATGGACGGTCTCTCCTGGGGCCGGGGCTGGGAACTTCTCGAGGAGGCCCTCCGGGGCTCCGCAGACAACTTAACGCTCTCCACACCTCCCCCTTATTCCCATTTGCACGTTCTGTCCTGAGAAAGCAAGCTCCAAGCAGGCTTTGGGGACCTGCTTGGAGGCTGTAAGCCAAGAACAGCCCAGGAAGCTTGACCAAGGGGGAGATCCCCATGTGGAGAAGACCAGAATCGGAGACAGACAAGCAGACAGACACCAGCCCTCCTTGGAGATCCCTGTCCCCAGCCCCAGGGCATTGGCCCTTTCTGCCACCTGCAGGCCTGGCCGCCTGGCTGTCCAGGAAAAGGCTGGTTCCAGGACCCTGCCCCTCCTTGGATTCTGGTAGCACTCTATTCCTAGTTTAAACCCCCCTCGGCTCATGCTTCCCCAAGAGGACTTTCCACCACTCGGGTGAGACGTGGTGCCCTTACAGGACACGTTGGTAGTGATTTGTTTCTCTCTCGCCACAGGGCACACGGGGTGGGAATACGCCAACCTCTCTGAGCCTCAGGCCAGCATCCCCTGCACCCCAGAGCCTCTCTTAGACATCTGCTCGCTGACTTCTGGGGAGGCAGGGACAATGCTTTTTCATCTCTTCACGCTGAGCATCCAGCGTGGCACCTGCTACAAGTCGGTGCTTGCAAACTTTTGCCAGAAGATCGGGAGAGCAGATGTAGGAAAGGGACCTGGGGAGCAGAGAATGTTCCTTCCATCCAAGCCCGCTGCTGGTTCTGGCGGCTGAGATGCGGGAAGGGACAGCCGTGCCGCAGCTGTGAACAGCTGGCTGGAGGCACGCTCAGCCCGGCTGGTTCCGACTCTGGGGAGCTAGCACAGACTTGCAGTGCTGACGCTGAAGATGTTGAAACCTGGAGCGCTCCCAGGGGCCTCACACCGAGCCCTTCCTTAGCAAAACTTTGCAAAACCTGCTAGCTGTGTGACACCCCCTTTCACAGATGGCAGAAATGAGGCTTGAAGAGGGGACGTGAGTTGTTCTAGGCCTCACAACTAGATTGTGCCTGAGTTGGGACTCCAATGTAGGTCCTCCTGATTTGACCCTGCCCACCCCACAAATCCTCATGGAATGGGGCTTTTTGCAAGAATGAGAGAATGAATGAATGAAACCAATCCTCAGGAGGATACATGCTCTAAAGCTGGATATTTGGAGAAGAACATCTGAGACTAAGTCCCAGTGCAAAATAAGAATTCAAATATAGACAAGGAAAAGGTTAAAGTATCCCCACAAGTCATGAGATTGTGTCCCAGACCTTGTCTGCCTTAAAGAATCATCTTTAATTACAAACTAGATTAAATAAAAGTTAGATTTACTGGCTTTTCAACTAATGAGTCCTCATATGGAGTTCAGGTTCAGCTGGTTCAAGCAGTTGGACGAGGCAGGAAATTTCCTGCAGCTTCTTGTCTTCCAGCACCAGCTTTGCAGATAGGAGTTCTGATGCAGTTGGACTTCTTTCTTTTAGAGTACAGTTGCCAGATTTAGCAAATAAAAACACATGCCATGTTTGGAATGTGCTTATTCTAAGAGTTGTTTGCTGTATTTCTGAAATTCAAATTTAACTGACGTTCTGGATTTTTCTGGTAGCCCTACTTTAAAGTTTACCTGTTTGCTGTTGTTGTCTCTCACTGCGTCTAGAATTTATTCATCACCTTCGATGCTCAGAAATATCATCAGATGGCATCCGTGTGTGGGACTCTCCCAGGGCTCTTTCTGCACGGAAACCTTGTCCTCGGTGGGGGAGCTGCTCCTCCACCGTTTGCGGTCCTTCCTCTCCCATGTTGATCACCCCCTGCACCCCTACAAGGTTTATCCACAGATTTGAACTCCCCATCATTATCTAAATGACCTTCACCAGGTTAATCAGCCTCTCTTATTCAGTTCCTGAATCATGAAATTGGCTTTCATAAACCAATCTAACAGCCGGGCGCATGAGGATTAAAGCCGCTGAAGGACACCAAGCCCCTCGCATCCTGTGTGCCCTGGCTGCGCGCCCTAAGGATGCCCTCCTGAACCAGAGCATCTGTGCTGTCCTTCCCTGTGGGATGGCACTTCCCAGTCCCTGAGGTGGTTTGGGGCCGTATGACTCGTTCTGCCCAATTAACTGAGCAGATGTGCCCTGTGTCCCTGTCTGGCTGGAGCGTTTTATGGCCCATGAAAGACCCACCAGGGCACTCTTATGCTCACCCACAGTAAATGACAATGTTCCAGACAGTGTCCGCTCTGTCGGCCAGATTCTGGAGTGAGGATGATGCAAGAGAGAGCCCCGCTGGCCTTCAATGGACGTGCGGCATGAGTGGGAAACAGACCTAAGTTTATGGCACTGAGCCTGGGGGATGTTCGTTACTGCCACACACTTAGCCATGCTGACCGGTCCCCAGGGGTCCGCAGAAGTCCCCTCCCCTTCACCACCCTGTGTTAACGAAGTGAGTGCCCTGTGAGCAGTTCCCAAGATGTTGCAAGCCTTGGCCAGGCAGAGAGCGCTTGTCCTTTATTGATCACTTTTATGCAAGTCTGGGGAGGAAGGCCCTTCTTCACGTTCGAGTTGGTTCTGAGCTCTGAGCAATCCAGCCAAGTTGGGGCTCAGCCTGGAGTTGGCGTTGATGGGACAGGTGATGGGATCCACAAAGCCACAAATCAGAGGGCTCTCCTACTGATGATAGAGGAACCGATGTCCTTATACTCCTTGCTGGTGACCCACATGTCCTTGAAGGTGGAGAGCGAGCACAGAATGGAGCCGCCCAGCCAGGCACTGTATATGGAAGAGGGGCAGGTGGACACCTGGGGAGGGTGGAGGAGGCAGAGGGAGGGGAGAGCGGAAGAGGGAGGCCGGGGTGGGGGGGGCGGCAGTGAGGGAGGTGTGGAGGGGTCGGGGGAGAGAGGGGAAGAAGCCAGAATCAAAATACGACTCTAAATTTGGGACATACAATAGCAGTCCCTGAGCAAACCTCATGGTTTGCTCATTTCTTCCCTCTGGGCAAATATAGGTTATTCCAAACATTGAGGATGCTTGTCTATAGCTTTAAACAACAGGATGAAAGAGGCAAGAGCAGAAAGGACTCCCCCTTGGCCCTTAGGCTCACTGCAAAACACATGACACATCTTCGAGTTATCCAAAGCCTATGTGGAAGGCGTATGGGCTTTGTAGAAAAATTAGAAAATACAGAGGAGCACAACAAAAACCACAGGCAATCAAACAACCTGGGCAATTCCGCTCAAGCTCAGCACTCACCGACATCTGCCACGTGCACATTCACCTTCGATTCTGGGAGAGAGCAGTGCTTCGGACCCAAGTCCGGACCCCTCTGCGCTGGGAGGAGACAAACATCACCATGCCCATCGCCAGGTGGGACCACTGCGGCTCAAGGTTCAGTGCACTTGCTCAAGGACAGACAGTTGCCATCCTCACGCGTTCTCAGACTTTCCTGAAGGTATGTAGGTACACCAAGCTAGGACAGCCTTATTGTTCTAAAACAGCAAGGTAAACATGTGGCTGCAGGGTCAGCAGGGAAAAAGGATTTGGAGAGGAACTTGGAAAGCCCAGGGTCCGGGTGGAGGTGGGAGGAGGGAGAATGAGTTATTAGATCCAGTTACTGTCACTCGCTGGCTCTGATGCACCACAGAACCCTGCCTGGCTGGGAAGCATCTGTTGCTATTGGTTAAGGAAAGAAATACTGCAGAAATTTTAAAGAAAAAAAAAACAAGAAAGAGTCAGAAGGGAGGGAAAGAGCACGTTCAGGGTCAGGCATTGGGCAGAGGAGAGAGCCAGTCCCCGGCATCCTGAGTCCCCACCTGTCTTTGCTGCCACCAACAGGCTGTCACCTGGACAAGTCACCTACCCCATCTGTGTCTTCTCTGAACACACACACAAAAGCAAACAAAAGCCACAAAATTGGGATGGTTCACGCATTCAGAAGAACGCAACACAACCAACAAAAAATGGCCAAAGGGTTGAAATAAGCAAAAATATGCTAAAAAAAAAAAAGAAAAGAAAAGAAAAAGAGGAAAAAACCACAGACAGCTGGGAAACATTTGCGGAACGAGTCACCTTCAGTAGTCATTACAGAAACACAAACGGGAACAATAATTTGCTTTCCCTCCATCCAGTTAGGAAGGGTCTTACAAACCACGGCGTCATGCAAAGCGGGTGGCAGAGACAGGGAGGGCCCGGCGTCCAGTGAAGCAAGGACTGAGTCACGGGGCGAGGGGCGCCGGGCACACAGTCAGGGCCACCGTGGAGGGCTGCACGGCGGCAGGTGGTGGCCACGAAGTAACACAACGTAACAGTAAGCAGGACAGACTTGCAGAATCACTGGGTCTTACACCTGAAACTAATGTAACCCTGTGTGTCAACTATCCTTCCATTTCCAAAAAGGCAGAAGTAAATAAATAAATGACGAGCACCACACCGTCCCCAGGCCGGGGCGAGCAGACGCGGGTGCACTCCCCTGTGCCCGCTGGCCCGGAGACCGGCTACTTCCGGGCGCGACTCAGCCGCGGGTTCCAACAGCCTCACTGTGCACACGTTTCTGGCTCAGGAAACCCACATCTAGAAGTGGATCCTAAGGGGAAAAAACCATTCTAAAGAAATAAGGGGAAATCATGACCCAGGTTTTCTCCCAAGCATGTTGTTAGAGCAGGATTCGGGCTGTTGGGAGGAATGATTACTTTCCAAGTTGGCCCCATGGGAACCAGCTCTTCTCTGAAGGGGGATGAGCTCCTTGTAGGGACAGAACCCTTCTCTCCTTCAGAGGAAGGGTTTAATGCGCTCCGTGGACGCTTCAGTGCGCTCTGCCTCGCGTCCCTTCCAGGGAGAGTGCGGGCAGGAGGGAATCAGGTGGTGGCAGGGCTGAGTCTCGACACAGTCAAGGGAAACAGGTGTACCTTCCAGCTTCATACAGGGAAGTTTCTGAGGACTCAGAAGAGGGGTGGATGGAAGAGCTTGGTCCACAGCTCAGCCCAGCCGCGGGGTGGGGGGGCAGGACAAAGCCCACAGCCGGCCGGACGGATTCCCACGGCAGAGGTGTCAGGTCACTTTGCACACAGGTGGGGGTGACACTCCCATTCCTTCCATTCTGGGCTAAGCCGTACTTTCCCTTTGCATTTAGTGAAGGCTCACTGCGGGCAACAGCCCCGAGAGCCAAGAGGAGGGCAGTGACCGGCACATGAAGGGTGCGGGGCCTCCACAGAGAGGCCGAGGGGTGAAGGATCGAGATGTCTCGTGCAACGCGGAGTAAGGGGGCTGCAGGCTTTGGGGTTGACGAGGCAGGCCCACAGTAGCTTCCCAAGATCAGGGACACCTTTGCATGAGCTTACGCCCATGGGAAGGACACTGCAGACTCAGGAACTGCGTGGTGGGGGCACTTGTCTAACAGGAACGCGTGTGACAGCTAGCCTTTCGGGAAGAGGGCTGCAGGTGTGGGAGGAAGGGAGGGCGGGTCGTGGTTTCCTGTGTTCTGTGCATTCTTCAATGTCCATACAGAGGGCTGAGACCGTGCAAGGAAGAGAACTTGCTTGTGTCCACTTGTGCTAGATGGTGAGTCTGCCTTTCCTCGGGGCTCCCGATTCTTCCCTGTGACTCCCCAGTGACTGACTACTCCGGGGAAGGAGGGGGAGACGCTGCCCAGAACAAGGTTGACAGCTCTGCGCTCACTCTCAAGCTGCGCCCCTGGCTGGGGAGGGAGGGGGGGTGGGGCTCTGGGCAGGTAGCAGAAGACACGCTGAGGACTGAGCCAGAAAGTTCTCTCTCGGAGAGGGCCCTGCCTGGGAGCAGATCTGAAATCCCGGCTGGCGGGGATGGGGAGCACGGGGAATGAGGGATTCAGTCCCTCTGCACTTGCTGCCTCTGGACCCTGGGACGAGGGTCTTGCAGAGTGTCATGCAGAGTCCAGGGAAATGGTGCTGACGGGTCTGGAGGGACAGAAGTTCCAACATAGCGGCTCAGCCCCTGCCCCCCCGGGTGTGCTGAGTGCCCGCACCTTGCCCCTCCCAGGGAGGAAGCAAAGGGGAGCCGTGAGCACGGGCCATGGGGCACGAGGGGGCCGGCTCTCCCTGGCAGGGGCTGCCGCAAGCCTGCAGCAGAAGCGCCCATGAAGGGCACCCACGTGGCCGGTCAGGGAGCCTGCAGCCTGCCTGAGGCCCAGCTCTGAGACGGGGCACCGTGCTCAGCAGAGGCCGTGAGGACAGAAGGGAGCAAAGGGCAAAGCTGGAGGACAGCTGGGGGGAGGGCGGCCCTCGGCCCAGGGTCGCAGAGGGGGAAGGACCCGCCAGCCGGGCTGGGCTTGTGCCCGAGCTGGTTCGGTGCCGTTACGGGGACGGATGGGAAGGTACGCTCTTCACTGGGCGAATGCGGCCAGAAATTCCAAACCTGTGACCCAGACTTTGTTTATATGTTTTCTGCCAGGACCATGAACTACTTCCCTAAAGAGAAAAAAAGAAAAGCAGTTTTGGAAAATGGGGTCGAGAAAAAGTTAGTCTGAAGGATTCCGAGTCCACGCCATTCTGGAGAAGGCACAACCAGGGTCAGCAAGAGGACCGATGGCCACCAGGGCCGGCCAGGTGAACGGGCGGACACGGCCCTGGTCCCAGGGCAAGGAGCGGCTGTGTCATAGTGTCACCGTGGACACGTGGCATCACACATCCCTCACACCTGCAGGGCGCACAACCCCGAGAGGAGCCTTCCCAAGCTGCGACCTCGGTTGGCCGTGATGCGTGGATGTCGGTTCGTCCGCTGTGACAAACTCACGCGCGCGAGAGGTGTTCAGCCGGGGGGACCGTGCGTGCGAGGGGCGGGGGAGGGAGGATATATAGGAACCCTTGCTACTCAATTTTCCTGGAAACCTAACACTTCCCTAAAAAATAAAGGCCGTTTATTTAAAACTAAATACAGACATAACAATTTTACCTGGTGGCAAGAGGAGGGCGGGAAGCCCGCGCAAGGGCAGAGCCGGGCAGGGTGGCCGGCTTTCCTCCAGCCTCTGGGCCTTTTGCACCCGCCCGGAAAGCGCTCTGTGTCTGGACCAGCACCTCCCCTCCCCCTCGGCCGCCGGAGCCCGTCCTCTTGCACCTCTACGCCCCTCCCTGAGGTCCCCCTGGCCTTAGAACCCCTCGCCCCCGCCGAAGCCTCCAAAGGATGCACCCGGAGCCCCTGTCCCACCTCCAAACTCTGTAACCGTCCTGGGCCCACCCGCGGACAGGCGCCTCGCCACTTCTCATCGCCCCCAGCTCGTCCGGCCATCGTCATCTGCCCTGCAGCCACAGCCCCCCAGCTGTTCAGGCGGGAACGCTGGGACACACGGGCCACCTCCTCCCTGGGGACCCGCGCCCCGCCCCCACAGTCAGCCCAGCCGTCCTCCAGGCTGGCTCCGCTCAGGGCAGAAGCCTCACACAGCCTCTCCTGTCTCAGCCCCCCGCCAACCGCTCCCAGCCCCTCCTTCTGGAAGCGCACCCCTGGGCCCCCGCAGGGGCTGCTCCCTCGGCCCCAAGGTGGGCCTCAGATATCCCCGCGGCTCCCCTGCTCCTTCAAGCATCTGCTCCGACGCTGCCTTGCCGACCCCTCACCCCTCCTTCCCTCGCAGCCCCCAGGATGTTGATTTGAACCGTTTACGGCTTCCTCCCCCCCGCTAGAATGTAAGCCACGGAGTCTCCCGACTTTCGTGCACTGATACCTCCCCAAGCCCCCGACCACCTGCCTGGCGCACCAGGAACCCTGGTGTTCTAGAAGTATCTGTGGGATGAGCCCAGGAAGCCCCCGAAGGGTGGGTCAGGGGGACCGTACCTTCACGTTAATGGTAGGGGACACCAGGGCGGCTATTTCCCTCTGCATCCGGAAGCGCAAGCCGGAACAGGAGCTGGTGCCGCCGGACAGCACGATGTGGCCGAAGAGAACCTTCCAGAGGGCAGAGTTGCAGGAGCTGACGCTCTGGAAGGCCTTCATGTGGATGCCCAGGCCATTTCTCCCTGTCAGGGCGGGCGGAGGAAGACAGAGGCTCAGGGGCCAGGCGCTCGGCCGGCTGCACGCTCGGGCTCTTTGCTCCCAGCCGGGGGCTCTGGGGAGGCGCCCACTGAGCTCCGAGAGCGGCGGGCGGACCCCGGCCCCTCAGCCCCGGGGCCCTTACGGATTTCAACAAGACGACGTGTGCAACTGCCCAGCACACCCGTGGGATGCGACGGCTAACGGCTGAATAAGTATCAGTCCTCCGCTCTCATCTGACATGACGTACATCCAAATGTTACTGATGGTTATTCATTTTTAATGCCACAGTATCGATTACTTTAGGAAACGGATGTCCTTGCTCAGGTGGCCTGAGAAGTTATGCTGATTACTCCTTTTTAAAAAAATATTTATTGATTTTTGTATTGGGGTGTAATTGGCACACGACACTATGGTAGTTTCAGGAGTACAACCGAATGATCTGATATTTGTATATATTGCAGAACGATCGTTGACTTAACATCCTTTCTGGACTCATCATTAGTCCATATACACAAACACAAATATGATGGCAACAGTCCTTAGAGACAGGGGCAGGGTGCCTCGATTTCCTCACCTGGGATAGCACCTACCTACGTACCTCGCAGCCTCGGGATAAAGTCTGAAAAGGCGGACCTTCTGGAATCGTCCAGGACGTGCCAGACCCAGCAAGCATGAGCTTGGGCTGCGAACACTCCACTCTCATCACAGTGTTGGCTGTGCCCCTGCTCACTGAGATCTACCCGTACTTGGAGGACAACGTTCACACTGTGGGTCAGGAACTCCTTTCGGTGACGGTGGCATGTGTCCACTTAATATTTGGGGGGCACGTGCCATGTTTGAGGCCTTTATCCCCGGAACAGTCCAATGGGGAAAGCAGAGGCAAGCCCAGCTCCCCCACACTAGGGGTAAAAGCGGTGTCCTTATGAGCTATGAATCCCGGGCAAGTGGCTCGGGCCTTTTTATTCCCCTCTGTCCCTTATAATGTCACCAATTATTTTTTTAAAAAATTGATTGCAGGAAATAGTTGGTTTTCCGTGACGACCTGGAAATCTTCCCAGTCAGTGGGTATTTTACAATCCATCACTTTTTTCCTGTCCTGCCATGCCTGCCGGGTAGCTTAGCCAACTCAGTGCTCGTTTAAGACCTCTAGATCACTGCGGCTGCTTCCAGAGTCTGGCCATTGTAAACAGCGCTGCAAAGAAGGGGTGGTGTGTATACACAAAGGAATACGACTCAGCCATAAAAATGGATGAAATCTTACCATTTGCAGCAACATGATGGAGTTAGAAGGTGTGATAATACTAAGTGAAATAAGTCAGAGAAAGACACATACCGTATGATTTCACTTGTATGTGGAATTTAAGAAACAAAACAAATGAACAACAACAACAACAAAACCAGAGAGACAAACCAAGAAACAGACTCTTAACTGCAGAGAACACACTGATGGTCACCAGAGGGGAGGTGAGTGAGGGATGGGGGAAATAGGTGATGGGGATGAAGGAATGTGCACCTGTAGTGATGAGCACCAGGTGATGTCTAGAATCGTTGAATCAGTATATTATACACCCGAAACTAATACAACACTGTATGTTAACTATACCAGAATTTTTAAAAAATCTCTAGATCAGCCAAACGTTTAAAGTTCCTTCCAAATCTATAGTTTCAGCTCTTCTTGCTTTGTCTCCATTTGCATATTTCAAATTATTTTGTGAGTAGGTAGAGTATGAATAACACATAATGGGAGAGAAGATGTATAGTCCTGCGTAGAACCCCGATGTAGAGTCCAGTAGAGTCCAGTATAGAACACCTGACAAATATTTAGTGCTCTGCACTGGGTTTCCTCGTCTGTAACACAGAACACTGTCAGATGCGGGAGGATTGAAGGCTCCAGCCCATGAACGGTGGTCGCCAAAGTCACACGCTTAATAAGTGATAGTTGAAGTCACAGGAACTTCTGAAACAGGTGCCGACTTGCTACTCAGAGCAGCGCCCCCTCCTGGCTGCTGGGCTCCGTCCCCCTTACAGTGGCCCCGCTGCCCACGTCAGGGCTCACCCCTGGTCCCTTCCTTCCCCTCACCCATGATGTCTGCCTGGAAAAGCCCTTCGGGACAGAGGAACTTCTCCTGCCCAAGGGTGATCTCCTGGCCATCGGGCAGCTGATACTTCTGTGCGTAGGAAGGAGAGTCAGCTTTCAGTTTTTCCTTGTCGAAGTCCAAAGCCACATAGCAACATTTTTCTTTTACGTGCCGGATGTACTCCCAGTCACCTACGGGGGAAAGGCAAAGGAAAGGGCGTGACCCGAGATGGTTCGCAAGAGCAATCTGTCCCCAGGGAGCATCTTCCTGAAGACTCAGCTCCTCGTGGTGGGGACACGGCGACACAGTCATAAGCCCATTCCTGTGTCCGTCTCAGATCCCAGCACCTCTTGGTCTGTAACGTATGCTGGGGACCCGGGCTTGTGGACAAGAACGGTAGAGCAGGGATCCTGAACTAAGATGTCCGCATTTGGAAAATGTCTGCATTTTATGTTGATATCCTACTACGTACGGTGTGTGTTTTTAGGGGGTTGGAAAATCAAACCCAGTCTTGTTATCTATTAAAGTAGGGGCTGCTGTGCATGCCCCCATCCCCACCTGCTGTGAATGTTGGCTGCAAAGAGCTCACAGCCGCCCCCTCCTATGGAGAACCACCCAAGCCAGCCAGGCCCCCTGACCCGGAAACATCTGGAAGGTCACACCCTCCCACTTTCTGGGTGGCTGACCATGGGTTTTAGACCCCGCTATGTCTTTTGGTGTTATGGTTTTATATTTTGTCTATCGTTGCTTTTGAATTTGGATCAGAGCTCCCAGCACCTGCCTGCCTAGAAATCCCCCAGAGTCTTCAGCCCACTGACATCCGACTTGGACCCCCCACCCACCCCACCTAAACCGCTCTGCCTGCATCTGTCCTGTCTTCCTTTTCCCAGAACCCTGCCGCACTCTTCAGTTCCTCCTCGGCTTCTTTCCCTCCAGAAACTGATGTTGTTAGCCACTCCCTTCTGTCTCCCTGGCTTCTGGGATGTTGGAGATCAGGAGAGTGCCTGATATTTCCCCCTTCCTCACCTACTTTGGTTTTTGGTGAGACAAACCTAGGTTTAAATCCTACCTCTGCCATTTACCAAGCTTGGCTTTAGGCAAGTTCACTCTCTTATAAATCTTCCCTTTCCTCATCTTTAAGAATGGGATTAATCTCCACTCATGGATTGCCGTGCAGATGGGATGAGGTAATGCACATAAGATCTTGCTAAGCGTGAGGTGTCAATAAAATTGACCTGGCTGATACTTCTCACTTCCCCTTGCTTTCTTCTAATTGCTGCTATTCTGAAGGGTTCCATACTTTGTGTGGCTTTGGACACAGACCTTTGGCCTGGGAAGACCAGGAGGTATAATGCAGGACTGTAGGCTTGTTGGGAATGTGTATCATGCAAGTTATATGGCTGGGAATCTAGCCCAGGAAGTGGGTGAAAAGCGGGACAGGCACATCCTCATCTGGAGTCCCTGGGTTCCAGGTGATACACCTGCTAGTCATGTGATGTTGAAGTCACCTACTCCTCCTAAGCCTCTTCCTCTTGCAGTGGAGATAAGTGATCCCCTCACGGTGTCATAGCATGAAGCAATGACAGGAAGTATGTGAAGTGTTCGCTCAGCCAAGTGTTTTGCACAAAGTAAGTACTCTGTAAATCTTAACCCATCATCATAGTCATCATATCACCACCATCCTCATCATCACCATCATCCTCATCCTCGTCATCACCATCATCCTCATCATCATCACCACCATCACAATCACTAAATGTCCCTAAATATAGACGGAGTTGTCTGTAAAGCTTGAATCATGTTCAAGTAGCCTTAGCTAAATTGAGGGCTGTAGGTTAAGTAAGCCAAGCAGGATATTACACCCCAGGGACTGGTTCACCTGGCTAAGAATAACAATTTCCTACCTGTGCTCACCAGTGAGTGCCCACTGTCTGTCAATAGTTGCAGGAGGTACAATGTTAGGTCTTGGCCCGCCATGTCCATCTGGATGGTCGACTGATGCAAAGGACAGCCATCAATGACGGGCACAAAGTATGTCATTCCTTCTCCAGATTCAATAGTTGTTCCTAGACAAGAGAACACACCAGCATCATAATGCAGGGTGCATGACATCCCTTATCAATTGTCAAGTCTGCAGGAAGAGGTGGTAAAGGGGAAATAATTGGAGGGGAAAAAAGGGGCCTGGGAAGCAAACTTTCTTCTGTAGGGGAGTGTGCTAGGATAAAGCCTATCCAGATCAGACCAAGGGCCAACTGTTTTGAACAGAAAACCTGCAAATATTCTTATTAAACCAGACATATAAACATTAGCAGCAGTTGCCAAAGGGTAAAAGAGGAAGAAGAATACTCTGCTCTTAACAGCTTTTTCCCTAAAAACCTGTGCATCAATGCAGGCACTGGGAATCTCTGGGTGGCACTTGAGTTGTCAAAGAGGCTGGATGCTGTGGAGGAGGCATACGTTTTAGCAAAGCAAACCACATCTCTCTGTGCTAGTCCAAAAGTTGTGATGCGGTCATGGAAACACAGGCTTCACTTTGTGTGAAATGGTGATTCGTGGAGCCATCCAGAGCGGATCAGGGGTCTGGCTGGTTGGCTTCTTTCACATGCTGGATCTGGTAACCAAGGACTTCACATTTAAAATGAAGCAAAAATGAGGAGGTCTGACCTCCTCATCTAGCCAAGGTAGGAAACAAAGAGTGGGTCCCCCCATACACACCTGAAACACCTAAAACAAACATACAGGAAACAATAGTTTTCAAGATATTGGACATCAAGCAACAAAGGATGGTCTCAATGGTCCCTGAGAGATAGGACATCACAAGGAAAGAATATGGCAGACCATGATCCCTCACGAACACAGACACAAAACTAACCAGATTTTAGCAAATATATGCAAAGGATAACATGTCATGACCAAATTGATTTTATCTCAGGAATGCAAGGTTGTTCTAACATTCAAAAATCAATTAATGTAATTCACCATGTTAAAGAACTAAAAGAGAAAATTCCACATGATCTTATCAGTAGAGGCAGAAAATGCATTTGACAAAATCCAACATCCATTCATGATTTAAAAAAAAAAACACTGTCATCAAACTAGGAATACAGAATAACCTCCATAAACTGATAGAGGATGTCAGTTAAAAACCTACAGCTAACAATGCACTTCATCATTCAGAGAGACCGAATGATTCCCCATTAAAGTCGGGAACAAGACAAGGATGCCTGCTCCCACCATTTCTATTTAATATCGTGGTGGAGATTTCTAGCGAGAGCAACGAGACAAGAAAAAATAAATAAATAAAAAGCACCCAGTTTGACGTAAAGAAGTTAAACTATAGACGACATGGTTGCCTAAGTAGAAAATCCTAGCAGCACTAATAAATGAGCTTAGTTAAGGTGCCAGGATACAATATCAGTATACAAAAGCCAATTGTATTTCTATATACTTACGCTGAACAATCAGAAATTGAAATAAAGATACCATTTATAATAGAATCAAAAGATATGAAATACTTAGAATAAATCCAATGAATGATTTCCACAACTTTTACACTGTGAACTGCAAATCACCACCAAGAAGAAATTAAAACGCCTAGGAAATATACCATATTTATTAGTCAGGAGACACAATGTTGTTAAGACGTCAGTTTTCCCCAGATTGATCTATAAATTCAATGAAATTCTGATCAAAACCCAAAGATGCTTTTTTGGTAGAAAGTGACAAAATTATTCTGAAATTTATATGGAAATGCAAAGAACCTTGAATGACCAAAATGTTATTTAAAAAAAAAAAAGAGAGACCAAAGGTGTAGCTCTAACATCTTACTTATAAAGACTTATAAAGCTCCAGTAATCAAGACGATGTGGTATCAACCTACAGGTAGACAAATAGATCGATGGGACAGAATACAGAGTATAGAAATAGACCCACACGTATATGGACAACTGGTTTTCCCAAAAATGCATAGAGATCATTCAATGAAGAATGCAGGGTCTTTCCAACAAATAGCATGGGAACAACTGGACATGTATATACACACTAAAAAATCACTTCATTCATACCATATGCCATACACAAAACTGTATTCCACATGGATCACAGAACTAAGTGTAATACTGAAAATTATAAAACTTCTAGAAGAAGTCATAGCAGAAAAGCCTTGGGTTCAGCGTGTGTTTCTTAGATATTATACCAAAAGCATGATCCACACACACACACAAAAATGGATAAACTGGACTTCATTGAAATTAAAAACTTCTGCTCTTCAAAGCACATGGTGAAGAAAATGAAAAGCCAAGCCAGAGACTGGGAGCAAATCTTTGCAAAACATATACCTGGTGAGAGACTTGTACTCGGAATGCAAAAAAGAATTCTCAAAAATCAAAGATGAGCAACTCAGGAGCATATGGGTGGTTCAGTCTGTTGAACATCAGACTCTTGATTTCAGCTCAGGTCATGATCTCAGGGTCCTGGGATCAAGCCCCACATTGGGCTCTGCACTCAGCGTGGAGTCTGCTTGTCCTTCTCCCCCCGCCCCACTTGTGCTCTTTCTCTTTCTCTCAAATAAATAAGTAAATAAAATCTTAAAAAAAAAAGGTGAGGAACTCAGTGAAAAATTGGCAAAACATTTGAACAGACACTTCACCAAAGTAGACATAGGGGTGGCAAATTAGCACATAAAGGAATGCTCCCCATCCCTGCTGGTCAGGGACCTACAGGTCAAAACCACAGCAAGATGCCCTGCGCACCTGCTAGAAGGGCTACCATGGAAACGGCTGGCCACCCCACTCTCACGCAGCTGGTGGAATGCAAGCCGGGCATGCAAGCGCGCTGGGAGCTAGTTTGGCGGATTTTTTAAAAAGTTAAAATACTCTTACCATCTGACCCAATTATTTCACTTCTAGGTATTTTTACCCAAGTGAAATGAAAGCGTATGTCCACATAAAGACTTATAGACAAATGTTCACGGCAGCTTTATTTATAATAGCTCCCAACTGGAAAGAACCCGAATGTCCATCCACAGGTAAAAAATCAGCAAAGCACGGTGCATTCACGCAATGGAATACTGCTTGGCGATAAAAAGAAATGAACGATTGATACTAGCAGTAACATGAATGAGTCTCCAAATAATTATGTTGAGAGGGAAAAAGCCATAGAAAAAAAGAGTACATACCCAACAACATTTATACAAAATTCCAGAGAATGCAAACTCTTGTGAGGATAGATTGCAGGGGGGCAGCGTGGGGAGTGGGGGGAAACGTTGAGGAGTATCAGATACGCTCATTATCTTGACTGTGCTGATGGCTGCATGAGGGTATCCACACATCAAAACTTCTCAAGTCGTGTGCCTTAGGCACACTGACTTTGTCACGTACCAGTGACACCTCGATGAAGCTGTCAAGGAGCACGGGAAGCCAATTGCTTGTCCTGGAGGTAGGAAAGGGGGGTCAGGAGGAGCGCTGTACAGGTTGCATCTTGTGGACCCTTCTCTTCATTTATTATCTGGCAGGGAGGAAGGCGACATGCGTGGGCTCGCGGGGCTGCAAGAGGGCCACTCACCGGAGGTCCGGCCAGACGCGTAGAGAGAAAGGACTCCCTGGTTGGCTAAGTAGAGGGCGGGCACGTTGAACGTCTCAAACAGGATCTGTGGAGAAGCAATGGGAAACACTGGCAGCCAGGCCAGTGGACAGAAGAGCAGGTGGCTCTTCCGCTAGTTCTGGGGCACACGGAGCCCATCTGCAGGGGCACCTGGCTCCCCCAGAGAGCCGGACTACGGGGTCAGGGAGCATGCCACTCTTCATCCCAGCTCTGCCCCAGGAGCTCCGTGACTCTGTTTCCCAGCCTGTAATGCGGGCTCGCATCCTTCCCAGGGACCTTACGGGGCAGACCTAACGGACTGTCACAGGACTGAGGGGATCGCATCATCTTCTGGGCCACCATGTTACCACGATGGGGATGATGCCGAACTCCCAATGCCTCTGTGAAACCAGCATTGTCTTCTCCATGCTTTTGTTCTTTCTGCTCTTGGAGGATAGGCAGACTTTACACGAATCCCGACACTTGGACTTGGGATGATTTACTTGTTTTATGATACAAACCACGAAAGCTCTCAGTTACTATGTGTTACTGCATGCCAGACACTTCGCCCAGACATGGCTTGGTCAGGAACGCTGTCCTAGGTACTGACTACACAGGGCGGAAGGCGCAGACAGGGGAGACACAGCCTTGTTTTGGCTGCCCATGGCGCCCCCCCCCCCAAGGCATGGACATTGTCCGCACCTCGTCCACACGGGAGACCAGCGGACAAGAATGTTAGGGAGCGTTGTCAGGTGGCAGGGGTGGGAGGCCGGGCACTGCCCCCATGAAGGTGGCTGAGCGAGGGAATGATTCTTCTGCAAGATGGTGACACTGGGGTCTACAAGACTTCAAGGTTCTTTTGATGGGGGGACCAACACACAGTCCCTCAGACAACTGAATGGCAAATTGTGTCAGGTACAGCTCCAAGCCTGCCAGGCGGGGCCACCGGAGGGTTGTACCTGGGGACAGGGTGACAGCCAGCTGGAGCTGTTGGGGGCATCTTATGGACGGCCAGTGGGGTGGTTAGCTGGGTTTGGAGGGATCCCTGTGGATTGGCTCCCAGGCCTGGGGCTGTCCCTTTTTGGTACCCAGTTCTGGGGCAAGTAGGGCCAGTGTACCATGGCCCTGGAGTGGGATGGGACCCTAAGGGCAGAGGCTGGGGTGTGGGCTGCTCAAGAAGTGAACCAACTGGCCTCTAGCAAAGACATCAAAACCCAGTGAAGACAGCATTTAGACAACAATATTGCACAGAGCTGGGTCCACCCCTGAGTGTGTGACTTGCCTCGAGGGTCACAACGCGTGTGTCTAGGGGCAGCCATCGGTGGGGGCTTGGGGATTTACCCAAGAGAAGAAAAAACACGTGTTCATGTGAAGACTAGTTCACGCCTATTTGCACCAGTCCCCAAGCTGAGACCACCCAGACGTGCATTTGCAACGTGACATGTGGGCGGCCAGGTGCCTGGATGCGGGCACCACCTCGAAGGACAGACGGGTGGGCGTGGCAGTGTCTGAGTCTGCGTCACTCTCCGGTGCCCCTGGAATTTGCATCCTGGTGGAGGACGCGGGACATGGACTCCAGGTGGGAGAACAGCTTTTGTGACCCAACTAGAGACCCCACCCCCTAAAAACACAAAAACAAAAACCAACCTCTGCTCCCCTGGTCTGGCATGAGGCCAGAGGTCACAGAGCTTGGAAGGGTCTTCAGGGATCCTGCGGCCAAACTCCCACCTTACAGATGAGAACACTGAGGCAGCGTTTACTGAATGCTCATCAGGTGCTAAGCAAGGTGACCCGCACTTCATGGCATTGACTCATCTCATTTCCGTGACACCCCCCAGCATGGGACCATTATCATCCTTCTGAGAGGGAAATTAAGACACCACGAGGACAAGGAATCCACCCAAGGTCACACATGCTGGGAGAGCCAGGGCCAGAATCCGGCTCCTCCCTGCACCCTGGGCTGCTCCCCCCACTGGCTTCTCTGCTGGGACCCGGCCCCAGACATCCTGCTAACGCACAGACTTATTCTGGGAGAAGTCCGCCCTGCACTTCTCAGTCTGTTCCAGCTTCCAGAAGGCTGCCTTCCATCTCCTGCAGAAGCTTCCACCTTTCTCGACCACTCTCTGCGCTGGCCTGTAGCCAGAGGCTCCCCTTCCCTGGGCGACCCACGGGGTTCTACCCACGGGGACCCTGGAAGGAGGTCTGAGGGAGGCGGGAGATGGGATGCCCCTGCTCCCTCCCTGCGGGTCCCTCCAAGGCCACAGCTCCTGGCAGAGGCCCTCTCAGGGCTGCGAACCACCCGTGCTCTGCCAGGTTTAGGGGGCAACGGCTCCCCATTACTGGCCCAGAGCTCTGCACCTTCTCCTATAGCTGTTTTAAAACAGGCTCACCTTTGTATTGTAAGCTCTTCAATAAAGTCTCACCAGAATTGCCCGACGTGAGGGTCCCTTTGTTTTCCTGCTGGGATCTCGATGTAGTTAGGGGGTGAATTCAGAGAGAGCCGGGGCAGAAAGGCAGGCAGGCAGTGGGCCCAGGAGAAGTGGGGAAGTGCTGGAGACAGGCTGTGTGGTCGGTGCAATATTTTGTGTGAGGGTTAATTTTAGGTGTCAATTTGACTGGGGCATGGGGATCCCAGACATTTGGGCAATCATCATTCTGAGGGTGTCTATGAGGGTGCTTTTGGGTAATAGTAACATTTAAATGGATAGATTGAGTAATGCCCATTACCCTTCCCAGGGTGGGTGGGCCTTGTCCAATCAGTTGAAGGAAGAGCTGCCTAGAACAAAAGGTTCCAGGCTGCTGACCCACCCTGCAGATCCTGGGACTTGTCAGTCCCCATAATCACATGAACCAATTCCTTAAAGCAGATCTCTTTCTGTGTGTGTGTGTGTGTGTGTGTGTGTGTGTGTGTGTGTCCGTCCCATTGTTCTGATTCCCTGGAGAACCCTAAGACACTTTGGGAGTGGCACATTCCCCTCGAGTGGAGGACGACCCTGCTTCTCTCTTGTCTCCCCAGCTCACTGGGTCCCTGACGGGCACATGCTGTTTTCAGACAGGATACCTGCCATTTCAAGGCCGTGGGCTTTGTGCCCCCGTCCGCGTGGAGCCCAGCTGTGGCCCACTTCTGTGATCTCCCTGTCCATGTGCAGAGGAAGAGTCATCGGCCCCCTCAGGGCTTTGTTTTAAATGAAGCACAGCTCACACCTGTTCTCTGATTGCTGGTGCTCAGTTTCTGGGCCACGGAGCAGGCCTCCTCCTCGTGCAGGTGGTAGCACGGGCTGCTGGCTTGCCCTTTGGGTCACTGCTCACTGCAGGAGACGCCCCTGGGCTCCAGGGGCTCTGGGCCAGGTGGTAGAACCTTGCTGCTTGCTTAATTAGTTCATGGATGTCCTCATTCGCTGTAACTGGAACCTGGACAGCCAGCGGCAGCCCCCTGCAGCCCCCTCCCCACCTGGACCCCCTCCAGCCCTAAGGAAGACTCTGCAGCCTACTGGGGGACATGCTCTTTTCTCCACCACTCTGTCCCTGATGGCCTCTGAGAACCAGTTTGATCCAGTTCAACCTGGTCAATCTGATCCGCACTCACCACCAGCTCCTTCCTGGGGGGCAGGTCCAGGGGGAAGTTGGGAGCTCTCGAGTCAGGGCTGGACTTCCAAGCAGGCCCCACATGCAGCAGGACTGAGGATAAGTCTGTGGGGTCAGGTCTTGAGGACCCAGTGGGCCTCCCAGCCACCTGCCCTGTGACTTTAGCCCAACTACTTCTCCTCCTAGACACTCCCATGTCTTCATCTGTGCACAGGGACTTGAACTGCCCTGCCCATAGCCCGGCTGTCAGGTCTAACTGAATAAGCCGCATTAAAAACCTCGCCCCCGGCTGACCCCTTGGTGTGCTCTTCCGTGGTAGCCATGATGCTCACCGCTAACATCAAAGGGGACAGATCTCTGCTGTGTCTGCATCTCGCTCAGCAAAGAGGTGACGCCCTGAGGGCATCCCCAAGGCTCAAGAGGAGGCCAGAGCAGCCGCCCTCCCCATGCTTGTTCCCCGACCCTATCGCCCACCACCTGGCCCTTTACCTGTGACATCTTCTCTTTGTTGGATGTTATGTTTAAAGGCGGTTCAGTCACCATCAGAGGATGCTGCTCTGGGGCGATGCGGAGTGCCTGGTAGAAGGAGTGATGCCAAATCTGTGGTAAGAGAGGGCGATACGGTGACACCGTGAGCCACGGCCGATCTCCTGCAAGGGGGACTGATCCTGTCTACACCGCAAAGTGGCTTGTGCAGTAGCAGATGCAACTGTGTTATTCACTATGTGATTCACAGCAGGAAAGACAGTGTGGCCGCAGACAGGACACAGATCCTCCATTTGTGTACCAGCCTTGAGTCAGGGAGGGGAGCAAACGAAGATGCATGAGGCATAGTCCTCGTCTGATGGGGGGTGGACATGAGCCCCGAGACAGGACAGCAGGGAGCTTGGCACCAGGTGCGTGCCAAACAAGCGACTTGACTTTATGAGCTGTTTCCTCATCTGTAAAATGGAGAATGTTCCCTTCCTCCTAGAGGATCACGAGGACATCATCGAGGACCAAATACGACATTTGTAGAAAGCCTAGTGTATTTGTTTCCTGTGGCCACCATGAGTGGCTTAAATTATAGGATTTATTGTCTCCCAGCCCCGGAGACAGGAAGTCAGCCAGGCTGGGTCCTCCCAAGGCCTGTCTCCTTTTGTGTGGATAGCCGTGCTCTCCCTGTGTCCTCATGGGGTCGTCCCTGCGTGCGTGTCTGGGTCCTGATGTCCTTTTCTTATAAGGACCCCAGTCAGATCATATAAGATCCCATCCTAGTGACCTCGTTTTACTTTAATTGCATCTTTTAAGACCCCATCTCCAAATACGGTCACATTGTGAGGTGCTGGGGTCAGGGCTCCAACGTAGGAAATCGGGGGACAAAGTTCAGGCCACAGCACCCAGCAGAGTGCTTGGTGCACAGTACGTGCTCAAGAAGCAATGGTTACTTACTCTGGATAAAGGTCCTGCCTGCCTCTGGGGAGGGAGGCTCCATGGAGAACTGAAAACAAAAGTGAGGGACACACTCCCGGGGGGAAGTTCAGTGGAGGAAGCGTCTCAGGAAAGGGGGCACTGGTGCAAGGCCACGGAAGCACAAAGCAACATGGCGCCCAGCGAACGGCAAAAGCCAGACAGGTGGGCTCGTGGCTGGATGTCCAGCCACTGATGGACAGGAGCAGGGAAGTGGCATGATCAGATGTAGGAGAGGCACTCAGCAGGCCATGTGGGGGTGAACTGGAAGGGCGAGGTAGGAGGGCAGGCACCAAGGGGGAGGATTGTTGCAATGATCCTGGTATCTGTGCAAGAACTGAATCAAGAGCTGGAACCAGCCGAAGACACACTGGAAGTCAGTTCCACTAGGGCTCAGTGACTGGACAGGGAGGTAAGGGGAGGGTGGAAGCCACAGCCTAGGAGGTAGCCCGGGTCTGGCAAGCTGGTGGGTTACACACTCCAGAGACCTGTCTACACTGCTTCAGTTTCTGCATCCCCTGGGACACACTAATGGAGGGCTACAGCCAGACCCAGAGCCGACACCTCAGCTGTGCAGATAGGAAGAGTGTCTGTGAGGGACACTCCCACAACCACTCTCTAGGATTGCCCCCAGGGACGCACACTTCCTGGCATCCATGCCCAGGGCAGACCTTTCCCACACTGAACCAGGACTGGATCATGCAACCTACAGAGTATGTAAAAGTGAGGGCATGTGGCTTTCAAGGCTGCATCATAAAGCTGTTGCAGCCTTCATGTTGGCCCCCTTGATTGTTCACTCTGGGGGAGGCTAACCACCATGCCGTGAGGACATCCGAATGGCCCCGCAGAAAGTCCCCAAGAAGCACCACCTTCCTGGCCACACGGAGCGCTGCCTTGGAAATGTCTCCTCCAGTCCCGGTCGAGCCTTCGGATGGTACGGCCCCAGCTGACTGACTGCTGCCTCACAAGAGACCCTTAAGCCAGAACCACCCAGCTGAGCCTCTCCCAAATGCCTGATCCACAAAAACTGGGGCCATCGGTGTTTTAAGCCTCTAAGTTTTGGAATGGTTCGTTATGTGGCACCGATAATTAATCCATCTTCCTAGGCAGCATGCAAGCTCCAACCATATATGGAGGACCTGATCAGAACCTTCAATTACTAAGACAGGGGCGCCTGGGTGGCTCAGTCGTTAGGCATCTGCCTTCAGCTCAGGCCATGGCTGGGATCGAACCCCACATCAGGCTCCCTGTTCTGCAGGAGGCCTGCTTCTCCCTCTCCCACTCCCCCTGCTTGTGTTCCCTCTCTCACTGTGTCTCTCTCTGTCAAATAAATAAAATCTTAAAAAAAAAAATTACTAAGACAGAGTGGTCCAAATAGCCACATTCATTACATCCGTACTGTGCTGGACTAAAGAATTTTATTCTTACAGTAAAATATATATACCATAAAATTGATCAATTTAACCTTTTTAAAAAGCATACCCTTCAGTGGCATTAAGTGCATTCACATTGCTGTGCAACTATCACCACCTACCCGTCTCCAGAAATTTTTTTATTGCCCTCAACTAGAACTCTGTCCCCCTTAAACACTAACTCCCATTCCCACTCCCCCAGCACCCACCGTCCAATTTCTGTTTCTATGAATCTGCTAGCTAAGGGTGGAATCGTACAGTGTTTGTCCTTTTTTTGTCTGGCTTATTTCACGGAGTATCCTGTTCTCAAGGTCCAGTCATGTTGTCGCAGGTGTCTGAATGTCCTTCCTTTTCAAGGCTGAGTGATAGTCCACCATATGTATATGGCATGTTTTGCTTACCCATCCATCTGCTGATGGGCACCTTGCTTGTTTCCATATCTTGCGAACAATACCGCACTGAACATGGGTGTGCAGATCTCTCTTCCTGTTCTTCTTTTCAGTTCTTTAACCTTTTGAGGAACCACCATGCTGTGTTCCACAGCGGCTGTGCCATTTTACGTTCCTGCCAGCCGTGCACGAGGTCCCAAGGCCAACACTTGTCATTTTCTGTTGTTGTTGCTGGTTTTAAATGGCCATCCTAAGGGTGGAGCTGAGTAGGGACTTTTTGTCCATCATTCCTTTAATCCTCACACCAGTGCAATGTGCAAGGAAAAATTAGAACCCTTTCTTACAGATAAGGAAACGGAGGGCCAGGGAGGCGGGTTACTTGTCCAAAATGACACAGATAATAAGTCATAAAGACAGGATTCCGGCTCAAGTGTCTGACTCCACAACCCATGTGGTTAGGAACGAGACATGGTGTCTATAGGGACCGAGAGCTAAGAGACACCCAGAGAGCCCTGGAAGCTGGGGCACCTCCCTCCCCAGGTGCCTGGCCGGCAGGTACGCCACTGAACGCCCCGTGAGCACGTTCCCGCCCTCCCGCCCGCCCCAGCAAAACCTGAGCCTACCTTCTCCATGTTGTCCCAGTTAGTGATGGTTGCCCGGGAGATGGGATGTTGCAGGTTAAGCTCCCCTCGCTTTTTCTGAGCCTCGTCTCCGATGAACCAGTCTTCTTCTTGCATCCCCACCAACGGATTCTGAAAGACACAGGCCAGGACAGATCTGCTCTCAAGAGTGACTCCCCTCCACTCAGCTCCCATGCATTAGTGCATGGTGAGCAGGGACCAGGAGCCATGCTGTGCCGCTGGGGGACAATTTCAGGTCACAGCGCCGCTGGCAGAGATGGCCTCCTCAAGCTTGTACCCGATTTCAAGATGTTGCTAAGAGGTTTGAGTGAATGATCTGCAAGGTAAGAGGGCTCCCGAGGACACTGGCTTTGTCCACTTTGCAGATGAGTCACCTGAGGGCAAGAAAGAGAGAGACAGAGAGGCGGTGGAGGAAGGGAAGGGGTCGGGAGGGGCACCGGCTTCTCCATGTGCTCTGGAAAATCGGCAGGAGGAGGGTCTACAGGTTAATTGAATTTGTGATTCTTTAGGAAGATGGACCTGGCTACTTTCACGGCCCAGGAAACCATTTATTCTGTCATTCAGAAGGGATTCAACGGTCGGGCCGCGTGTAAGTCTGTGTCTACCAAGAAGCCGACACCAACCCAGGATGAAAAGTGTGTGGATCGTATCAGGGAATACACCTGTGTGAAGGAAATGGGGAGGGAGGCTGACGGGGCTGGGACGGGCAGCAGGATGGCGTGCAGGTCCGAGCCTGGGCACAGGAGAGAGGGCGGGGGGTGTCCTAGCTGTGCAGGTCGGCATGGCTGCTGGGGACTTTAACCAGTCACTCATGAAAGGAGCCCCACGTTTCCCAGAAATGGGTCTGTCGGGGTGTCCCTGCTGTGCTCATTCATTGGTGAAGAGCCGTCTGTAGGAAGCATGGCCTTGGCGTCGGGCTGCAATTAAGCCCAGCTGTCATGGTGCAATGGATTTCAGAGAAGGGCCCATTCTCGAGGCCGCCACAGCTCATGTGCACAGAGGGCTACGTGGTGGGCGTTTGTCTTTTAGGCAGAGGGCTTTGGACTGGGGGAGAAGCACAAGCCAGGAGACCCAGGGCAAGCTGCCCGTCTCCGCTGAGCTCCGTCTCCTCTCTGTCCGACGGGAATGACGTCTTCTGTCCCGCGTTCCCCACGACGGTCCTGCCGGGGGAGCGAGTCAAGGAGGATGCCGATGGGAATGCATTTCATAACCTGAAAGGACAGACTGACGCCAAGGACCATCCATGCCGCCCTACTTCTGACATTGTTCTGCTCAGCCAAATCCTCGTGTGTGAGGGTGGGGGACAAGGCAGGCCCGCGGGGCGGGGAGGAATAGCGTCGCCCTGCCGGGATGGACCGGGCTCTCGACGGACTGCGGGCCTGCCTCTCTGCGGCCACGGGGCCTCCCACGAGGGGTCTTGTGGCCAGCCTGCCGCCAGACCAAAGCACACGGGAGGGGCCGTGGAGCTAGGGAGTCCACGCGGAGCATCCTGTCAGGTGCGGACTCCTCTTAGAGACGGAAACTTACCTCCTGCTGCCCAGGGGCCGGCCCCAAGGCCTGGGAGGGTGGCGGCCGAGGGGCTCGAGGGACCCAAAGCCAGAAAACCCCATGCGCTGAGGTTCAGGTGGGTCATTTTCTGCACTGGACATTCATTGTGGTCCCCGTTTCTATTCTGGTGAGGAATTTGATCTTTCTCACTGTGATTTTATGCTTTATCATGTGTGTGACCTATTTCATATATAATCCTGCTTCCCACTCCTTGTACAGTTAACAGGGATTTTTTCCTCCCCTGGGGCCATGGAATATCCCCGTGGTGCAACATCTAGCTTTTGCCTTATAGGACAAATTACCACTCTCTCGGGACAAGATATGCCATGCCAAGGATTTCAAAAAGAGGGACCGAATGTGGGGCTTTGGTGACACAATGTGGGTAGTCTGAACGAGCCAGCAGGGAACACTGAGGTGCCCAGAGAGTAGGACCCCAGGATTGCGGGGTGGAGAACAAGGGGCAGCAGGGAGAGCTCAGAGGAGGCCGCACGGACCTGGAGGAGGGCACTGCGTGGACGGTGTGGGAGGGTGGGGAGGACTGGGAGCCTGCAGACCCTTGGCACTGACCACAGATGTGAACAGGGCAAGAACCCAGCAAGGAAGACCTGCCTCCTCCTCCTACCTCCCAATCTGCCCCTAGTGCCCCAGATTCGAGGCATCTGTCGGGGAGCAGTTGATGGGCATGTCCCAGCCCAAGAGTCACAGAGCCAGACGGCGTTGGGGCCTACGGACAACAGGCAGAACCCAGCTGTAGGGGGTTGAAGGGTGGCCCGCAAAAGTTGTGTCCACATCCAACTCCTAGAACCTTTGTGGAGGTGACCGTGTTTGGAAATAAGGTCTTTGCAGATGTAGTTAATTTAAGGATATTGAGACAAGAAGATCCTGGATTATTGGGGGGAGGGGGGTTAAATCCAGTGACAAGTGTCCTTGTAAGAGCGGAGACAGAGACCGGAAGAGGAGGGACCGCGTGGAGGCTGAGCAGAAGCTGCAGGGGACATGGCCACGAGCCCAGAGGCACCAGGAGCCCCCAGCAGCTGGAGGAGCAGGGAGGACCCTCCCACCAGCGCCACAGGCCCTGCCCACACCTGGATTGAGGACTTCCGGCCTCTAGAACTGGGACAGAATAAGTTTCTGTTGTTTTAAGCCATCAGCCCGCGGTCACCCGTTATGGCCATCCCAGGACACTCACACTCATCGTGGTCACCACCCTCAGCATCGTCTCCATCGCCACCTCACTTAAGCGACAGCCAAACGTGGCACGTACGCTTTCGTTAACCCCGTTATGTGCAAGAGGAAACTGAGCTCTAGAGGCAACTTGCCCAAAGTCACCCGAGTGCTGAGGCAGGGCCGGTGTTTGGATGTGGGTCTCCTGGCCCCGCAGACCCACTCTTCAGCACTAAGCTCTGCTATCTCAAAGGAACAGGCCCGTCAGCTAGCCAGGGGCAGGCACCTGCTGTTACCCACTTGGAGACAGGCAGGGATGCTCGCTTTCGGCCTCCCAACATGTCACAGGTCGGAATGTCCGTCTTAACCCGAGCTGCATGATTAGAAACGTTGCCATTAATTTGCTCCCAGTGATGCAGGGCCCAGGCGTAGGCCCCCTGGGGCCCCGTGATATTTGGGGTTCTCCACGTGACCATGCCGCTCCCTGTCATGGATGGGTAAACTCCCCAAGGACAGTGACTCCGGACCGGGGCCTTGAACTCGGCAGGTCCTGCCTCTATCACCCGCTCACACAGGGATACATGCAAGTCGCCTCTCGCGCTGTTGGTTCCTCTTCAGGGGGAAGGGCCATTGTGGGATCTACCTCGTGGGGCCGCCAGGCTCATGTCAGCTCAACGAGTTCCCATCCCCATGTGAGCTGAGGGCCTCACAGCTGCTTCGGCTGGGAGAGGCGCAGGGACGTGGCAGGGCCCCCAGGAAGGAGGCGGGTGACCACCTTGCAAAGGCCATGCGGGTCTGGCCAGCAGAGCTGGAGCCAGTCCTACCTGCCGCCCCCAAGGAAGGCCCAGAGGAGGAGCGCAGCATCTGGCCTGCAGACGTGGTGTAGTCTGCACAGGCTTTCTAGAAGAGTGAGTTACCCTAACATCTGGACACAAAAATCTGAATTTCTTAGACACCAAATTGCCATATGAGCCAGCAATCCCACTCCTGGGGACACCCCCCAGAGAACGGAGCGCGGGGCCTCAGATGGACACTGGGACGCCCACGCCCACAGCAGCTCTGTGCGCACCCGAGGTCGAAGCCACTCACGTCGTGCCGAAGTTTCCCGAGGATGGTGGGGAACATGGCCAGGGGGGCCTCTGTGCCCGAAAAGCCCACCTTGCTGAAGCCTGAGCCATAGTCACAGACGAGGGGCACGTTCATCGTGTTGTGCGTGACCCGGACGGGGCTGCGGGAGACACAACATGGTTATTCATGCCATTTGCAAGGTGCTCGAGTGAGGGGCAGGGGCTGTGCCGGGCGGGGACACGGCTCGGCACTCAGGGCAGTGCAGGTGGCTCCCCGAACCTAGAGGGGGTGGGGGGTGCCAGGGTCGAGCCACTGTCTGGGTGCTGAGGGCAGGTTTCCATGACCGTGTGTGCATGGCTGCCTGGAGAAGGCGGGCCTGGGGGGCCAGCTCCTGGGCGAAAATGCTCCTGCTAGGATTCGGCCTCTACTGGTTTCTGGCGTGGCCCGTGATTTGCTTCACGGGGGGTCCTCTTTCCCATTCACTGAGCCAGAGGCTTTGGACAGGGAGACCCCGGGAGGAGCTGGTGGCCCTGGTGGTCACTGTCGGGCTCCCCTTGTGCCCCCCTTAAATCCCACCTCTCCCGGAGACCCTGCTGGCCTCCTGGCCCCGGGGTGACCCTCATCCCTCCCCTCCCTTTGCTTCCAGACATCTCCTTTATGTCTCTGCAGGTTTGGAAAACATGAGAAAATACAGAGAAGAAAGTCACGATCACCCACAGCCCCACCACCTACAGCTGCCTTGTTATATTTTGAAAATTAGTGCAGATCTATTATATATGATTTTTTAAAAAAATTAATTACCCTCAGAATAAACCAATCCATTTTCTCTTTTGAATATTGCATTTTAACGAAATCTTTATCATCACAAATGTTTTCATCCCTTTAAGGCAGTTTTCATTACTTTTCGGGTAGAGAACGTCCGTATATATATATTCATCATGGAAAATAGAGCACACTCTGGGGTGAGATAAAGTGCTCCCCAGACCCTATGAATCGCAGATGGCCATCATGAACGCAGGGTATTTGCCCTTGCAGTCCTTACGAACCACACAGAGGTCACTTTCTCTCCCGTGCTCTGAGGACAGCCGCATGGCCAGGATTCCAGGGGCAGTGGAGACTTCACGGGGTGTGATTGGCTGTCCTCGCAGACACGACTTCAGGCTTGGGGCCAGATCCTGGATCCTCTCTCAAGGAGTTCCCAATTATAGCAGAAACATATTCGTTGTTTTTTTTTTTTTCTCACCATGCACACACGTTACACCTATTACAGAGGAGACGTTTTATCTGTGGTTTCATATTGGACTTTTTCCTTGACATTTTCCGCATTCCCGAGTCACCGGGTACCACACGGATGCTTTCTGTGAGCGCAGAGCCCCACACCAGGCTACTATGATTTAACCATGCCCGCCTGGGGAACGCTCGGGCCCTGGCAGACTGGCCTCCCCTTTCCACGGGACCCCGAGGTCGCTCCGGCAGGAGCGCGGTACGAGTAGCTGGCCCCGCCCACGCTGTCCACCAGGCGCTCGTCGGTCACACGCCACTGGGGAGCCAGAGGCTGGTGGCTTGGGACGGGGTGCTTGACCTCTCCAAAACGCATGGCAGCAACGGTATTCAAGTGTGGGGTGGTTGCGGAGGGAAAGGGCCCATGAGGAATGTTGCGGGTTAGTGTCCCCCCAAGAGAAGGCATGTTGACGTCCTGACTCCCAGCACCTTTGGAAATAAGGTCCTTACAGGTGTTAAAAGGAGGTCATGCGTAAGGGCAGGCCCTCATCCAATGACTGGGGTCTTTTTTAAGAGGAAGAAATTGGACACAGACAGGCGAAGGTCATGTGGAGACAGAGCAGAGACTGGAGTGCTGTGTCCACGAGTCCGGGCACACCCAAAATTGCTGACAACAGCCAGAAGCTGGGAGAGAAACCTGGAGCAGATTTTCCTTCCGCCCCCAGACGTAATCAGCCCTGCCCTCACCTTCATCTCAGACTGCCAGCCCCCGGGACTGGGACAGAGTGCACTCTTGCTGTTTTGAGCCCCCCAGCGTGTGGCAATTTCTTACTGCGGCCACGGGACACTAACAGAAGGGGCCCTCACTGCTGTGAGAAAGGGGCTGCATCCCCGTCTTTCCGGGCCCTTCTCATCCTCCAGCCACGGCTGAGACGTGGCCCCCAGCCCAGAGAGGGCTTTCCAGAGTGGTCACTATTCCCTTCATTCTGCCTTATTTCTCTTCCCGTCTCTTGTTATATACTGTTGGAATGAACACGCTCCTTTTTCATTCGATTGGACATTTTATTTTAACTTTGCCCGAAGATTTGAGCTCTGCACACACGAGGCTCAGCGGAGAGGTTCCAACGCATGCCTTCCTGGGGGCGGCGTCCCTCCCTTCTCCCTTCCCTCCCTCCCTCGCTTCCTTCCTTTTTCCTTTAAATTTATTTTGTTTTACTCTTCTTGATGAACTGTTGCTCACCCGCGAGTGGCTAAGCCACTCAATCCTAAATCCAAACATAACTCAGGCAAATGGCGCGGGGGGTGCAGCACCTGTGGGCCTGTGGGATGGGAGAGGCCCCAGGTGCCCCGCAACACGTTGGGGGAGGGAGCTGATGGCAGGCTGGGATCTGGCGCTGTGATCTCTGCAAGTCCCTTCTTGGAGTTTCAACACTTGCAAATTAAAAGTGAGACATACAGATGACCAAGATGAATGTGGATCTCCTCGGCATGACCAGCTGAGCCTACCGGTGGCCGGGGAGCCGATGATATTCCGGCGAGGGCCAGAGTCAGTGCACGTGCCTGCAGAGCTCACTTAACCAGGAGAGGCGTGCTGAACTGAGAGTGGGCCCAGTCACCAGCGCACAGGTGCCCCGGTCGCGGGGCTTTGGGCTAAACCCGTGAGCATTTACTGGTGAGCTCGGTTTTCTGTCTGGCGCACATGGACAGTGACACACACCTCACGGGTGTTGAGTTAAGCAAGCACCATGCCTGGTCCACAGGACTTGTTCAACCAACAATAACAATTATCATTACGTAATCAGTTGTGATCTGGAAATCAATATGTCACCTAAAGCTATTGCACATTAAATTTCTAAACCATAATCCCCACAAGCCAGTTTCCTAGGGTGGGGTGTTTCATGCGGTCCCCCAGGGAGTATGCGGAGCTGCCAGAGGGGGTCCACCTTCAGCTCAGGCACTGGGGAGGACGTGCTCTTGACCCTGTATCCTGACCCCAGGCCCAGCAGGAGAGTCCAGCCGTTCAAGTGAATGAGCCCTGCATTTCCTTAAATAAAGGTGAAAAGTGGGCAGATAAACTGGGCAGCCTGGAGGGACGGGGCCTGGAGACCAATCAGTGTGGCTCTGATTCCTGAAGGCGACTCTCTGAACAGTTACATCGCTTATAATGTCCAACTCCCTACGACCAGTGATATGGGTTCTGAGCCGAGCCATGGACTTCCTTGATCAAGTCAGACTGATGTGGTATGAACTGCAACGTGGGGCACATCCGTCGGGCGCCCTGGGCCTGACCGCCCGCCTCCCTCCACCGTGGACGTAGGAGGAGAGGCTCTTCCTGCCTGTGACCTTGGTGTGCCTGATGGGTCCTTTGTCTGCTTGAGGGGTGTGACCTCAGAGAAGAGCATTCGTGTAAAGGCTTATGTTTTATAAACTGTAAAGTGCCATACACACCTGGACAGTGACCATGATGAGAACATCAAGGACTTAAGCTCAGGATATTTTGAGTAATTTCAATTTCCCAGATGAGGGAGGATGGGGTGGGTGAGTGTGTGGGGGGGGAGTGGTCTAGAACGGAAGATAGGTCAGTTGGCTGAAGTATTTGGAGGGACTTGTGTGAGCCGCAGGATGGATAGACATACAGATGTGCACAGAGATACGCAGATACATGGATAGATGCACAGACAGACATGTGATCATTTCTATCCTCACATTTCTTACACATCTGAGCTCAGACGACCACGTCTTCCCCTAGTCCGTTTGTTAAAAAGGAATCCATCTCAAGACGGTCCTTACAGAAGAGGAGCGATGGGCCTGCTTCTCTGCACAGTTTCTAGAATCTCAGCTCCCTTTTGTAATAATACATAATTCAGTCCCATACCTGCGTATGGGACCCCGACTCAGAACATTACTTTAGCAGGTGCAGGAGAAGCTCAGCAGAGCCCTCCTTCCTCCCCACCTCCCATGGAGCCAAATCATCCCTGATGCCTCGGGACGGGATTTGTCCTTATGGGAAACAAATAGGATGGGCAGAGTGTGGCTACTGTCTGTTTTTGTTATGAAAACGACACCAAGCTCCCTGCGGCGGTGTCCCAGCGAGAAGCCACATGGAAGGGACCAGAACATGCAATGCTTACACACTTCCCATTAACAGTCCTTCCTTTAGTGGGAAATCACCCTGGCTGGCTTCCAAGGTGTCTAACAAGAAGTGGAGAGAAACACACCCCAGATGACTCCACGGGGTTGCGACTGGCTGTTCTCACAGACACGACTTCAAGCTTGGGGCCAGACCCTGGATCCTCTCTCAAGGAGTTCCCAGCTTATAGCAGAAACATATTCGTGTTCTTTTTTAAAAAAAAAAAACACTTTAACTCATTATGATAAGGACTATAAATAGGAGGCAACATTGTGAGTTGGCTTTGGAAGACCTGGCCAGATTCCAGACAAGGGAGCAGACAAGCCAAAGCCCAGAGTCCGGGCTGAGCGGGGCAGACCTTGGAGAAGTACATGAAAGGCATGTTCCAGATGGTCTCGAGCGTCTTCAGTTCCTTATGCCCCCACATCTGTTTTATCTGTGCGGTTCGTTGAGATGTGAACACCAGCCGCCACGTGGAGAGGACCTGCCCGTGCAGGACGCAGGTCTAAGTGAGCTCACGTATGCCCCCCAGCACCCCTGTGGGGCTGGGGTCACCACTCTTGACCTGTCGATGAGGAGTCGGGCACAGGGGAGTAAAGTAAGATCTCCAGCTCCTGAGAGCTGCAGAGAAACTCAGTCCCATGCAGCTTGAATCCCTATCCCGCCTCTCCATCTGAGCAGTAAATTGCAAACAGCCATCAATTCTCTGCAGCTTCTCTTGTTACGAAGGTGAGCCTATTTTCCCGCTTTTAAATCTGGGCTGGATTTGTGACTCCTGTGACCGGCAGCATGTGATGGAGGCGGGTAGCATCCATGAAGAACTGTGAGCCCCCTCTTGCTGTCCTAAGACTACCATGTGCAAGAGACTGAGGCAGCCAGCCAACTGCCAACCACCTGCCAGACAGGTGCAGGATGCCATCTTCAATCACCCAGCAACAGGTGACCCACTAGGTGGCCACCAGTGCACCAGAGAGGCCAGGCCAGAATATGCACCCGGCCGACCCACAGACTAAGGAATAATAACGAGACGGTTGTTGCTGTAAGCTGCCAAGTCTTGGCACACTTGTTATGCAGCAACCGCTGACTGATACACTCTGCTACACTTCCTCTGTATTCTAAATAAATGGTCCTTCCCACACCCTCTGTGACGTGCTGTCGACTGGCTCAAAGTCACCTGCTCACCAGTACATAGCACATGGAGAACACAGAGAAGCCAAGGATATTACCAGAAGTCATAGTGATGGTCTAAACCAGGGCTCGGCAAACTACAGCCCATGAGCTGAATCTGGCCCACTGACTATTTTGTTGGCACACAGCCATGCTCATTCACTTACATACCCCCTGTGGCTACTCTGGGGACCACCACAGCAGAGCTAAGTAGTTGAGACAAAGCCTAAAATGTTTACTATGTGACCACGTATAGAAAAAGTTTGACAACCCCTAGTCAGGACTTCATCCCCTCAACGCTATGACAAGAGTTCTAAAAGTGTGGCCCCCAGACTAGCAGCATTTACTTCACTCATTAGGAACGCAGTCCTTGGTCCTCACCCCACATCTACGGAATCAGAAATGCTGGGGGTGCAGGCCAGCGATCTCGTTTTAAGAAGCCGTCCGGGTGATTCTGATGCCCACTGCTTCAGGATAAGACACCACAGCGCAACCACCTTTGATTCCAGAAGTGGGGTGTGACTGTTGATTCCCCAGCCTAAAAAGCATTTTCTTTATTCTCACCCCCAGCCTCTTGGAAAGCCGTAATTCCCTTGCAGCCTTATTGCCCTAATTTAATCTGCCCTCAGCAAGATTCGGGACTAGCTCAGAATCACCCAAAACCTGAAGCCCCCAGGAGCCTGACTGAACAGAGGTGTCACGGGAGTGATCTGGTGGCTGAGGAGACTGAAGTCGAACCTTCCCCGGAACCCTCCAGAATGAACAGACCATTTATAAAAGGCATACAAGAGGCTTGGAGTGCTTTCGTGGTACAAAATCAGTCAGAACAAACCCAAGCCCACATATTTCAGTAACAAAGTCTGCACGAAGTAACCAACTTGTCTCGGTTTGTCTAGATTTTTCCCAGTTTTCACGTTGAAAGAACCAAAGACCCGAGGCTAGTGGTCCCACAGGTCCAAAGGCAGTTCCAGCCAGTGTGGGGAAGCAGGTGCGGTTCCCACCAGCCGGGGGTCCCGGCACATCTGAGCCCCCCAGTGCGTGGGTGTCCCGCCGGATCCAGTACGCCTCAGGGAGTCTTCGGCTCTACGCCACTGCGTTCCTGGACCCCATCTCCACCATCACGCTGTCAGATGTCATGTCTCCCATCTGAACCATGAAGCCTGACTCCCATGCAGGGCTCGATCCCACAGGCCAGAGATCAGATCTGAGCCGAAACCAAGAGTGGGACGCTCAACCAATGGGGCCACCCAGGAGCCCCCGGGGTTAGTTTTTAACCACTATATAGTATTCCAGATTCTTCCGTAGGGTTATATGTTCATTTGAGCCAAGGGGTGTGTTTGATAGCAACAGAGGGATGACAAGCTGCCCTATGAGGAGAAAGATGCCCCCTTATCTGGAGGACTTCATGGGGTATGCATGCTGGGGCCAGAGCTGAATTTAGGGGAGACCCAGGTGAGGCTCAGCCCCACCATGTGCCCCTCTCAGCACGCATCCTGTCCCCTAAACAAATGTTGATCAATTATTTAAATAATGTGGCCTGAAGGGTCATCAGCTTGTTCCCCTAGGACGTTGAGCTTCTTGGTCTAGTCCAGAGGACCTCAGGCTGACATTTAAAATGATGTGTTCAGGGGCACCTGAGTGGCTCAGTCCGTTAAGCATCTGCCTTCGGCTCAGGTCATGATCCCAGGGTCGTGGGATTGAGCCCTGCATCATCGGGCTCCCTGCTCCGTGAGGTGTTTGCTTCTCCCTCTGCCCCTCCCCACCACTCATCTTCTCTTTCTCTCTCTCTTAAATAAATAAATAAAATCTTAAAAAAAAATTTTTTAAATGACATGTTTATTTGCAGGAGTAATACATGTCAGCCCCACAGCTTTCCAGGGAGTGTGGTGTCAGAAGAAAGCTTCTAGCTCAGTCTCAACCACCCAGGATCCCAGGTCCTGGCCCCAGATCACACATAACCCAACCGGGACAGGGCATGCCTCTGGGACTCTAGATTTTACCCTTCGTTTCTTCATTTCTTTGTTTCTTCTTTGTTTCTTCGTGCCAAGCAGCCCGATTTCCTGTGTGCCCTGGGTGTCCCCTGGTGGCTGCTCACCAGACCACAGTTCTCACGGATCTGGCTCTCAAGTCCAAGATCCAGAAAGGTAACGGTTTCACGTGCTATCCCTTCTGAAGCGAAGTTCGTATTTTCCGCTTTTCGATTTAGCCCTAAAACAATACATAGTCACTTGACGAATATTTTTTTTCAATTAACATCTTGTTTAATTAAGATAGAAGCGTTTTCAAATATACATGTGGACGCCTAAGGAAAGTTCCATATACTTAACTATAAGAAAGAACACTTTATAGACACTGTCTTTCAACTAACATCTTCTTTCACGAAGATAGACGCATTTTCTTTCTTTCCTTTAATTTAAATTCAATTAGCCAACATACAGTACATCATTAGTTTTTGATGTAATGTCCAACGATTCATTAGTTGCGTATAACACCTACTGCTCATCACATCACTTACGAATATTTTTAAATTTGTTTTAAGTACAGCGGTAAACGGGAGAGGCAGTTTTAATCCAGTTGTATTTAATGAAAAGATCCAGTTCTGGGTCCTGAGAGAGTACAAGGACGTGGTCTCCGTCCTGTAGAAGCCACGAGGCTGTGTAGTGCAGGGGTCCACATGCTATGGCCCACGGGCTGGATCTGGCTTCACTCTCTGTTTCAGTAAATAAAGTTTTATTGGGACACAGCCACGCCCCCTTGTTGACATACAGTTTGTGGTTGCTTTCTCACTACGACGGCAGAGTTGGGGAGTTGACAGAGATCTACCACCCATGAAGCCTAAGAGATTTTTTAGCTGCTCTTTTCAGAAAAAGCTCGCCTGCTCCTGGTTGAGTGGGTCAACAGAGATACCTGAAACAGTGGGCTGCGGTCAGCCTGGAAGGACGCCTCCCGTGTGGATGTCGCTGCCCATCGATCCATTCATTCGAAAAATTTGCTGCAGACCTACTGTGCGCCAGACGTTATTTCTGGCCAGAAAAGATTCCCAGTATTTTCAAATTTGGAGAGCTCTGGAATTTTCAGTTCGGACGAGAGTCGTACCAGTTACCAGCATTTTCCACCCAAGGCAGCTCCTCACTCACTGTTTCAGGGCGTCGACCCCCAAGCCCAGGGTCCAGACCGAAGGTTCGCCCCCCTCCCCAGGCACAGACTCCCCCTCTCTGCTGGCCCCGCCTCCACCACCACAGGCATGTCTGGATGATGCAGGAGGCAAAATTCATCTTCTGTCCAGCGTGTCAGTGGTGAGGTTCCAATTCCGGCCTGGCCCAGTGCCCATGGGAGGGGAGAGGGAAGCACATATTGGCAAAATCCACCCCATCGAGGGCTTAGACCTCAAGGGATCTCCTCGCCTCCAGAGGGCTGCCCTGGCCGTCCCTGGCACAAATGCAAACGCCTGTGAATTTCAAATGTGTCTTTGGGAGGAAATTCCAACGTAGTTTCATTTTCCAGGGGCCACTGCGGTGCGAGCCGCATCTGTCACTGAACCCTAGTGTCCGCACGGGCTTGTCGGTCCGTGTTAGTCATGGTGACAGATGCCCAGCCACTGTCCCAGGTGTCCTGCTGGGAGCCCCCGACTCTGGGACCTGCGCACACACCTACAGAAATTTCCAATCCCAAATGACTTTAGAGTGAATGGGGCTGCAGAAGTACAAAAGTCATTTGGTTCGATTCCCACCCGGAAAGAAGTATTTTGGGGTTTTTTTTGTGTTTTTTTTTTTAAGCAAGCTCCACACCCAGCATGGAGCCCAGTGTGGGGCTTAAACTCACGACCCTGAGCTCAAGACCTGAGCTCAGATCAAGAGTCGGATGCTTCACTGACGGAGCCACCCAGGGGCCCCAGGAAGTCTTTTTTAAAAGCTGGAGGAAGAAGGTGGAAAGAAGCGTCGGTAGAAAACACAAAACCATTAATTTTCAAACAAGAGAAACGTAACTCCCAAAGTGCACCTAGCTTGGGATTTTCCGAAGCCCTGGGAGCGACCGTCCTCCCTCTTACCTTTGCGTTCCCTGGGAAGAGGCGTGGCATCTGTGGGCCCGAGTCTCGTGGGGTTTTGCATTTGTTCAGCAGCTGTCGGTTGTGCTCAGTGACATTTTTCTCTTCCTATCGAAAAACGAAGAAGAGTCCAATAGACCTTAATTAAGCAGTGAAGGCATCACGGCCACACCAGAGCTGCTCAAACAAAGAGCTGCATGAAAGCCAGCACCGTGCCTCCCTGCCCCCCTTCACTGGGGAACAGGTGCTCTGCCCAATCGGGCTCCCCGGTCACCTCCTAGATCACACCGTTAACAAACACACAAGCACCTCTTGGGGAAGGTATGAAGCTGCCTGCCTTCTCAGCCGAGGACGCCGGGCCGGTGTCAGGGAAGCTTGCCCTGGCGTCCCAGGCCATCATGACGCACCACAATGGCACTGTGCTGTGATGCGCTCCTGGCCGTGGCCCTGCCCCCAGACAGCAGTCCCAGCCTGACACGGGCCCGCACACCACCTTCGGCTGTTATGTCCGCCTTCCTACTGTCCCTGCGTCCTCTCCTGGTTGCTCTGCAGCTGGTGGCCTCCGGGAAGCCGTCCTGCCGCAGGACAGCAGGGACCCCGGTCGCCAGCCGGACCCCTAGCGGCCTCCGCCTGGGATGGAGAACCCTGGGAGCTGGACGGAGAGCCTGACTGCTGGGCAGGGGAAGGTGACACGCTGGAGGAGGGCCCAGTGTCCTGGCCTGGACAAGCCAAGGACAGAAGAAGCTGTAGGCCAGCTCTGCGGGCACCCTGATGGAAAGGACTGGGCAGCCCGGGTGCAGACGGGCCCGGGCATGGCCCAGCGTGGAGATCTCAGCAGCGGGGCTGAACTAATGAGGGGGCCAGGACTCCTGGATTCCGTATGTACCTAGAGGCACAGTGACATTGCTTCTGTCCGTCGGCACGCAGACACAGGGGACACAGTGGGGGTGAGCAGCTTAACAGCCTTGCTTCTGTGTGTTGAGGATCCCGTTGCCATGTCCGCAAACACCCCAGATTGGCCCCCTGGCTGCCAACTCCCATCCCCGGGGCCCAGAACCCAATGGGAGAAGTCCCCCTTCCCTTCCGATTTGCGGCTCCAAGCGCTGGGGGCTTGGAAACAGAATTCCGTGCCAGACGCTTTCCCCAGGGACCGGAAATTCCAGAAGAGATAAAAGGCCATACACAGGAGCCTGGGGGGGCGGGGGGAGAGAACCCACGGCTGGCGGTTACGCGCAGGGGTTCTGGCGCGGGAGGCACGGCTCCCAACCCCGCTCTCACCTCTCGCCACGGCCTGGACAAAAGCACTCAGACTCGGAGCGGCGTGTCCTCCCACGGGAGAGGCAGGAACGCCGAGCATCCGGCGGCTCTCCTGGGGTTGGCGTGAGGACGGCATGAGTCACGGAAAGGACTTGGAGGAAGCGGTGCACACCATCGGAGCACGGGCTCTGGGCCACCCTTCCGTCCATCTGCGCGGGGACCCTCTGTCCTGCTGCCGGCTCCCTGTGCACCCAGAGCATCTGCACAGAAAGCGGCTGCGGCCGCTACCCCCTGGCCAGCCTTTCTCGTGGGGGTTCCGGCAAACAGCTGCCCCTCCTCCGCTGGCCCGAGTGGAGGTGCGCCCGGCTTCTCCCCTTTCTTCGTGAAAAGATAAAGTGCATTCGCTTTAAGGGTGCCGGGCCGTGAGTTCTATGCTCGCTCGCACCTGTGCAATCGGATCAAGACACAGAGTATCCCAGTCCCCGGAAGGTGCTGCCCTTCCACATCGAGCACCCCGCTGCCCGGCCCTGGAGGTCTCCGCTCGTCCGTCGCCGGTGCAGTAAGTCTAGCCTGTCCTTGGAGTTCAAGGAGATGGAACCATACGGCACACGCCCTGGAGTCTGGCTTCCTGCACGTGAGCGTCATCACGTCTAGGCGGCTCTGTGGGTGTGTGGCTTCTCTCCGCTCTTGGGCACTCTTCTGTTGCCTGGCTGAGCCTCGGCTCGTCCCTTCCACTGTTGACAGACACCTGGGTTGTTTCCAATTGTATTTTTCCTGTTCATGAACAGTGCCGCCGTGATCGCTTTTGTGTGTGTCTTTGGGGAGCATAAAACTTTTGTCCCCGGGAGAGCAATCCAGAGCAGGAGTGCGCCGATGGCTCGCGGGGCACACGTACGCTTGGCTCTGAGAGATGCTGCCAGACGCTTTCCCCAGGGACCGGACCCCCTGCACCCCATCCCACGTGAGGACGGGCCCCTGCTCCCCACACACACCAGTGCGCGGTCTCTAGGCCCCTGGAATCTTTGCTTCTGGGGGCGGTGACCTGGCTCACGGGGGTTGTATTTGCACTTTTCTGATGACTAATGGTGTTGGGCACATTCTCATAGGTCCCCTGGTCACGCTGGACTCACTTCTTAATTTTGTGTGCAATGTTCTACTCCACGATACTGCGTCATGGGCTGGCCTTTCTCCTCCTGACCCACTTCCAACAGAACCTTCCTACAGGTAGGAAGGGGAGATGCAAGAAGCAAACCCACGCCTGGGCCTCTGTCCCTCCCGGAGCAGCTTTCTGCCCGTGCACAGCGGCACGGAAGCCAAGCCCCATGGGCTGCTGGCAGCACGTCTCTTGGGCGGAAACCAGACCCCCTCCCCGAATTCCCTTTCCTCTCTGCCCCAGCCACACGCAGCATTCCTAATCTGTAATGCAACCCTGCCGAGGGCTTCCTGAAAACTAATACTGAATACAGATACAGAGAGACCAACGATGAGATCAGTCCAGCGCCCCACCACACGGCTCTCAGCAGCGTTAGACCTGGGTGCGTCTATGTCTTCCCTGCACGCATTTCATCAAAAACTTTCTTATTAACTTCTTATTAACTGTAAGTTCCAGGCTGAGTGGGAAGGCGGTGGAGGAGGAAGACGCTGAGCTCACCCCCTCCCACGGATGCGCCAAAGCTGCAGCAACCTGCGTGTGTAGAGCGAGTCTCTCCGGGAGGAACCCGACGGCCAGCAGAACAGCCCGGCCACAGCGAAAGAAAAGCAGAGGAAGCCACTTCCAGAAGCCTAGCGGGGGCAGAGATGCAGGCTCTTAGCAACCAAACCCTCAGCACGGGGACCCGTGGGCGGGGGATGTCTCAGCATTGAGGTCCTCCCTCGAAGGGTTCAAGCCCCACTCTGGGCACCCCTCTGGGGATCTGGGGAAGATGAGCCCCCATAACGTCTGGCTTTGAAAATCAGCAGGACTGCTGTCTGGGAGAGCCGGAGGGCTCCAGGAATGTAAGACCCAGCCTTAGGGGGCCAGCGTGCTATGTCACTCGGTCCGAGACCCAGCACGGAGTCAGCGGGCTGAAAAGGCGCTCGGGCCGTTCGGGAAGGACATCTGTTTACGACTCATTTTCGGACGTGCGCTGGAGGCGCGGGGATCTGTGGGAACTTGCTCTGGGAGCAGAAGCGCAGGTGCGGGCAGCATTTTCTCGTCCGCCTTCAGCACAGCGGCCGCGGGAAGGTGCCTGTTCTCACCCCATCCACCTCCCTTGCCAGCACGGCTCGGCCTGCCCTGGCGGTCCCCTGCAGACCTGTCCCGTCCAGCCTGCCCGCCCCAGCAGCCACCCTCCACGGCGGCTCTGGCCCCTCAGCGCCCCTGCAGCCAGGGAGGCCCGGGCACCAAGGGAGGACCCGCGAGCCCAGGCAGGGGACAGCCCTGTGGCACCTGCTGCTGGTGCTTCTGAGACCCACGGGACGCCTTCCACGGCAGGCCACGACCTTCCTGTGGCTGACCTCCCTGATACACAGAAGCAAGCACAGCGAGTCGGACAAGATGAGGAGACAGGAGACAACGCTCCAAACTGAAAAAGAAGACACCGCCACAAAAAAGAACGTAAGAAATCTGCTGAGCTGACTTCACGGCTCAAAGAGTACCTGTCTCTTCGAGTTTCTGAACACGGGTGTTGACACTGCCCTCCAGGAAGCTTGCATTGTCTGTGTGGGAGACTGCTGGCCTCTCCCTGTCCTCGGCAGCACCGGGACCCGTGTTTTGCTGAAATCCGCCTGTGGGACTAAGATGACAGAGTATTGTACGGTGTCAGCTTTTATCCCTTGAATCACTAGAAACACGAAACCGTTTCTCAGATCTTCCTCAGTCACCTGTAATTTTTATTAGCGGCCATTTGGGCTGTGTGCTCACCTTTGTCTCCGAGAATATCTCCCTAATCTCACCCGTTAGAGACAGCAAGCGTTGGTCTGACGAGCACACTGCAGGTAGACTTCTTCCTTAGAAATCTGTGTCTTCCTTCTGTCGATGGGGTTTAATTTAACAATAGGATTATTGCCTTAGGAGTGAATAAAGGAGAAACAGTGAGCAAGACATGACAGAGGATGGGGTGCCTGAGTAGGGGGCCCCCAAAGATGTCCACGTCTTGATCTGCAGAACCCAGGAATGTCTCCTCACAGGGCGCAAGGCACATTGGCAGCATGACTACAACAATGACCCTGAGGCCACAGATGATTCACGTGGCCCCGTGTAATCGCGGACGGCCACGTGAGGCAGGACACACTTGGCTGCAGGATAGGAGGCAGGGGCTGGAGGGACCAGGCCAGGAGCCTGGGGATGCCGGGACCACCAGGAGCTGGAGGAAGTAACAGGACCGCCCCCACCCCCGCCAGGAGCCTCCCGGGGGGCATGGCCCCGCTGACTGACGCCTTGAGTCTCCTAAGACTCGTTTTGAATTCTTCACTCCAGAACCGTGAGAAAATAAATTGGTGTTGTTGTCAGCCCCCAAGCGTGTGGTCATTGGTTACAGCAGGATTGCAAACCAACATCCCTCTACCTCTTGCTGGTTGCGTCACTGGGAATGGGTTGCTTTAAACCCTGAGCCTGTTTCTTGGCAGAATCAGCCTCCCAAAACAGGGCCAGCAGCCTGCCAGCCCTTGGGGGGCAGAGCGAGTGCTCACAGGGACCACTCTCTGGCTAAAGATCAGAAAGCAGGCTGGTGGTAACGTTTCCCCGTACACTGCTAGAACCAGTAAGGTGGGTTCCAGGAGAGGGGCCGTTGTCTTCCGAGGCCCCGTGGGGAGGGGGATGTGCCACGTTTCAGCTCCTCCTGGGCAATGGCCCCTCTGAACATGGCCATGGGCTCCTGCACCAGCCCTGTCCTGGAGGCGGCTGACACCTGGGGAGGCCCAAGGGACAGAAGGAGCCTTTCCCAGCGTGGCACCACCTCCCCGCTCTCCACCGGCCATGAGCCTTCAGCCCACCTGGCTCTGGGGGTCCAAGCAGCCCCTCTCCTGAGGAGGTAGAAGGCAGGCCGTGTTCCCGAAGGCCCAGGGTCTGTGGCTTCACAACTTCCCTGAGAATTTCCCATATTTTGTAACCAGCGCCTCACAGAGGCCCCCATGATCCGATCTCACTGTGCACGGAGGTGGGGCTCCTGGGCTCACCCTGGCCTTGCCAGAGCTGGGCCCTCTTCTGCACAAAGTGAGGGCAAGCCCGGCCTCGCATTTGCTGAGCGTGCTGCAGAAAGATCTACCTGCAGCCCAGCTCAGAAGTGCTAACACAAACACACAGCACTGGGCTCGTGGACAGAGACAGACCCAAGGTTTGAGCCCAGAACTCTTCTACAAATTCAGCCTGAGAAGCCCTCCCAAAGCAAGACAGGAAAATAATGATTGCACCTACTTTTCAGGTGGGAAAGCCAAGGCACAGAGAGGGTAAGTCACCTGATCTAGGTCACGCAGCTGTTCAACGGCGGAGCCAGGGCCAAAGCTCACAACCAGCACACTCCGGCCTCGTTGAAATGAATTCACTCCATGTCTGAGAGGAGGAGGGGTCCACTCCACTCAGGGCCCCCCAGGACAGTGGTTCCCCAGGCTGGTCGGTATTCAAATCAGTCATGGGACTTGTGACAAACACACATGCCTGGGACCCCATCAGCCTGGGGGTGGAAGGAACGGGCAGGGTGAGCAGCAGCGTGGAAAACCACCCTCCAAGCCAGCCTGGATGGGGCCCGTGCTTGCTCTCGTCCACCGGGCTGTTCGGGAGGTCACCTGCCCGTTCAGCCAGGTCCTACTGGAAGCAGGGGAGACCCTGCCCGGCACCGAACCCCCCCCCCCCGCCCGTAGCCCCCTCCTGTTCAGTTTCTCCAGGCAGAAGGCAAGGCCGGCACCTGCTGCCCAGCATCTCTGTTCACTCCTTCAGGCAGGCAGGCTGGGATTTCTTCCTTGGGTGGATGGAATAGACGCCTGCTCCCAACGCAACAATAGCCCCCAGAGGGCTGGTGGTGGGGCCAGGCTGGCACCAGCCCCTGAAATCCCCCCGGTGAGTACCCACAGCTCTGAGGCAGCACCAAGCAGCTCATTAAATGCGTCTGGGGTACCCCTTCTATGTACCAGAAACCGAGCCCCTATGTATGGTCAGGCCCCAGGGGGAGACAGAACCCACACAGAAGTTTGAACAGGGCAAGTTTAATATAAAGAACTATCAGATCTACTAAGGCAGTAATGTTTAAAGAGAGCTTTCAAGAAAATCCTAGGGTTGAGGGCAAATGCCCAGGGCAAAAAAATTGACCTGAAAGGCATCCCCTCCCCGAGGCTGGGATTCAGCTCTTGTTGGAGGCCCCCTGGATGGCGCACAGATGTGCTGGGTCGCTGGAGCCAACGTGGGCAGTCGCCAGGCAAGCAGGAGGAAACCCTGCAGAGGGCGGGCAGGCCGAGGCCGGTGGCCGGATCCCTGGGGGTCGGACACTGGGCGCCGCGGCCAGTGCTGGGACGTCCGCGTGCTGTGGGCACGCGCCTTGGCTGTCCCCTCACGGCTGTGAGCAGCAGGGAATGCAACATCACTGAAACTAGAAAGAGAAGCCCCCTCCTCCGTGCAGAGTCCCTCCAATTTAACATCAGGTGCGCAGCCAAGGAGAGAGGTCTACAGGGTCCGGCCCACAGTTGCAGAGCAGGTGAGGAAGAGCACATCTGGAGCCAAGGCAATAAGCTGGTAACTGCACCACCTCTCGTATCCATGTCCCCCCTGATGTCGTGAGGATAAGTGACAGCGAGCCGAAGGTGTCCATTCCACGTCGGACACCAGTGCGTCCCGCCGCTCGGGCTCCCAACACACAGGACAAACGCGGGCATCACGGGCTGCCCGCGGGGCGCCGCAGAGGGAACTGGTCATCTCTGCTGGTGGCGTAAACCCTCAGGACCCCCCCGGGGACGAGGGAAGAGGAGGACACGCCAAGCGCCACGCTCTTTCCATTTCCGATGAGGGACCGGAAGCTCCCGGGGCGGGGGGGGGGGGGGGGGGGGGAGTCCCGGCAGCGCCGGCTCTCGTGCTCTTCCTGGCCCCGGGGGGCTTCTCCCGGGGGGGAGGGGCTTCAGAAGATCCCGGGCAGCAGGCGGTGGGGCACGGCCGCGGTGTAGCGCTCCCAGCTGCCGCCGTACTTGTTGGCACAGCGGTGCTCATCCCGGACACAGCGGTGGGTCAGCAGGATGGCCATGTAGACGAGGTAGAAATAGGGCAGCAGGTGGCCCCCGCCACAGGCCAGGCAGTAGGCCAGGCTGCCCATCAGGTCGCCCGTGTAGTTGAGGTGGCGGGCCACACCCCAGAAGCCCGACACCAGGAGCTTGCTGCGGTGCTTCTGCCCGTCGGCCGACGTGTACGTGCACTCGATGACCTTGGGCTTCCTGCCCCAGATCAGGCAGCGGCCGTCCGTGCGGCGGAACAGGTCCTTCTGATGGTTGGCCATCCGGAAAATGTAGTAGCCCAGCAGGCCAAGCAGCAGGACGCCCACGGCATGGGCGGTGGCCAGCTGCACCGGGTGGTAGACCAGGTACAGGCCCTGCAGGGAGATGGGGGCATGGCCCGGGGTCCGGTCCCGCTCTGCCCCCACTAGCCGCCCACCCATGCCGCGGGACACCTGGGGGAGGGCCTGCAGTTGCCGACAGCATGAGGACCGAGCTCGGTGCCCCCGCGGCTCTGCTCAGCCCCGACTGAGGGGGCGCTGCCCTAGTTTTCCAGAGACGTCTGGGGTTGTGCTCAAGGCCGCCTCCCCTAACCGGTGTGAACCCAGGTCCCTGTGGCTCCCCAGGCCAGCACTTTGATACCTGAATTTCGTGGGGCAAGCCAGGACTCTCCTGAGGACTCTGAGCCCCCTCTGAGCCTTCCCCTCCGAGCCCTGGCCCTTCGTCCTCCCATCCCGAGTTTTCTCACCAGTAAGACTCAGCAGATGTCAGTCTACCTGTCTGGAATGTTCTCACCCCCAGCCTCCCCACTCTGCTCTCAGCCCGGCTGTGGTTCTCTCTGGAGGCATTTGCCAACTGTCTGAGGCAGGTCGGGGGCTCCTCCCGAGCCCTCTCTCGGGAGCCGGCACCCCCACTTCCCCCCAGCACCCCCTCCCTGCACCAAGTTGCCTGTTCCCTGGCCTTTCGCAGCAGCCGTGAGCCCGAGGGGGGAAGAGCCCACGCACGTCTCCTCTGCTCCCGCATCTCCAGCACATGCCTGGTGCCGTGCAGACCCTCATCAAGTATTTAAGGAATAAAGGGAAGAGAGAAAGCCTCTCATCCTTCAACCATTAAGATTTGATAGGAATATAAATACCCCCTTCCATCCACCCAGTTCAGCCAAATCACTCCTTTTTACCCAAAGTCTACACCATGTCTTTTTCTTTAAGTGTCACATGCTGAGCTGTGTCCCCCAAATTCATGTATTGGAGCCCTAACCCCCACAACCCCAGAATGGGTCCATATCGGGAGATGGGGTCTTTAGAGGGTAATCAAGGTAAAATGAGGTCACTGGGGTGAGCCCTGATCCGGTGTGACGGGGGTCCTTACAGGAAGAGGACATCAGGACACACCCCCACGGAGGGACGACCCCGTGAGGACCCAGGGAGAGCACGGCCGTCCACACACGAGGAGAGAGGCCTCAGGGGGACCCCGCCCTGCCCGCACCTGCATCTCGGGTGTCTGTCGCCCCAGCTCCCCTCCCTGTCTATTGTATGTCACGGAGCCCAAGCTGACTAATCCACCAAGCCTCCTTTCTTCCTGGAAACAGGGAGCGGCCTCCCTCCTCCAGCCCCCAGGGGCCCCCAAGCACACCACCTGTGCAGCGCTCCGCATGTGCTCGGCTGCGTCCCCTGCGGGCAGCCCCGCGCGTGCCCAGGGACCAAACGGCCGAATGTTCTGTGGGGCCGCGTCCCGCGCGCCGGGCCTCACCTGCAGGGTGTACAGGTACGGCAGCCAGACGAGGTCCCCCCAGCCCAGGTACCACCCAAAGTGGTCGTGGCAGATGTCGATGGTTTTCAGGTACCAGGCTTCGTTCCAGAAGAAGTCCAGCACGTAGATGGCCTGCAAAACAGGAAGAGCCGTGTACCGACCAGGGGGCACCCGTGGGGCCGGCGAGAAAACCACAGCTTGTAGATGAGGAGGCGGCACCTGCTCCACTGGACGGCTCCCACGTGTCCGCCACGCCTGGGACACGGGGCGGGGCTGGGGGGTAGGGAAGGGGGCCCTTATCCTCGGAGAGTCTAAAGAAGTGGGGCACCCAGCAAAGCCCGCGAGGTGACGCCAAAGCTGTGGAGCTCCAAGAAGAGCAAGGTCGCTCCCAGCAGAAGGGCTCGGGACGGCCCGCAGGGAAGGAGCCCTGCATGCCAGAGTCCACGCCGGCCCCAAGGCCCTTCACCCGCGCGCCCCCCAGGCTGTGCCCCCCCAACTGCCCCTGCAGCACCGAGACACCCATAACGTGGCCAGCATGGCCAGTGACCGGTGTCCTTCTACGCAGATGGGGAAAAGGTGCAGATGAATCACCGTTCCTCCTCCCCACCTGAGAGCCACGGGGACCGTGTGGGGAAAACACTTCAGAGACCGTAAATTGTGAATATGGCCAGGACCACGGACAGGCTTGAGCTGTTAACACGCGTCCCCTGGGAAAGAGGCCCTGGGCCAAATGAGTCCCCAGGGCAAGCGCAGCACCTGACCCGCAGTGACAGGATCCGTCCCCACGTGCTCACTCGCCCCCTCCCCAGAGATGCCCGGGAAGGGGCCGACTCCCTTCTAAACGCAGCGGGCTAAGGTTTCTCAAAACCGATCTGGCCTCCAGGTTTTCCCAGCCCCCGGCAAGCATCGGCACCTGCACCCCTTTGGCCGCAGACAGGCTACCTGCAGTACGTTGACCAGGACCATGGCGTTGGTCACCTGGCCGTAGAGCTCCCGCTGCTTGGCCGCAAAGGACAGGTTGATGAGGGTCCAGGCGATGATCCCGGGGCGTCCGTTGAAGAACAGCTTGAAGTCAAACCACTTCCCAATTCGGGGGTTAAACTCAATGCCCATCATGTAGTTGTAAAAGAAATTGCCTGTGAATTTGCTTGAAAATAGAAACAACACGTACATTTAGCCAGGGAGCGCGTCTCACACCACAGGGCCGGTGCGTGCGTGGACACAGTGCCGAGCCCGGCCCTGGCATCAGCTGCAGAGGCACGGGCAGACGACACGCCGGGCCCTCCGTTTCCCACGGCCTCGCTGGCTCTCACTTGGCACTCAGCTCCGGCTCCACAAGAGCCACCCTGAGCTGCTTCCCAGGCTGGGTGGGGAGTCTTCCCTTGAACAGCCAGGCTTCTCCCCACCCTCCTCCAGGTCCCCTGAGGCATGGCCCAGGTGAGCTGTACAATTGGCTCGACTGCATGAAGATCTTCGTTTGCATGCGGCTGGAGGTGATTCACAGGGTGCTCGGGTCCCCAAGCACAATTGAAATTATAAACCTTGCCCGGGTAGAGAGTGAGTAAAAGCAGCATGCTCAGAGCCAGGTGCCCAGCTCCAGGGCCCACCATGAACCCCTGCTGGACGTCCATTGCCCTGGTTCCTGACTCTAAGGCCTTCTCCAGGGGTGACCAGAGAATCAGCCAAGATGACTGACGTGGACACCTTCCTCAGGTAGAAACTGTAGACACACAGGGATTTCTGTGTTCATGAGAAAAACATTTTCATGTCCATTTCCCTCAGTTATAGTAAGTAAAAAAGAGGAAAATATACAAAGTCTACAACGGGTGATTGATTATAAAGCACTGAAAATGACTCACATGAGCCACAGAAGACCAGCCTCATTACCTAATTACCACACAAGTCACAAAGCACCATCATCCAAAGACATTTTCCAAGAGCAAGAGTTAGAGGAAACACATTTTGTCTTTACTTGGGCCCCTAAATGCATCTGAGATAAAATCTAGGACCCAAGCACAAGAATCCTATTCATGACGCTTACACCCATCTACAGGAGGAACCCAATCAACATCTGTTGGTGCAGGGAGAGATGGATGGAGGGATTGAGGGAGGCAGGGATGAAGGATGGGGGTTGGAAAGGTGGATGAGTGGGTGGGATGAATGGAATAGATGGGTTGAATGGGTGGATGAGAAGATGGGTGGATGGGTGGGTTAAATGGATGGGTGGGTAGTTAGGTGGATGGATGCATAGATGCGTAGGTGGGTGGATGGGAGGATGGATGGGGTTAGATGGATGAATGGGTGGATGGATGGATGGGTTACATGGTGGGTGGATGGGAAGGTATGTGGATGGGTGGGTAGGTAGGTGGATGGACAGATGGATGAGTGGGTGGATGGATGGATGGATGAAAGGATGAACAGGTGGGTGGGTGAGTGGATGGGTGGGTAGATTGGTTTGGTGGATGGGTTAAATGAATGGGTGGGTAGGTAGGTAGATGAATGGTAGATGGGTGGATGGATGGTTGGATAAATGGGTTAGATGGAAGGGTGGATGGGTGGGCGAATGAGTTAGATGGAAGGATGGGTGGGTGGGTGGATGGGTTAGATAGATGAGTCAGATGGATGGATGGATGGGTGGGAGGGTGGGTGGATGGATAAAGAGCTAGATGAGGAGAGGGCTAGCTGGGGGGCTCACAACTATCTAACCTAAAGCTTCCATGAGAAGCCACCAACCAGTCGGGCTCTCCCTGGGAAGCTCTTACATTAAAGCCACTGAGATAACAAGACTCCTCACTAAGACCATTTCAGGCCACACTCATGTGCCAGCGATGGAGGCAATGGGCGGCCCCTCCCACGACAGCCCTACAGGTGATGACTCGGCCAAAGATGGACTCGGCCATCCTCCACTGCATTCTTCCTAAGGCAGAAGAAGCCCCCTGGACATTTAGAAAGGATGTTCCCCAGAATCAAACAAGATCCGTTAGGCATCTCCATCAAGGATTCTCAATCCTCAGAGCTTTACGACCTCCTATCCCAAGGTCGTAGAGAAAGGGGTGGAAGCATCCACGTTCCACTTTAGCTTGACCAGCTGCTGAAGAACGTACCAGTCTTTGGCATTGGTGGGGAAGAAGTAGCCCTTGATCATGGCGAAGGTGGAAACAGCATAGCCGAGGATGTTGGCGCACCACAGCAGTGGTATCCAGTTGTCGAAGATGATGGTGGGAGAGAACCAGGACAGGAAGTGAGAGTTTGCAAACCAGAGAAGGTGCGTGATGAGCCATGCTTGCAGGCCGTTGATTTCATACTTGTTGACAACCCCTGCGGAGGGAAGATGCAAAAATCAAAGTGTTTTCCCGACTGAAACAGCAGCTGGCCCAGGCCCTGCCTGCTCCGGGCCTGTCTGGAACACCAGGTTGCAGTCCTGAAGCTGGTCAGCGTCTGCTCTAACTTGGGCCCCCGGTCAAAATGCCAGGAGCACAGTGACGCTGTTAGCTCCGGGATCAACTGCTCCTGCTTTCGGGGTCCTGGGAAGAGGCAAAGGGCACAGACTAGTCCTCTGGTTCTGATTCTCCTCGGCCGAGCACAGGCCAGACCACCAGCCTGCAGTCTGCTAGAGAGTGAGGATGCCCCCACAGTACCTGTCGGGAAGCACGCCAGCCTCCCGCTGCCCCGGGAGCCCTCTGCAGGCAGGGACAGGGCCGATTCCACCTGCAGGGCTCCTCCTGGCTTCTTGGTGACCGCAGGCAGCTCTGCAGTGCCCCCCAGTCCCCCAGCCTGGATGCAAGTGGCCGCTGCCGTGTTCTCGGTGGGGAGGTGCTCCAGCAGCCTGATTACATCATCCAGCTGTGGGGTCGGGGCCGCTCAGTGCCCTGTTTGCTGAAGAACGTGATCTTCAGCCTCTGGGCCGGCTCAGCCCCGGGCTGCCCTGGACACCAGGAGGGCCCAGGGTGGCAGCAATGCCCAAGCGAAGTTCACTTTCATTTTGTCGGGGAGCACACTCAGGGGTGGAAGCGGCACAGGGCTACACGGGCCCCGTGAGACAATGAGGCAGGGAGAAGAGAAGGGATGCGCGTGGGCTCGGGTTACCTGCGGGGGTCACGGCGCCCTCTTGAATGCCTCCCACGTAGCCCGGCAGGAACTTATGGCAGAAGTCAGGAAGCGCCACGTACAAAAGCACCTGCAGCGGAGATTGAAGGCTGAGTGACCCGCCGCCTGGAGGGCCTGGCTCTTTCACCCAACCTTGCCTTTGTTCATTGACCTGACTCACACAAAAGCACCACACGAATGGCAGAAATCCTGATTTTTGGTCGGTTAGTCCTTCCAGAAGAGTTCGTGGCTCTGGAAGCCCTGACCGCAGGCCTGGTGGGGCTCTGAGGGTGGCGGTGCCCCGAGCAGGAAGCTCATTACTGCCTAAAGCAGCAAAGCAGTCTCCCCCTGGGACAGCCCATGAATCCTTCCCACGCACGTTTCTGGGGCCATTTTAAAAAGTGAGAGAATTCACATGCCATACAATTCGCCTTTTTAGACCCTTCCCGGGTCACTTAGTGCATTCACAAGGTCGTGCAACCACCACCACCATCCAGCTCCAGAACAGGGCCATCACCCCCAAAGGGAACCCCACCCCCATTTAGAAGTCACTCCCTGTTCCCCTCCCCCTACTGCCCCCCAACAACCATTAACCCGTTTTCTATTTTTTCTATTCTGGCCGTTTCATATAAATGGAGTCATGCACCATGTGGCCTTTTGTGCGTGGCTTCTTTCACTCAGGGAATGTTCTCAAGGTCCCTCCCTGCCAGAGCACACGTGAGTCCCCACTCCTGGTCACGGCTGAGTAACGTTCCGCCACAGGGATGGACCAGGCTTTGTTTTAGCCACTCGTCCACTGACATTTCTACTCTTAGGCTATTGTGACTCATGCTGCCCCATCTCGTTTTTCACCCAAAGGGGCCAAGAGACTGGAGATGAGAGGGACCCTGGAGCCCAGAAGCTAGGACCCTGAGAAGAAACTGCTACTAAAGGTGGGAGCCTTCCTCCAGGGAGGAAACCCGGGGTGGAGCTGGGGGCTTCTCCCGGTTCTGTCTCCCTGGATTCAGATAATAAACAACCCTGCCTGTTCACCAGGTTCTTGGTGCAAACAGCCCCTTCCTGGTGAACTCCTTCTGGTCTCAAAGGCCAGCGGGGTCACAACACTTGGCCAGGAGCATGCAGCCACCTGCTGGGGACACGGGCCATGGCTTTGCCGAGTGGTGTCTCCTGTAATGGAGAGCATCCCTCTGGGGGCTGGAATGCTCCTCCCCATGGGCTACTGTCAAGGGAAGCTTCCTGTTGGGCACAGGGCTTCCTGGGGCCAGCCCTGCCTCACAGCCTCCCACAGCATCTTGCTCCATCCTACTACACATGTCCCTGCAGGGCTGTGTGTGGTCCTGAACTGCGGGGCGCCTCACCCCGCACGTGGGTCAGACACCGTGATGCCGCCAGGTGCCTTCTATCAGAAGACAGAGCTAAGTGGATCAGGCTCCAGGTAATGCCCTGCGGGGTCCTGGGAAGGAGAATGCCAACCTAAGCCGGGGCTCCATTTCCCGGACAAATGGCCATCCCAACAAGAGGGGCGCTTGGTGCCCGCTATGCCCCAACGACATTAGCCAGGGAGGGCTGACCTGGAATGTGACCCACAGGGTGTAGAGCTGGGCTGCTTTCTTCGTCACAGATGGAGTTTTGGCCCAGATGTCTGAGAGCCGAGCACGGCCGGTGGCGACATCCAGCACAGGGGCTGTCAGAGAGCAGGTATACTGGTCACACGCCATGATGAAGTAGTACACGATGAAGGGCGCGAAGAGCAGCAGAAAGATGACGCTCGCCAGCGAAAACCAGTCCACCTCCCTGCAACAGCAGACAGCAGACAGTCACACGGGGCCCGCCTGCCCTGGGACCTCGCAGACAACGCTTTCTGCGTCTGTACGGGTCCCATTGTTCAAAGTAGCCAGGGCCTCAGAGACGGCTGTTCGCTCTCAGCACAGAGGCCTCCCCATTGCCTGGAAGAGCCATTCCACGTGTGTGCTCTACCGCGAGCCGCAGGGAGGCTGACAGATCCGTGGGCACCCACAGAAAGCCCAGAGCCTGTCACCCACAAGGCCAGAGGCTTCCCAGTTCTGGGCAAGGGGGCTGCCCACCCACTCCCAAGTCCCTACACTCTCTGGCTCAAGAAGTACAGAGACAACAGTGAGCTTCACCGCCAGGGCCAGCCTGTTTTAGTCAGTGTTTCATTTCTTCTTCAATTCCTTACTTTATAAAATGGGAAATTGCTTACCTTTCATTAGTCTTGATGATAAAAATTTTATTTAATAGGTCTCTAAAATCCCAGAGACTGGCAACCTCTAAGACCTCACTTTATTTTCTAGCTGGGAAGACTGCCAAGATTCTTACCAGGCACGGCCCCACTGTCCTTGAGTCGCAGCCCTGCTGTTGGTGATGCAGTCTGGACTCTTGGTTTTGGAAGCATCATGTAGGGAGTTTGCAGCCATTGGGCCCTGAGGGAAGAAGATAATCCTGCTCAGATCATCCCATGAAGAAGAGCCACCACATCTCCCTGCCACATCTGCCACCGCTCATAGACTCTGCAGGACTGGCCTCTTTCACTTGCCTACTCACTACCTTGTCCTGATTCCAGATAGGGAAGAGATGACGGATTGTGCTTCAGTTTCTCCTTCCTGAAATCTGCAATAACCTCCTACCTGACCCTCCTATGTCTCTTGATTCAGTCTTCAGATGGTGGCAGAATGCCCTCTTACCATGTGAACCAGGCCATCCATGTTTCAGAAACCTCTTGCAATCTGCTCCTGCCTCCTGTCCTCCCCACTCTCTCCTCATACCTTCTAATCCAGGCACATAGGATCTTTAATGATCCTTGAATATGGTTCATTTCATTCATGATACCTGTTACTTCTGCTTAGAACATGCTTTGCAGGTCTCCTCATTCAGATCTTTTGTAAAATGTCCCTTCCTTAGTATGACTTTTTATTTTTCCTGGAGTTAATTATTGCCTACTTTTTCCGTTTGCTAAGGTTTCTATTCATGTCACTAATTTTTTTTCTGAATACTCTAACAGAGCTATCACACATTTCAGCAATTTTTCTATATACTCTAACACAATAATTGATCATTTCCATTCTCCCTCTCCCCTATAGCCATTCATCTTGAACCAATGTACAAGCCAATCAGCCAATTTACATTGCCTGCACCCCAGACCCCCTGCCAAGTCACTCTCCCTGCTACTTTATTTTCTTAATAACTCTTTTCATCATGTAGAATGCTTTTTTTTTTTTTTTAATTTCAGTGCATGTCTATTGTCTGTCTCCCTCCATTAGAATGTCAGCTCCCCAAGGGCAGGAATCATGTGTCCTATTTATTGTTCTACTACCAAGTCCTAGAACACAGTCTGGTACATACAGTGCATTCAATAAATAATCACTCTACAAAAAAAGGGGGAATAACTGAACTTGTCTATGGGGGAAGCAGTGACATCTACACTTCCAGAACAAGTTCTAATTGTGAAGTTTTCAAAATATCAAGGATAAGAAAACATGATATTAAAAGCTTTTAGAGAAAAATCCAGAATTAAGAATCATACTAGCAGTAAGTTGGATTTTAGAAGACAATGATGGAAAACTTTAAAAACTCTGAGGAAAACTGTTTTGCAACCTAGAATTCTATTCCCAGATTAACTATTATTCAGAGGAGACGACACAGGATCCAAGAGAGCTGCTGAAAGAAGGCCCAATGAAAGGACAAGGGGATGAGAGCTGTGCAGTGCACCAGACAGTAACCAGTCCACACTGGTACTAAATGAATGGCTTTGGTGGAAGGGAGAATAGAAATGATGAATTTTATTGTGTTAGACTGTGAAAAATTATTGATAGTATGACAGCTGTATTGCAGCATTCAGAAAAAAAAATAGTGAAAGATGCATAGAAACCTTAGTAAATGGAAAAAAAGAAAAAAGAAAGAAAGAAACCTTAGTGAATGGAAAGTGAGGCAACCATTAACTCCAGGAACAATAAAAAGTCATACAAGGGGGAAAAAAACCCAAACCATAATTGTAGTACATTACTTGGCTTAACAGTAAATAATAGCAACTTCATCATAACAGTGTAATACCTGGCTATAGACTGACTACTAGATGTGTAGAAGGATACATAAAGCTGAGCATGCCAAAAGTAAATTATTTAAAAATAAGCAGGTTGGGGTGCCTGGGTGGCTCAGCCGTTAAGCGTCTGCCTTCGGCTCAGGTCATGGTCCCAGGGTCCTGGGATCGAGCCCCGCATCGGGCTCCTGCTCGGCAGGAAGCCTGTTTCTCCCTCTCCCACTCCCCCGGCTTGTGTTCCCTCTCTCGCTGTGTCTCTGTCTGTCAAATAAGTAAATAAAATCTTTAAAAAAATAAAAAAATAAAATAAAAATAAAAATAAGCAGGTAAAAACAACAATACAAAAGTAACTAAAATAATGAAAAGTATTTGTTTCTGGGAATTAAGACTATGGGATGAAGTGGGGAACTGTTTATTCTACATATAAGTCTTAAAAGCCACTGACTTGTTTAAAAATGTGAACATGAGTTACTTTAACACAAATGTACATTCATTAAAAAAAATTTCAGTGACAAAAGACATTTTCATTTGTAGTGTGGGAACTGTAGCCACATCACTTAATTTAATTTTCACAGGTAAGTTTATGGAATGTCTACCTATGATGTACAAAGCAGGATGAAGAGTTCCTTATGGACCATCCATCTCTACAGCCCCGAAACAGAATACAGAGCTTGGTGTGTGGGAGTCACTTTCACTGAACATGGCAGAAAACTGGAAAAGGGCCAGAAATGTATAGGCTCAGAACTAAGTGTAAAAAGCCAAACAGAAAATGCTGCTGAAAGGAAAGAGTGTATCTTCTACAGATTCAAACAAGCCCAAATAAATATTTTGAGATTACAGAGTTCATTCACCCAGGAGTCTCCTCTGTCATGAGCACTGAATCTTGTAATAAACGTGTAAGTTACATCCTTGGAAACAAGTAGCCAGGGGAGAGGGAGGTGTTTGGGGTGTATTTTATTTTATTCCTAAGACTCACAGACAGGAGTTGATGTACCAGCTGTCTTTACTTTTTCAAAGCTAAAAAGTCACTGTCTATGCCCACGAACAACAGTGCTAAGACACGCTTACCTCCAATGTCTTGTCTAGGGGTTTCACAGCAGAATGGAAGTGTTCCTTCTTGAACGGGCCTCTCTAAAATCTCTGGACTCTCTTAATTCAAAAGGCCCACTTGATCCTTCTCAACCCACTAAGAAAGTCCTGCAGGGACACAAAAATGATGAAGATGCTCAGGGAGCTGACATTTCAGGATTGAAGGCAGATAAGGATCCAAATGGCATTTATTCAAGGCCCACTGTTGGAACCGAGTGAGAAGTGCAAGCCCAAGAGCTCAGGGTTCAAAACCGGAAGACACCCCATGGAGGGGGTAGGGAATATTACCACCCAGCTTCTTTGCCTAGCACACACAGCGTCTGGCAAATAGTAAGTACTTAATTATAATGGGGGGGTTGGACACAAGTCTTCATGGCAGCATCACCTTGGACATGAGCCTTAGCATAGGCAGATGCAGACCTGATGAGTAGCAATGAACAGAAAGGTACTTTCTTTGAAGACTTACACCAAGCAGCCACATATGCATCTGAAACATTTCTAGAAGCTTGTTTGTGCCACCAGCCTGAATCAAGCCCCCTGGAGTTAGCACATTCCATTGGTACATTCTGGGAGCCAGTGAGAGCCTAAGAACATGGAGCAGCAGTGAGAGTGATCTGGGCTTGGAGCCTGGCTCTCTGCAGACTCACGGGACCCAGTGACCTTCCTAAGTGTCTTGGGTCATGAATGCCTACACATGTGAGGATCTGCAGGTTGTTAAAGCTGGGTGAGGGAGAGTTAGTGTCCCATACCTGGGGATAAAGACCAGCCAGGGGAGGGGAGGAGGCTTTCTGACAGCCTGATCAGCTCCCTCGACTGGTCTTTGAGTTCCACAGGCCGAAGCCAAAGGGACATGGCCCCTGAGGGTTTGAGGATGACATAGAAGTGCCTGACCCTAAGCTTCTGATTGCCAAGGCATTCATGGCAAAGACATCCATCTCAAATAAACATACCACCAGCTGCTTGACCCAGCTACCAGCCAAACAACCAGAGAAGGAACCAGGCCACTCCCACCTGTAAGTCCCCTTTCAGAAAGCCCTAGGTGACCAAGAGAGCTGACCACTGCAGTGACCTCCCTTCTTCCCGTGCCCTTATTCCCACTCTTATGCTTTAAACTGGCCAATAAAGAGTGAACCTATGAAACCCCAGGCCCCCACCCTTGACCCCCATGAAGGCAGAGCCCCAGGCCCACATACACCCTCTCTCCCCATGACCTCACTGTGGCTCTGAGCATTCTGTGTGGCCTCCAGGACCTGTGAGTAATAAACCTTGCTCGTCGGAGCTCCCCAATGGTTGTTGCTGAGGTGTGCCTGCAATCATAAGGACCACTAGGGCTGGGCCAGCCATGATGGCCCTGGGAGGCAGCGGGTTGCCCCAGTAATACAAGCCCAGGAGGGTGCTTCAGGCATTCCCAGACCACAGTATCACTATCGACAGGCTGAGACCCACACAACAGATGACTTACGCCCCTTGGCAGCTTTTTGGCATATTGAAATTTTAGAAGTTTGGGGATGCTCTAGACACCCAGGAGCATGGCAGAGACATCTGGGGGCTGGCACAGGGAACGTCCTGGAGGCCCCAAGGTCACCACCAAGGCTGTGAGTTCTCAGCAGCACAGATTCCTGCTGCCCACTTGGAATCCAAGTTGTGGGACCACCTGCTAGGCCTGTTTCCTCATCCACAAGCAGCTGTGACCTGCTTACTCAAGGAAATGAGGTCATGGCACCAAGTGCTCAGAGCCTTCCCTGACCCCATCGGAGTTCACCTAAAAGAGAGCCAGCTATCGCCAAAAGGATCCTCAGCACCCTCAGGCCTCAGGAAGGCTCAGCTGGGCTCATGCAGGGCATCAGGGTGAGGTTCAGACTAGCAGAGGTCTAAGGGCCATGCATCCCCAAAGCCAGCCCCAGAGCGTTCTGGTTACCCCCTGCACCTAACCACACTGCTACCTGGTGGCTTAAAACAACAGTCTTTTCATCCTTTCTCATTGCTTCTGTGGTTAGGAGTCTGGGGAGACTGGCTAGGCAGTTATAGGCTGGGGTGTGCCAGAGCGGCTGTCTTCATGAGGTCTCTCCTTTTGGGCCAGCTAGGGCGTCCTCACAGCCTGGTGGCTCAGCGCCATGGAAAGAGGTTCAGGGAACCAGCAAGGGTTCCAGCAGACCCCACAGAGTTGTACCACCCCTTCTGAGGGCCTGAGGACAAGTGACAGCACTTCCAGCACATCCTATCGGCTACAGGGAGTCCCAAGTCCACCTCCTTTCAAGGGGAAGGGAATCGAGCTCCACCCCTTGATGGGGGGATTGCAAGGTATGAGAACACAAGACACTGTTGGGGCCGTCCCTCGATGATTCAACCTTTACAGACAGTGGCTATGTACTGAGCGTCTACGGAGTTCCAAGTGCCCAGTATCTTACTGAGTTCTCGCACAGACACTGGAGAGTGAGCATTACGATGTCCATTTTACAGATGAGGAGGTTGATGTGAGCAAGGCGGAGTGCGTTCTCTGCTCACTCAGGCCCATGGGGAGGGGGGTTAATGACTTCTGGGGGTGGACTGGAGAAAGAAGAAAGGCAAGGACCCCTACATTTGACTTCTAAACTTGCGTTACAGTGAGCATATATTTGCAGCTTTTGGAGAGCAGACTCCTGGAGCCACGATCAAAGCTGCAGCTTACCCTTGAGAATCAGGGCTCAGCGTCTCTGGGCATTTCTTTCCACCTAGGATGCCTACTTCTGAAGGCCTCGGAAAGCGCCCCAGGAGTGGCTCTGCTGGGTCCCTGCTGGGCCCTCAGTCCTCTCAAGGTAAGCCAGGCCACAGCCTCCTGGCGCCAAGAGCTTGGAGGGGCCACACATCTGCAAAGCAGCCCCTGCGTTTGGAAGTGAGGCTTGTGAATGTACGTGTGAGTTGAGGGAGTGGCCACTGCAGAAGGTCCAGGGTCAGGGGGCGGGGCTGGGGCGGGCTGGGTTGTAGAGAAGCTGCAGGTAAACCAAGAATCACCCCAAAGATCAGTCCCATCATGCTTTGGGAATGGTGGGGGGGATGCACAGGTGACCTCCCGACCCCCATTCAGCCACAAATGTTCCCAGAATTGTGGGTCTTAGGACTCCAAGAGCTGTTTAAAAACTCTTTTCGTTATTGCTAAATTATTTTATTACATAAGCCTGTTTTCTGGAAAATAGGAAAAGAACACCTGCATCCCCATCCCTGTTTAAGGTTTGGGCGTAGAGCTTTTCAAGTGTCTTTTTAATGACAGACTTATCTCCCTCCTGCCCCTTTTGCTGTGACATGCCAGGGGACTTGTTTCCATGTTGAGTCCATTCGTTTCAACAGTTGCCACGTATCTCACCGTATTAGTGCATCATGACTTAATCCGATTTTCTTACTGATAGTCATTAGTTGTTTCTGGTTTTTGCACGTATATACAGCAAGTCATAACGGGAGTTCTTGCATCTGCATGTTTACACAGCTGTCTGATATGTCTGGGGATAAACTCCTAAAGATAGATGTTGGGTGGACAGGTAGGTTTACCTGGCCTCTAGAACTGTCTTCACAACCAGAAGAGCAGCTGCCCACCCCTCACCGATTCTGATGTTTATCATTCTTTTTCATCTCAGGTTGACTTTGTCAGGTCTGTATTCTTCAGTCCCTACTACTCTTGGATTCACAAATTCCCAAACCAGACCCCGCGCTGTTCAGATAAGGTTCCAAGAAATGTTTCCGTATTCGAATAGTACCTGGCACAGCCCTCAGAAAGATTACCTGTTACCATCACAGTTACCTGAATTTCACTACCAGGCCTCTCCATGCCCCATGTTTCCAGCTCCCCCTCCCCAACCATCCATATATTTTTTTGAGAGAACACACATTTTATTAAAAAGGAATTCGCCAAATTGCGCTCACAAAGAGCGCGTCGTTTTCTGCTCCTACCAAGAGTACACAAAAGGTCTTTTACGCTTCACTGAGCAGCCCACTCCCTCGCTGCCCGTCTCTCAAATCTGGGCACCCAGAGTGGCGCCCGGTGGGGCCCAGTTCCTTTCTCTTTACCTAAGGAGATGCAGGAAGAGCTCAGGTGGGCCAAAGAGGGCAGCGGTCCTCAGATCGGGGCGCTTCTGAGACTAGACCACCCCGGCCGCTCACCTGGGCGCCCCCCACCTGCACGCACCGCGCTGGCTCACCTGGGCGCCCCTCACCTGCGCGCACCGCGCCGGCTCACCTGAGCATCTGACTCCGCACCCACCTGGGTCCCCAACTCCAGGCCTGCAGCCCAACCGGCTGCCTAGAGAGGCCGCCCCGAAGCTCCGCCCCCAGCATGACGTGATGCGATAGACGACCAATCGGAGGCGGGCCCTGAGCGGCCGGCGTCCCTGCGCCCCGCGATTGCTCGCACGCCTCGCCCCACCCCCTGAGCTGACTCCGGACCACCAACTGCACCACTCGGCGCCGCTGGAGCGCGGGATTGACGGCCGAGGGCCCGCCCCGCGGACGACTGGCTGCCGGAGCAGCACCCCGCACCCACGCTAAGCCCCGCGGAGCACGCGCGAGGGCCGGCGCTCCATCCACCCAGTGGCGGCGGGCAAGTTGCTTCCCCTGCGCTCCAGTTTCCTCTTTCTGCAAATGGGGCTTCCAAGGCGCGCAGCAAACACTTGCTGAGCATCTGATGTGTCAGGCCCTGGGTCCACAGCAACCCACAAAACGGACAACATCCCTGCTCCTAGGGGTCACCTCTGTTAGGGGCGGGGGGGAGAGCAATAATCAATAAACAATAATCAAATAGGTGGAGTGTCAGATGGTGAAGGTGCTGTGCAGAGGATTAGAGCAGTTTGATTTGGGGGTGTCAGGGAAGGCTCTGCTAGGAGGCCTGGCAGGTCTGGTTCCCCCAGAAGTGAGGGAGATGGAGTTTCGGGTCAGGATCACACCTGCGCAGAGATGAGAGGGGAAAGAAGCAGCAGCGCTGGAAAGAAAGAGAAGTTGAACTGCCATGCAAGCCCGGCTGGGGCCAACAGCATGGGGCAGATAAGAAGCCACGACAGTTGTCCCGCTTGGCAGGAATGCCCAAGCCACATACATACTCCTGCCTCCGGAGATCAGCTACTGGACAGGGCCACCCTTGCAAGGCCATGACATTGGGCAGGGCGGCTGTACAACCCAAGCAGCCCCTGGAGGGGTGGGCAATTGAAGGTGTCCGCTGGCCCCACTCCCAACATTTGGGACAAAGGTCTTGTTTGCATAGGGATCCGATTGGCACAGCTCTGTGTCCCTCACAGAGATACATTTTTTCTGCAGTTTTTTATTTTGAAAAGTGTCAAACACACAAACCAGTTGAATATATACTAAAGTGAGCACCCATATTCCTAGATTCAGCAGCTGCTAACAGTTTCCCACATTTAATTTCCTTCCCTCCCTCTCTCTCCCTGTATCCACCCCCCACTTTTTTCCCTGAACCATTAATTAGCCGCAGGTGATGTCTTCTTCCTAAATACTTCAGCAACCATCTCTTACATTACCCAAATGAAATACATTACACTTCGGAAATTTTGTATCAACCCAATGCTATTATCTAATATATTGTTCATATTCAGTTTTCCCCCATCGTCCCATTCATGTCCTTTATAGCTGTTTATTAAAAGTCAGGATCCAATCGGGAAACCACTCTGTGCGTCAGGGGTCACGGCTCCTTAGCCTTAATCTAGAACACTGCCCCAGCCTTCCTCCCCTCCCCTCCCCTCCCCTCCCCCTCCCTTTCCTTCTTCCAATTGTCCATCATGAACAAGCATTACTTTAGAGATGGGGAAAAAGTATTTTAAATGTGAAAACGTGTATGACAAAAGCAGCATCGCAAGTCGGGAGAAAAAGACGGACTGTTCAACGACGGTGAGAGTTACTTATTCATACGGGAAAAAATTGGATTCCTACCCTACCTAAATGGACGAAAGAATGAGCTGTGTTAAGAAAAAGCGAAAGCCTGCCGCAGTAGATGGTTACGAGCGCTCCGGGTAAGAAATGTGGCAAGAGCACAACTGCGCTCCGCCGGGCTGCGGGGCCTGCAGGCCTAGGGAAACGAGGCGCGGCCGCACAGGGGCGGCTCCTGGAGGGGAACACAGAGCCAGCGCGGGCGCGCGCGTGTGGGCGCGGTGCTGAGCGCGCCCTCCGGCACCGAGTGGGGAGCTCACCAGCACCCAACTGCAGGAGAAGAATGAAAACGACGTCTCTAACGTGACGAGGGGAAACAGCCAAGTTGAAGAAGCAGATTGGGTGCAGTTTGTGGGCAGGTGCGGAATAAAATAGTGGAGCTGCGCTCGCTCCGGGACCGGCCCCGGCCCCTGCGGGGGGTCTCAGGGCTGCAGGAACTCCTCCGGGATTCGCGGGGGGCGGAGGGGACGGGCCTCCTTCCTGCGCAGGAGCGGCCGCGACTCGGCGGGCGGGGCGTGGGCGGGGCGTGGGCGGGGCCTGTCGCCGCGGCTCTGCTGTCCAAGCCCGGCCAGACCCCGCGGGACGACCCGGAAGAGCCCGGGCCAGTGCGGCCAGGATGGGCCGGAAGGTGACCGTGGCCACCTGCGCGCTCAACCAATGGGCCCTGGACTTCGAGGGTAATTTGCAGAGGATTTTAAAGAGTGAGTCTCGGGGCGGCGGGGTGGGGGGAGTGGGAGGACAGGGTAGGACAGGCTGGTGGGACAGGGTGCGGGGAGGTCGGGGTGGGGGGGAGCGGGGTTCCGAGGGGGACAGGGTGTGAGGGGGGACGCGGTGTGGGGGGAGCGGGGGGACGGGGTGGGGCAAGTGGGGCCGGGGTGGCAGGGTTATGGGGTGGGGGTTGGCGAAGGTCCAGGCCGGCCGGGCCTGCTTGCTTGTGAGGCACACACAACCTTGCTCTGTGGAAAGTCGCAGCCCTGGGCTTGGGGACAGATAAGATGATGCATAATGACCCCCCGTAAGTGCCCAGGC
>NW_022589719.1:35936012-35948219 GCF_004348235.1 Phoca vitulina
CCAGGCCCCCCCGAATTGGGGGGGACAGATAAGATGATGCATAATGATGCCCCTGTAAGTGCCCAGGCCCCCCCCGAATTGGGGGTGGTTTACCGTTCCTGGGGGTACCCATGGTATACACTCGTGGTAGGAAAAGCGTGGCTGCAGAGGCAGAGATGGAGATGAGAGACTGAGCTTACCTGTCCTCAGATACCTCCGGGGTCCAGTGTGGCTTAGCTAGGGCTGAGATGCCTGAGGGGGCTGAGTTGTCCATGTTTAGAGGCATTTAAGGGAAGAGGGTGGTCAACCACCAGCGAGGATGTTGTGAAGAAGTGTCCCACGAAAGGTGGTCTTGTTACCAGACAGAGAACTGGTTCCTAACTCAGTTTCGGCAGCTTGCCATCAACACAAGTGATGGGGAGTAAAGAAAAACTTGCTTTATTCAGGAACCAGGCAACCTGGGAAGATGGTGAACTAACGTGTCAAAGTCCATCTTTCCCATCCAGGGGGAGCCCGAGGGTTTCAAAGGGGATGGTGCAGGAAGAGGGACGGGGGCTGCATGCAGGAGAAGCAGGTGCCCAGATGGCAGTTAGATGTGGACATGACCCTGAACGGACTCGCTAGCATCCCCCGCCCTCAGCTGTTCTCGAATGCTGTCAGGGCTCATCATCTGGGAGAGTCAGGTCCTTCACTCCGTGAGCCCAGTGGTCTGCAAATCTCAAGGAGAGTAGGTTAGTTCTGTTACAGACCCAGGGACTTAGGTCAGCAAGCAAGGAGCACATGAGCTAGAAGCAAGTCAGACTTTAAGACAGACGGGAGTGCTATTACTGTGTCTGGTGCCTAGAGACTGTCCTGATGGGTAGACTTTGGGAGAAGCCAGCCCCTAGAGGGAAGCAGAGTAAGGGGTGAGCCTGCAATCTTAGAGACTAGGGTGTGGTTGTTGTGGGGGGGCCCCCATATAGTGAGCCTTGGCACCAGCCCATCTGTGAGCATGAAAGGTCCAATTACTCAGACCTATAGCTAGAGTGGGGCTGTCCTGGGCAACCCTGCAGGTGTGCTCACCCCAGGCCGTCTTGTTCTGAGCTGCTCCCTGCAAGAGCGTTTGCAGTAAGAACAGGAGGATGCTAGAGAGGGCATCTTTTCAGCCATGTGCCCCAGACCTTCAACCTCTTTTTTTCAACCTCAATCTGCTTTCATCTTATCAGAGTGCAGAGCATATCTAATTGGAGCGAGGCGGTCGGTGGCCAGAGCTGAGTCTCTGTTCAGGTGGCCTCTCCTCCGCAGGTGCACGTTGGGCCCCGCTGCCCCAAACCAGAGGTTGCCGGTGCCGCTGTAGGCTGTGGTCCTTCGAGTCCTGCCCTCTCCCCGCACACGGTCTTCCATATCTGCCCGTTAATGAACTACCGGGGTGTGGCTGCTTCCTCCCCGGTGCTAAGGTCAGCCCTGCAGGCCCTGTGTCTTATTTCCCTCTGGTGTAAGCAGGGTCTGTGGGAGAGCCTGTCCTTGGCTGCATGGGGTCAGGGAGATCACTGAGTGCTTTTGTTTGTGGTTTGGCTTTTTATCACGCCTATTACAGCAGTGTTTTATCTGCCTCTGACCATGTTGTAGGTGCTGAAATTGCTCCTCTCTCTCTCTCTCTCTCTCTCAGGTATTGAAATTGCCAAACGCAAAGGAGCAAGATACAGGCTGGGACCAGAACTGGAAATATGGTGAGAGCAGAACACAAAGACCCCACAGGGCAGGCAGGTGGAGGGATCCGCATCAGCTCCCCGCAGCGGAAACGCTGGGAAGGGGGGTGGGTATGGAGAGGTGCAGATGTGCGGGCCTGTTGAGGGGCATCGGAAGCCCGCGAGTGGGCCTGCTTGATGCCTCTGAGCAAGAGTGCCCAGCCAGGCTGGGCCGGCCTGGAGCCCCATGTCGGGTCACTAGAGGAGCAAGGACTCGGCAGTTGGACTGATGTCCAAGCCGCTTCTGCTGGCCACCACCCTCCCCAGGCCCTCCCTCTCACGTTTGGTCACAAGCACGTTTCACTTACTGGTCTCAGCATCTCTCCACAAATGAGTGTGAGTGATCACTTCCACTCTGCCTGTTCGAAATGATCGGGAAGCCAGTTCCTCCTTGTCCCTTATTCAGAAATAAGCAAGAGGTCGCTGCGTGCAAGTGTCTTATGAGCTACGGTTCTTTTGTGACAGATGTCAGCTGCCCTCTGGGTTCCCACGTGTTTACAGGTCCTGGCCATTTGTGGGATCAGAAGTTCCTCCTCAGGCCATGTCCCTGCCTTGGATTCTGGGCTTTGTGTAAACAGAAAGTCTCACCTCCCAGGTGTCTTTGTATTCGCCCTTGAGGCCACTCCTGTCCTTTTCCTCAAGAGCTGGACTTCTGTCTTTGGAATCTCAACTTCAGCTCGGGCTGTGTCTCCCATGGTAGCCAAGAGCATTTGCACCCTCACTTAACCTGCTCTTCAAGACACTCCTCTGCCCCTGGGGTCCTGGGGTGTGTAAATGATCTCTACCCCTGAGGTCCTGGCTCGGTGTTTGTATTTTGTCTGTTCTTCCCACTGCAGGGTTGCCCTCAGCAGCCCAGTCCCCCTGGCATAATCGCTGTCCAGACACCTCCAGGTTAGGTCCTTACTCCTTTCTTTGTCCTGTGCTCTCCCCACACCTGGCCCCCAAATCTGGACCCATCATTTTATAAGGCGGAGGATGTTAGTTACAGGATCGACAAGCTGGGTGGCCTCAAACACCTGGAACTGACTCTCTCACAGTTCCGGAGGCCAGAAGCTTCCTCCAAAAGCTCCAGGGGAGGATCCTTCCTGCCTCCTCCAGCTTCCGCTCCCACCCCTTGTCCTGTGGCCGCGTCCCGCCTATCTCTGTCTTCACACCGCTCCCCTCCATGTCTTCTCCTCCTCCTGTTCGATTCAGCACCTGCCTAGGTCATTCAGGCTCATCTCATCTTTCGATCCTTAATAATCTCTGTAAAGACCCTTTCCCCAGTATAGTCACATTCACGGGCTCCGGAGGTTAGGAGGTGGACACAGCTTTTTGGGGGACACCATCCAGCCTGCTACCAGCACAAACCATAGCAAGAACTAGGAGTCACTCTGTGAGTGATAATGGAATGATATTAATGATTTTCCTTGTCTGAGGAACGTGTTCCTGTGGGTTCGGCTTTGTAGATCAATGTGATTTTGGCTGCATTAAAAGTTAAAAAAACATCCACAGGCAGACATGTTGACACAAGAGAGAATTTTTCATTGTAACTTAAAGCTAGGAAAAAAGAGCCTGGGGCCAGAGGTTTCTTCATTTCTGGGGAAATGCATCCTCTTTTGTAGCAGTGATCCTAACTCCGGTTGCACAGTGGAATCGCTGGTTGCGCCCCTGCATGTTCCGACCCCATTGGCCCGTGGGCCCCTGCCGCCCCTCCCCACACCCCCAGTGCATCTCCAGGGCTCACCTGCCTGCTCCCTTCCTCTGCAGTGGCTACGGGTGTTGGGATCATTACTACGAGTCAGACACCCTCTTGCATTCACTCCAAGTCCTGGCCGCCCTTCTGGAGTCTCCGGTCACTCAGGATATCATCTGCGACGTGGGACTGTAAGTGCTAACACGCACATCTGGGAAGGCAAGCTCAGAAAACAAGGGAGGTTCAGGGTGCGAGCTGGCCTACCGTCAGGGATTCGGGATCTGCACACTTCAAAGATACAAAAGGCCTTATGTTGAAAAGCGGGTTTTGTACGCCCCCCAGCCTGTAGACCCCTAAGTCCCCCAACGGAGGCAGCTCTAGGAAGCAGCTTTTACAGGTTCCCCGAGAAGCTCCTGCCCGTGTGGGAGCACACTGTGCACCGTGGGAGCATGGTGTTCACCCCGTCACACGTATGGAACTTTCTTCACTTAATGGTAAGTCTTGGGATGAGGCCACATCCGTCCACATCAACACGCAGGCCAAATGGTTCCGGGTGGTGCAGTTTCCATAGGTGCAGTTGTATATGGCGTGGGTACGTAGGGGTGGGGTCCAGAGGAGCAGGTGTATATGGTGTGGGTACGTAGGGGTGGGGTCCAGAGGAGCAGGTGTATATGGTGTGGGTACGTAGGGGTGGGGTCCAGAGGAGCAGGTGTATACGGTGTGGGTACGTAGGGGTGGGGTCCAGGGGAGCAGGTGTATACGGCGCGGGTACGTGGGGGGCAGGTTCCATATGGCGCGGGCACATACGGGGTGGGGTCCAGGGGAGCAGGTGTATATGGCGCGGGTACGTGGGGGGCAGGTTCCATATGGCGTGGGCACATACGGGGTGGGGTCCAGGGGAGCAGGTGTATACGGCGCGGGTTCCACAGGCGCAGGTGTATCAGGTGTGAGCGTAGGGGGTGGGGTTCGCAGGCGTAGGTGTACATGGAGTGGGTGTAGGGGGCGGGGCCGATAGGCACATGGGTGTAGGGCATGGGTATGGGGCAGGGTCCCCAGGCACAGGCGTGTACGGCGTGGGCACGTAGCGCACGGGTCCCCAGGCGCGGGTCATACGGGTGGGATTCCGCTGCTGTGCGTGCCACCCTTGCAAAGCCAGAGCCCCTCAGTGGGCTCGTGTGTCCTTCCTGTTTAAATCTTCAGGTCAGTTCTGCCTGACGGAAGCAGAGCCGTGTTTGCTTTCCTCTTAGCACAGCCTTGCATGTGCCCACCACTTCCTTCCACCTCCTGGGACACGTGTTTACTGGGGCCTCCTCTCAGCAGCTCACAGACGGGTTTTTTTTTTCCTTCTTCTTCTTTTTTTTAATTTTATTATGTTATGTTAGTCACCATACATTACATCATTAGTTTTAGATGTAGTGTTCCATAATTCATTGTTTGCGTGTAACACCCAGTGCTCCGTGCAGAATGTGCCCTCCTTAATACCCATCACCGGGCTAACCCATCCTCCCACCCCCCTCCCCTCAGGAACCCTATTTGTTTCTCAGAGTCCATCGTCTCTCATGGTTCGTCTCTCCCTCTGATTTCTCCCCCTTCATTCTTCCCCTCCTGCTATTTTTTTTTTTTTAACATATAATGTATTATTTGTTTCAGAGGTACAGGTCACAGACAGGATTTTTAACCCAGTTTGTTCACGTTTATCGTGATTCTGGATGTTTCCTATCGCTGCTGTGACAAATGACCGCAAACATAAAACACAAAAGCAACACAAGTGTTTTGTCTTATGTTTGTGGACATCAGAGTTCTGAAAAATGGTTCAGCCAGGCTGGGTCCTGCAGGCTCTTGGGGGGCAGTCCTGCTTGGCGAGGCCCCTGCATCCCTCAGGACCCCTGGTCCACCTTCAGAGCCAGCAGTGGTCTCCCACACCTCTGCTCCCGCTCTGACCCCCGCCTCCCTCGTGTAAGGACCTGGTGACTACGTTGGGCGGCCCAGGTAGTCCAGGATAATCTCCCCATCTCAGGGTGTGCAAAACCCCTGTCGTCATGTGAGGGGGCTTACATTACAATTCCTGGGGCTCCAGGAATTAGGACGTGGACGTCCCTGCGCTTCCTGATTCAGCTGCCACAGGGGCATAGTCCTGCTCGGGCCCTGTTGTCTCCCTCTGGGTTTCCCTTGTCTTTGGTGCTTTTCTGTGCTCTACTTTCTTCTCTTGGCTTAGAGTTTATAATCCTACTTTTTAAAAAGATTTATTTGTTTGGTGAGAGAGGGAGAAGGAGGAGGGGCAGAGGGACAGGGAGAGAAGCAGACGCCTCGCTGAGCTGGGAGTCGGGCGTGGGGCCCGATCTCACAACCCCAAGATCATGACCCAAGCCGAAATCAAGCATCAGACGCTCAACCGACTCAGCCACCCAGGAGCCCTATAATCCTATTTTTATTTTTATACTTTTTACTCTTAAGATATTAAGACTCATATTTATAAAGATATTTTCTCTTCACATCTAACATTTATTTGGACCTATAAGCTTCTAAACAAAACAATAATAATATCATGGTGTCCTTGATACCTGGCCAGCTTCCCCCAGCAGAGCGCCCCGCTTCCTGCAGAGGGGGAGGACACGAGGGGGGAGATGTGAAGCACAGTATCTGTGGGAGGGGTCCAGACAGAGTGGTGGGCAAATGGAAGGGGCGCAGGCCACAGGTCAGGAGGTGCTCTGAAGGAGAACCAGGAAGGCACAAGGGCTGGTGCCTAAGGCCAGCAGGGGACGGAGAGGTGACACGGTGACAGGGCTGCGTGCAGATGGGGGGGCAGCCACTGGAAGGTCTGAGAACGTTCCAGGAGGGAGGAAGAGCCCTGAGAGGGAATGATTGCGCTCCACTGGAAGAGTCTCTCCCGCTTTAGAGCCTATCTCAGGGCAGAAACCCTCTGAGAAAGCTACCGGGGAGCCTTCTGCTTCTCCTCCAGGGCTCGAGGAGGCTTCGTACTGAAACGGACATAGGATTTTGCTGTTCGCAGACACGTGTGTGCCCCCTCTCTCCGCAGGCCTGTCATGCACCGGAATGTCCGCTACAACTGCAGGGTGATATTTCTCAACAGGTAGGTGGCGGCCGGGAGACAGTGCCCCGCGCGCTGCCTCCCCCAGGCTCTGCTGCCCTGCGGCATGCTCTCTGGGAACCGCATGGTCGCTGGAACCCATGCGCCCTGGGAACCACATGCTCCCTGGGAGCCATGTGCTAAGAGGCAGCTTCCGGCAATGTCCGGTCCTTAGGGAGGGCCAACATACGGGCAGGTGACCCAGGCGTCACTGCTTCTCCTGGCCTCTGCCCACCACGCTCACCTTCGGGTATTAGGAGAGAGACCACAGGGTGGGGCTGCTGTCGTTCGAGGGACGGTAGTGTGTCCTGCTGTCTTGGCGGACCCCGGACGTCAGCTGCCCGCACAGCTCAGCACACCTGCTGGGTCTTCGCGGCTCAGTCATCGTCCACCGTCAGGGGAGGGTGGACCTGTGGGCCGCCCCTTATTAACGGGTGTCATCTCAAGAGCCGTCCTGTTTTCCTCCCTGTAGGAAAATCCTGCTCATCAGACCCAAAATGGCCTTGGCCAACGAAGGCAACTACCGGGAACTGCGCTGGTTCACCCCGTGGTCACGGAACCGGTGAGTCCCCGGTGCCCCGAGCAGGGAAGCACAGGTTGTGGCCACTCTGTGGATGCTTGTTTCATGTCTTCCCTGGGCAGAGTCGTGGTCCGCATCCTGGGGGAGATACGAGAGAATTTGGGGGCAAGTTCCTGCCATTTTAGGTACAGCTGTCTTGAGGCTGCTGGTTACAGTACGGCCGATTGATTACAGAAAGCTCATCGACCGTGGCCCATCGGACGTCTCCTGTCCGGAGTCATCCTGTACGCCGGGGTGTCCACCGCGGCCTCGGGCTGTCCTCTGCATGGCAAGTGGTGCGGCAGCCTCCCTGGCCTCCCCCGTAGGTAGTCTGTTGTGACAGCCTTGGATGTCTCCTGACTTTGGCAAATGTCCCCTGGGGGCATGGTCACCCCTGGGTGAGAAACCTGTCCGCTGTTCTGGCCGGGGCTCCTGGCGTTTATGTGGTGCTGCGGCCGTGGCAGGTGCAGCTTCCGACATCGTGTCTTCAGACGCTGCACAGTTGTATGTAGGAAAACTTCGGGGATTTCTGTACTTTCGCCACCCCCTTCCTGCACGGTTCTGTGGGACTTCTCGCCGTCCTGGGCTGACCAGCCCCCTGCATCACTGTCTCTGACGAGTTGCTCATTTGCTGGCATGTGGCTTCTAGTATATTCCAGAGGTTCCCACCACCCCCTCCTGAGGTTGACTTCTAGATCACGGTTTACTCTAAGAGGATATAATCAGGACAGCCAAGTGGGAGAGATGCACGGGGCGGGCTCTGGGGGTGTACTGTTCTCCCCGGATCTCCACACGGTCGCCAACCCAAGAACTCCCCAAACCTCATTCTTTGAAGTTTTCTGGAGGCTTCATTACAAGGCATGATTCATGAAATCATTGGCCTTTGGCCACTGAACTAAACCCCCAGTCTGGCTCCCTCCCCACGTCTGGAGGTGGGTCCAAGAGCTCCAACTTCTGATCCCTGGCTTGGCTCCCCTGGCAACCAGAGGGCCTTTCCCACTGACAACATTAATGTAAAAACACCTGTACGGCTCTTATCTCCGGAAAATCCAAGGGCTTTAGGAGCTCAGTGCCAGGAAGACCAAATATATTCCTTAAGATAAATCATGATATCATACTTTCTAAGCAACGATCCACCAAAGGTGAATTTTTTAACATCTTGCCTGCGTGCAGATGTCTTTATTGGACTCTTACACGTGATGAATAGTTTTGCAGAATTAAAAAAAAAATCCTGGGTTAAAAATAACTTTTCTGCATAGTTTTAAATGTATCGTGTGTAGGATTGCCTTTGGCTTGTGCTCTTGCTGGGGAGAAGTCGGTGCTACTCAGAGTCTTTTTAGCTCTCACGTGATTATTTTCTTTTCTCCTGGGCACGTCGAGAAGCTTCTTGTTATCTTTGGTCTTTTAAAATTTTGTTATATGGGCCTTGGTGTGGGTCTTTGGGCCCTTGTGTGAAGCCCTCTGTGGCCGTGTGACCCGGAGACCCTGGTCCCTTAGTCTTGGGAAAGGTTGTCCTGTCCTTTCTGGGCGAGTTTCTGTTCTATTTTCTGTTTCTGGAACACCTCTTGATTGGGGATTCGATTTCCTGGACCGTTTCCTCTAGTCGTCTTATCTTTTCTTTCCCACATTCTAGAAGATTCCATCATCTTACTCTCTGCTCTACTGAAATTTAAATTTAGCTATCTTATTTTCCGTTTTGAGAGCTCTTTCTCGTTTTCTCATGCTTTCTTATGTAAAGCACTTTATTTGAGCGCCCTCCTTGACTGAGCCACACAGGGGTTAGTTTGCAGCCCTTACAGAGCAGGTGTCTGGAGTTGGGAGGTCGGACCTGCCTCTGCCACTCAGCTGGGCCACCTCGGGCCAGCAGAGCGACCCGATCTCTCTCTGCCTCGGGGACAGTCACGGCAGTGATCCCGTAGGGCTGTGGTTGTGGGGATGACAGAGTCTGTGCGTAAAGCGCTGAGCACAGCGCATGGCAGGTGTTAACATGGCATCCGTGTCCTTGTGGTTTCCTTAGTTCTGAGAAGAGTGCTGGCAGGTGGTGGGGACCCAGCAAATATTTGTCGAATGCCCAAAGGTTGTTGCTCAGGGATTTAAAGGACTCCTGAATCAATAAAAAACAGAAAAAATATTCAGTCAGAGAAACTCAAACAGAAAAATAAAGGTACAAAGAGCAAAGGAGAAATTTGATAGAAGCAAAAAACAAACATGTGAATCGATGCTGGATATTGCTAGAAATCAGGCCGATATGAACAGGCACCATGGTGAGATTTCTTTCTGTGCCACCCGAGCGGTAAAATTAAAAGGTTGGAGAGCGCCAGGTCCTGGCGAGGGCACCACTCCAAGGGGTCTTGTGAAGGACAGCACCCCCCCCCCCCGTGTGCCGTGAGCCTGTGGGCATCTCACAGGGATGAGGCAGGGGTGAGGCGGGACGTCCACAGCGAGCAGCAGGGTGTGGACAGAGTGGGGACAGTGTGAGTCACATCGAGGCCGAGAGCAGGTGCACCGACCGCCGGTTATGAGGGTGCGAAGCTGTCAGCGGGGCCGTTCCTCCATGGGCAGAGCTTCGTCCGTGCTGGGCCTCTGCTGTCCTAACCATGTGTGCCCAGTGGTTTTGACCTGACCATCGGGACTTTAATTTTTTTGAAGACTTATTTATTTATTCATTTGAGAGAGAGCAAGATTACACGAGCAGGGGGAGAAGCAGACTCCCTGCTGAGCAGGGAGCTGATGCGGGGCTCGATCCCAGGACCCTGGGGTCATGACCTGAGCCGAAGGCAGACGCTTAACCAGCTGAGCCACCCAGGTGCTCCTACTGTCGGGACTTTAATTTTGGGAACATTTTCTTATTTCCCATTTTCAGAGGCTTTTGTGCTTTGTTCTTCTTGTCCAGGAACCTTTGCTGTCGGGCATCACAGGTCCTGGTCTTTCGTCAGCTCTCTACCCACGTACCTGTATTTTCTCTTGGGGTTCATTCCCCTAAATCTGTCCTCTGTGCCGTGCTCGCGGGAGGCTCTGTTCTTCAGATCTGTGCACGTTTGCAGTTTTTCAGATCCTTTTCACCATGTGCAGGCTCCCTTTTTCTTTTTCCACTGTCTGATCATCTCTTCTTTGAGATCTTTTACTGGGGCATGTTGTCTCTGAATTTCCTGGGCGTCTAGGATCTCTCGTCTCTGTCATGTGGGTGTGTGGGCCTCATGGTGGCTCCTTCAGATGGTCGCTGGCATGATTGTGCCTGTGGAAGGGGTGGTGGCAGGCACCGAGCTGGAGCAGCCAGCTCACACTTAGGCACCATGGAAACGAGAAATTTTTACCCTCTGGGCGCTGTGCCAGTATGGTTTCCATAACTGGGCATGTTACTTTGTCCCCACCTTAGTAATGACTGCATGACAGGTTCAGGCCTCTTAAGAAAACAGAAAAAAATAACCTGGCTCTTGACTGCAGGAAAGTTAAGAATCTGCTCATTTTCCTTATGTTCTTAGATGTACCCCCAGATTTAAGCACAGCAAGACAGGGATCACAGGGGCTCTTGTAGCTCCTTGGGGGTGGAGAAGGCTTGTAATCAGCATGGCCAAAACTGGTTTCTTGGCAGGAATCCGCAGCTAGGTTTTTTCCAGAGAATGTTGGCTGGGAAGAAAGGGCATCCAGCTAGAGAAAGGCTTAGGCCATGCAGAGGAGTCAGGTGTAGGGACCATGGGAGGAGGTCGGACCAGCCTGAGCCAGGCTTTGGATGACAGGCTACAGTGCGGGACTTTTACTCATGATATTTTGGCTCTTTATGAACCCTGGAGAAGCTCACCGGCCACGTACGAGGTGCTCGCTGGCCTTGGAGCAGAGAGTGGACATGGAGGGGAGCACATACCATCTCCTGGTGGTGTTGCTTTGGTCTGGTACTCAGTGGGTCTTGGTGGGGGTGGAGGGGAGGGAGAGGAAAGGAGAAACCTTGGGGTGGGGGGGGGGGTTCTCCCTTTAAAGAAGAGTTACAACGGTGACATCGCCGAGAGCAAGCCTGCCCATGGTGGAAAGAGAGCTCGCTGGGACGGCAGGGCGGCTCGGAGGTCAGCAGGGTCGAGGGTCCCCGTCCCCGTCCTTAGCGCAGGAGAGAAGGCAGCAGCCTCCAGTTTCCGAGCGTTACGATTTACTCAAGTAAAAGCTGCTAAAGTCATTCTGGAAGGTTCTTGTGAATTTCTCAGAAAGAAAAAAGAAATACACGTAATTAAAGGTGTTAGTGGTGCATCTTGTAACAGCCTATTTGAGGTCGGATCTGTGAACCGTGTATTTCTTACATTCTAGCCGTCCGTGCAGCCCCCTGGGAGGCCTTGTACCGAAGTGTGTATCAGACTGTGTCCGTCTTGTACCGTTGGGAGACTAATTCTATCATCTCGGTGATAACATGGGTTTGCAGTTGTGCATCGGGTTCATGCAATGTGATCTTTCGGACTCAGAAACTTTGATCAGGAGTTCCAGCTGGATTTCTCCCTGGGGCAACGTGACCACCCTGGAGAGAATGCCTGTGACGTGTCTCAGGAGCGCTGGACAGCAAGGCGCGGGAAGCCGAGTCGGTCGGAGCCCCCTGGGTGCCATGGTGTCCGCGAGGAAAGTGCACTGGAGCTTTCTCTGTTCACCCTACGTGCTTCCCTTTCTCTGAAGGGGATAGTTGAGGCACGTGTGAGCAGCTGACAGCCCTCTGCCTATTCGTGGGTTTGAAGCTCCCGGGTTGGCATTTGCTCACATTGGGATGCCATCTGTCCTGCTTTCCGAGATGCTCGTCTTCAGGTCTGTGGTGTTTCCCTCCCCAGGCAAACAGAGGAGTATTTTCTCCCCCGGATGATACAGGACGTGACAAAGCAGGTGAGTGTCTGGGAGTAGATCTCATTTTCCAGCCAGATGTCACTGTTCTAGGCTAACAGTGCACCACGTGGGGCAGGACTCTTCAGGTCAAGGCCCCAGAACCCGCCCTGACTGGTGAAGGAATAAAACCAAACAAGGGGAGAGATTCCTGTGCAAGTAGGGAGGCTGGAACCCTGGGGCGTGCTGGGCGCCCCCTTTCTCTTACGTCAGTGATGCTCTGCCTGTTCGTGCCTCCCCCTCTCCTCCGGCTCACCTGCTGGGGTACCCCGGGGAGCTGGGGGAGGGGTCCCCACCCCACCTTAGCAGGCTCTTTCTTTTTTTTTTTTTT
>NW_022589719.1:35948319-36092087 GCF_004348235.1 Phoca vitulina
ATTTATTTGACAGAGAGACACAGCGAGAGAAGGAACACAAGCAGGGGGAGTGGGAGAGGGAGAAGCAGGCTTCCCCGTGGAGCAGGGAGCCCGATGCGGGGCTCAATCCCAGGACCCTGGGATCATGACCTGAGCCGAAGGCAGACGCCTAACAACTGAGCCACCCAGGCACCCCAGCGGGCTCTTTCTTGCTGGGACTGCTGCCTGGGCCATGGGACCACCCAAGAAGCCAAGTTTGGGCAGGGGGAGAGGTTCTAGTTACAAAACTTTAGGAAGACTTTACGTGGCTGCCTATTCAGTCTGTGAAGAACCAGCATTGGACATCTGTCGTGTCTTTTGGACCTGGCTGGCCCGGCCTTCAGAGCTGTGATCGTCCAGCCTGATCTGGGGGCTGCGTCCACCCTCCCTCTTCCTACGGGAAGCTACTGGGGTGACAGCTGGAACCCTGCACTATCCATTTCCCACAGGTGGTTGGAAGCTGGGGCACAGAGGGGGTGCTCTAGGGGGGCCCTGACTTCTCTAGTTTCTGCCTGAGTTCCCATGCTGATTGCCAGGTGTATTAATTTGCTCAGGCTGCCGTAAAAAAGCACCTCAGATGGAGGGGATGTTGTTGAATAACAGATAGCTTTCAGTCCCAGAGGCCGACGCCCGAGATGCAGGCGCGGGCAGGGCGGGGTCCTCCTGAGGCCTCTCTCCTTGTGTGTGGACGGCCGTGCTCTCCCTGGGTCCTCACAGGGTCGTCCCTCCGTGCAGGTCTATGTCCTGATGTCCTTTTATCATAAGGACCCTAGTCATATGGGATCGGGGCCCATCCCGGTGACCCCGTGTTACCTCGATCACCTCTGTAAAGGCCCCAGCTCCAGATACGGTCAGGTTCTGCGGTGCTGGGAGTCAGGGCTCCAACATAGGAATCTGAGCGGGACACCATTGAGCCCACAACCCCGAGTTCTCTGTAACCCTAATGACTACACTCCAGGTAGCTCATGGCGATTTACGGAATCTTTCCAGTGGAGGGGTTCGCAGGGATTCAGCTAGACCTTAGGGACGTACCTGAGCTGGAGCAGGGGTCCCTCTCCCCTGATTCCCACCAGGTTCTGGCTCCTTTTGCCTCTTGGTCATCAGTGGTTTCCTCTGCCTTTTCCCTGGAGGACAGTGGCCGCCCTGCCCCCAGATGGAGGCTACCTCTGCTCGGGAGCCAGACTGTGTCTCTGGCTCGAGCTTTGATTCGTGAGCAAGGCCCTTCCAGAGGCCAGCTTGGGCTCGGCGCCTTCTGCGCGGACAGTCAGGGATGGGCACGGCTGAGGTTTGGGCAGGGACTCCCAGCCAGGTCTGGTCACCTCTGAAGTGACCTGGAAACTCATTTGACCATGAACTGCAGCAGTGAGCACACTTTGAAATCGTCATGACCCAGAGCAGACTCTGTGTGTGTGTGTGTATTTCCATGTGTCTGTGTCTGAAACAGACGTGTCTGCGACAGTCCTGACAGTAGGATGCTCCCCATTTCGTTCTTCTGCGATCGTAGTATGTCCTAAAATCCATCCCAGTGGAGACGGACTAGGCTGACATGGGACAGAGTCTGCAGTTGGAAGGGTTTTGCCTGGTGGTTGATTGAAGGCCCCGGTAACTGGGGATTAAGGTTCAGGGGTGTGTCCAGGAACAAGGTGAGGACAGCCCAGGACCCGCTGCACGTGGACAGTTCACGCCGGGGGTAGTCAGTGAGCACGGCTCTGGATATGTGGTTTACCAGCCTATTGCTCTGAGCTTTCTCACGATGTGTGGATTCCAGCCGTGCCCACGTGCTCACGTTTGCCAGGGGAGCAGGGGCACCGCAGTCCCACGGCGGCCAGCAAGGGTCCTGGGTTAGGGCTCTCCTCACAGCCACAGTGAACAGTGACCTTGTCCGGGGCAGGACGCATCAGGGAAGACAGGGCCAGGTTTACACTGTGGCTCTCGCCGTCAGCAGTAAAGGGTGTCAAACTCACACACACACAGGGAGCCCGAGCCAAGTGTTCTAGGATGTGTTCCAGGCCTCGGGATTATTTCTTGGCTGAACAAGGGGATGCCTCTTCTGTAACGTTGGGACGAAGGGAGGTAGCCAAGTTGGACCAGGCTGGCCTGTGCCGGAGCGTCAGCGTGCCCGCCGGAGCATCCCACGTGTGACTGTCAGCGCCTGGTAGGCTCAGGGCCTCCTCAGACCTGTCTGGCAGCCCGGGGTGGCTCTGCCGCTGCCCGGGAGCTCCCACCACGCGTGGCTTGTGAATGTGGTTCTTGCTGATGGACACACTTGCACTCTGGCCCTGCCGCTCGGGAGCTGGGCGACTTTGCTCAGGTTTCTTAAATGATCCTCAGGTCCTTCCAGGCACAGGGGTGGGACCACCTGGCCAGACTGGCGAGAGTGTGGGTGACGCAAAAAAGTGCAAAGTGCGACGGCCAGCTAAATGAGACCATTTACTCTTTTTTTTTTTTTTTAAGATTTTATTTATTTGACAGAGAGAGACACAGCGAGAGAGGGAACACAAGCAGGGGGAGTGGGAGAGGGAGAAGCAGCTTCCCGCAGAGCAGGGAGCCCGATGGGGGGCTCGATCCCAGGACCCTGGGATCATGACCCAAGCCAAAGGCAGATGCTTAACAACTGAGCCACCCAGGTGCCCTGAGACCCTTTACTCTTAATAACGAAGATGACCATGGGGATTTGTGCCAACGGAAACTTGAAGAGCAGAGTGACAGTTTGTCACGGCCCCAGTGAGCCCTGCAGCCACGCAGAGCACAGCGTCCGGCTAGTGAGATTCCCTCTGGTGCTGGGCCGCCTGGGCTGGGAATGCTCCCACACTGGGGCTGGGAGGAGAAGGGCAGCGAGGTCAGGATGCAGCCCAGACGGGGCATGGCCAAGGGATCTCGTGCACTTTGTCCTCCGACTGCAGGAGACTGTGCCCTTTGGAGACGCAGTGCTGGCCACCTGGGACACCTGCATCGGGAGCGAGATCTGCGAGGAGCTCTGGACACCCCACAGGTCAGCCTCGGCCCCCTGTGCGCGGCAGCCCTGGCGGCGTGGCCTTGGGCTGTGGAGGCATCGGGGCTGGGAGGGCGGGGCGGGGCGCACAGCCCGTCGCTTCCTGTCAGCCGCCTCTGCCCACAGCCCGCATGTGGACATGGGTCTGGACGGCGTGGAGATCTTCACCAACGCCTCGGGCAGCCACCACGTGCTGCGCAAAGCGCACGCCAGGGTGGATCTGGTGACCATGGCCACCACCAAGGTAGGCGTTGGGCCACGATGCTGGAGCGTGCATGCTGCGGGCTGGTGCCGCGTTCCACACGCCCGGGTGCCCGGAGCCCAGGCGGCAAGGACGCGTGGTGGGCATCAGTGCCCGTAGTTGGGGCCCGTGCTCAGCAAACGTGCACGGGCTCCTCTGCTGGGGCCCCACCTGCCTGACCTCATTTAACCCTGGCCGCACCCCAGGGAGGCAGGCGCTGCGACCCCTGCCTCTGGAGCAGGGCACCCGGTTCGTGCCACCAGTGGCCACGGGCTCGCACCCCCAGGCCCCCGCCGCGTGCAGGCAGTTTCCCTGCAGCGGAGCTCTTTATGGTGTGGCGGGAGGGCCGAGGAAGGGCAGGTGACGTCCCACTGCCACTCGCATCTTCCAGAACGGGGGGATCTACCTGCTGGCCAATCAGAAGGGCTGTGACGGGGACCGGCTCTACTATGACGGCTGCGCCCTGATCGCGATGAACGGCCACATTTTTGCGCAGGGGGCCCAGTTCTCCCTGGACGACGTGGTAAGAGTGAGCTCGCGCATCCCTGGGAGTGACCGTGCCGGGGGGGGGGGGGCAGGCTGTGTGGTGACAGCAGAGCGGGGGACCCCTGGGTCCCCCGGGAGGACGTGGAGCTGGAGCCGCGTCGGGAATAAGCAGGCACGGGTCCCCGCAGCGAGGAGGGGCGTTTGGTGGGGGGCCTCATCCACAGGAGTGGAGCAGAGGGGAGCTCGGTGAGGCCACTTGAGACCCACTCGCTCTTGCCCACGTGTCCAGGCATGTGCGTGTCAGCTGTCGGCCTGACGCCACCCTGCCCCCGCGTCCTCGAATGCTTAGCTGTCTTCAGGCCGGGTCGATGTGGCCCAGACACTGGGCCGCATGTCAGAGCCGCGGGCACCTTGCCCAGGACTGACTGGCAGTGGACTGGGGTCACCTGCACCAGGAGAAGCAGGCGTGTGGGTCCCTGCAGGCTCTGGGCCCCAGCCAGGCCTCAGGGTTGGTTACCTGGGGATTTGCATTTTAAGCATATACCTAGGTGATTCATAAGCACACGAAAACCCGAGGACCATTGCCACCCGTTTCCCCAAGGGGGCTCGCAGGCTGGAATTATCTGATTTTGTCCGAGCGTTCAGGGAGAGAGGGCATTGCCGTCCTCGGGCCGTGCTGTCCTGCCACGTCCTCCGTGATCCGCCCAAAATGATCGGAAGAAATCGTGAGGCGCACGGAGCCATTGCACAGAGCAGCAGAGCTGCTGACCATGCCCTAGGACGCGCTCCTCGGGGTCTTCCGAACCTCGTGGGCTGCCTGGCACTGTGGATGCCTGGGTCGGGCGTTTATGTTGATGCTAACCCGTTTTGGGGAAAAGTGGAATGGGGTCTTCTTCTCATGAAAAGATTCACGCCATAGTTTTCGGTTTTTGTTTTTGTGGCCTCACTCTTCCCTTGGCTTTGTCGCATGGAAAATATGGTGGCTTTGGTGGCCCATCACTTTGGGAAATGACGGGAGGACCAAAGGATGGATGAGCTCTATTTTCTCTCTCTCTGTGGAAGTGTCCAGCCTGGGTCGGGCCCGGTGTTGACAGCGGCAGATGCCCACAGGCCTGTTAGCAGGAGTGTCCCGTGTCACGCGGTGGTGCACAGGACTAGCTCCTGCTGCCCCCGACTTGCATGCAGTGACACAATATTCTAGTGACATAAGTTGACTGGGAGTATTTTTTCATGAAGATAGGAATAATATAAATGAATTGAAAGCTTCTCTTTTTTGCTGTTTTTTGAAAGTTTATTCTTTTTCTATCTCGTGGTATTTTTTACTCGTAATACTCCTGTCTCATCTGGTTGTGAAGGCAGGGACATGTCACCGCGATCACACAGGCAGCACATCCAGGCCCCTCGCGTGGATCGCCGGGGCTCTGGCTCCACCTCTCTGCCGTGCTCCAACCCGGCCTTCCTCTGTGTGGGCTTGGATCTGGGCTTGCCTCTCCTCCTGGTCACAGGGTGGCTGCAGCAGCTCCAGCCATCTCATCTCCACACAGCCACAAGTGAAGCAGAAAAGGGGCCCTTGCTCCCAAGAGTCCTTTTAAGAGGGGAGAAGCTGTCTTGGAAGTCTGCGGCAGATGTGCATTGGCAGAGTTGGGTCCTGTGCCACGATTGAGGCACCGCTGCCACGTGTCTGAGTTCACTGGAGGCTCTGGTGGCAACAGCGAGAGGGAAGGGCTTTGGGTCAGCAACAACACTGCTGTGCCCTCTCCCTGGGCCCCTGGGAGCCCACAGGTCCCCAGTCCTGCCTTAGAAGGCGTGACTCTGTGCAATTTGGCACACCCATGAGAACAGCCAAATCACACGTGCAAATGGGGGAAACAGGAAACACGCTTTCTCTTTGAAACCCCTTCTCCAGGAAGTCCTCACTGCAACGTTGGATCTGGAGGACGTCCGAAGCTACAGGGCGGAGGTTTCATCTCGAAACCTGGCGGTGAGTTCGTAGAGGCACACGTGGGTGCCTGACAACGCCCCGAGGACTCTTTTCTTAAATCCTGTATTTACTGACCGCGTCATTGAGCTGTTATTCCCATGCCACACCGTGGTGCGGTGGTTTCGGGCACCCTCGGGCTCATGCAGCCGTCAGCACGTCAGCACAAAAGAAACCGAGAGCCGCTAGCCTCGCTCTGCAGCCCCCTCCCGCCCTGCACAGCCACCAGCCTGCCTTCGGTCTCTGGGTTGTGGGCGTTGCACGTAGATGAAATTACGTGTGTTGCTGAGCACAACGTCTGCAGGGTCCCTGTCCAGCAGCTGTCAGGGCTTTGTGCCTTTTCACGGCCAAAGACCGGTCCACGGAGCGGGTACACTACACAGTGATGATCCAGCCTCCGCTGAGGACACGTGGACCGTGTCTGTTTTCTGTCTGATGAATGATGCTCTCCGAACGTGTGTACGAGTTCTTGTGCGGACGGTTTCTCTTGGGCGTGCACCTGGGAGGGGGGCTGCGGGGCCACACGGTCACCCCGTGCGTGCACCTGTGAGGGACTGTCAGGCCGTCCACAGCAGAGGCCCCTCCACGTCCGAGGCTTCCAATGCTGGGTCCCGTCTGTCTTTCCGACTCCAGCCGCCCCGCTTGGAGCGACGGCACCACTGTGGCTCTGACGCCCGTCCCCACGGGCTTGCTGCTGCGGGGGCGTCATGTCGCGAATCTCCATCAGCAGGCCAGCAGGGTGAGCCCCTACCCCCGCGTGAAGGTGGACTTCGCCCTCTCGTGCCACGAGGACCTGCTGGCACCGCCGTCAGAGCCCGTCGAGTGGAAGTACCACAGTCCCGCGGAGGAGATCAGGTGGGCGGCCCCTGCCCACAGAGGGAGGGGTGGTGCTGGTCCCGGGGCGCCGTGCCGGGGGGCGGGGGCCGGAGCAGTGCGGGCGGCTGGTTCCCAGAACCTGCCCGGGGTGGCCGCCCAGTGAGGAGGAGGCCGTGCGGCATCGGGGTTGAGGGCGTGGGGGGCGCAGCCAGTCGGCCTGGCTTCCTCGCCCAGCCCTGCCGCGTCCTGGTGCCGGGGCCTTGGGCACAGGGGCCCTGCCTGTCCTTTCCTTTTTGTGTCTTAGTTTTTCTGCTTCAAAATGGGGCCAAAAGATAATCACCTACCTCCCAGGGCCGTTGGGAGACAAAAATGCATTAATTCCCATGAAGCGCTTAACACAGAGATTTGGTGAATTGGGAGGGCCCCTCCCCCCGGCAGTTCTCCCTGGTGCTGCTCCTACCTGGGCCCCTGCCCCCAGGTAAACTGCAGACCAGGTCAGCAGCTCCCAGGCCTCACATGTCCCCTTGCTCCCCAGCCTTGGACCCGCGTGCTGGCTCTGGGACTTTCTGAGACGCAGCCAACAGGTGAGATGTCCAGTGTTTGTGTTTGATTCCACGGCAGCCTAGGGATTTTCTTTTCTTCACGCTGCCTCCATCAGGAGCTTAGTCTATGTGAGGCAGAGGCCAAAGGGCACACGGGGGTTTGGCTCCATCTTTGGAGCCCTGGCTGATGACACTCAGAGTGACAAGACGGCGTCCCCCGCTGGTCCCGTGCACCTGACGTCTGTACTGGGCAGATGCCCGGGTGCCTAGATGCCCTTCACTGCCCTTCACAGCGGGAGGGCTCTCTTCCCTCTGGAAAACCCGTCTGAAATATGTGGCGCATCTTTGTTCCCCCCACGTCTGTGGGTGGAGCTGGGCTAAGTTTGGGGCACGTTGCTTCTCTGAGGCTCTGCTCACACCTGCCTTTGGTTGGCCCATTCCAGGCCGGGTTTTTCTTGCCCCTGAGCGGCGGGGTGGACAGCGCAGCCACCGCCTGCCTCGTCTACTCCATGTGCCACCAGGTCTGCGAGGCCGTGAAGCACGGAAGTAGGTGGCGTCCGCTGGTCTGAGCGAGGCTCCGGGGGTGGGGACTGGGCTGAGGAGAGCCCCGGGTCCTGGCCATCGTGGGTGAAGGAGGCTCTGCAGATGCGCTCAGATGTCCCAGCAGGACCTGGGGACAGCAGGCCATTAAAGCCCCTTCCTGGGGCTCAGGCCCACATGGTCGTGTCCATCAAGCCCTCTGTCCGCTGCTGGGGAGGGCAGTGTGGCCCCGGCCTTGGGCCCAGGCAGACCCGGGTCAGGATCCTCCCCCGTGTCGAGCATCCCCTTAGCGTGCCCGCCAGAAACACGAGGGGAAGGCTCTGTAGTGGAGACCTTGCCCGGGCGAAGGGAGGGACTGGGCTCTGAGCACCGCGTGCAGCCAGGGGCCGCTACCTGCTACCCGCCGTCTGCTGGTTTTCAGACCAGGAAGTGCTGGCTGACGTCCGGGCCATCGTGGACCAGCTCAGCTACACCCCCCAGGACCCCCAGGAGCTCTGCGGGCGTGTGCTGACCACCTGCTACATGGCCAGTGAGAACTCGTCCCAGGAGACGTGTGACAGAGCCCGGGAGCTGGCCCGGCAGATCGGAAGGTGGGGGAGGCGGCCGGCACTGGGGGGGGCTGCTGCGGCGGGACCCGCGCCACCCGAGGCCCCGCCCGAGCCCACACTCGTGCTTAGATGCGTGTCCAGGGTTGAGCAGGTTGCTACGGTCTCTCGTGAGCCAGGTTTTAGGGAGACTGTTTCCGTTCCCCCCAGAGCCTAGCTGTGTCTGATCGCCACCCCTCCTTCCCATCATCCTTGCGTCCCAGGCGCCGGCCAGCAGGGCTCGTGGGCCCTCCTGTGTGGGAGCCCGGGACCCCACTCACCGCTCGGTACCGGCCGCTACCCACTCCCACCCAGCCGGCTCCCTGTACCTGGGGAATGGGGAAGGGCGGCCTCTCTCCCGATGGGGCGCCTCGGTCCATTCAGGCTCTTCGTTTCTTCTGCTGCTTGGGGAACAGTGTGGAGCTGCCCGTTGCCTGTGCCGAGCTCAGCTAAAGCCCCCCAGCAGTGCTGCTCCTGGCCGCGTCCCCCAAGGAGCTGAAAACAGGGGCTCAAACAGACATTTGTGCCCAGGCTCACGCAGTAGCCCGAGCGCAGAAGCAGCTCAAGCTGTCGGGTGACAGACGGATGAGTAAACGAGATGAGTTCTGGGCCGAGAATGGGGTATCGGTCAGCCTCAGAAGGGAAGGACCTCTGTCACCTGCTACCTCGTGACAACCCCGGAAGATGCGATGCACGGTGAAATCCGCCAGGCACCAAGCATCACGGACCGCGGGAATGCCCAGGATAGGCGGCCCTACAGGGACAGAGAGCGGGGCGGGTGCAGACGGGCACAGGGCTCCCTGGGGCGCAGGCGCGTTCCGGAACCCGACAGAGATGCCGGCTGCATAGCACCGTGAGCTCGCCCCGAGCGTGCGCGTGCACGCGGCTGGGATGGTGACCTCGGGGCTACGTGTGTTTTAGCGCATTGCACGCACACACCCCGTGCACACTGCCCTGCCCTTTCCCCGGCAGCCACCACGTCGGTCTCAACATCGACCCGGCGGTGAAGGCCGTCCTGGGCATCTTCAGCCTGGTGACGGGTAAAAGGCCTCTGTTCGCGGCCCACGGAGGAAGCAGCAGGGAGAACCTGGCCCTGCAGAACCTGCAGGTGAGCCTCCCAGCCGGGCCCTTGTCCCCGCGCGGGAGCCGCAGGGAGGGAGCCCCGTGCACAAGGCTGAGGGTGCGCGTGCACCTGAGTGTGAGTGTGCAAGAGCTAGAGGGCGCAGGGGTGTCCGAGAGCGCTGCGTGGGTGGAAGCTTGTGTGCGTGCGTGTGAGTGCACAAGCGTGTGTGTTAGAGGTGGTGGGGGAGACGCGGTGCACACGCAGGTGTGAGGGCTCTGCATCTTCAGGGAGAGGCTCCACGCGCCCTACCTCTGGGGCTGCCGCGGGGGAGCCAGACGCCGGCTGGTTGGTGGAGGGGAGGAGGGACCCTGGGCTCCAGCCGCTGCGCTCTGTCCCATCTCTCCCTTTTCTTCTGGCCACAGCGGCCTTCCCTGCTCCGGAAACGCTGGCTGTGAAGGGGGTGCAAAAAGGGGCCTAGACTTCTTTGCAGCCCCGTCCCGCCCCGGAGCTGTCTCGGCTCCCCGGCTCTGGGTCCGTCCATCTGGGATACGGTGCCGCCCGCTGCGTGCACGTGAGTGCCGCCCGCTGCCAGGCCTGGAGGACCCTGCTTCCTCTGGACGCTAGAAACCTCCTGCGCTACTTGGAGCCCCTTTCCCTGGAGCTGTACGGGGGGCGGGGGCCAGTGTGTGTGTGTGTGTGTGTGTCCTCCCATGTCCAGCACAGGGTGACATTTCCTGTTGTGTCCCCCAGGCGCGGCTAAGGATGGTCGTGGCCTATCTCTTCGCTCAGCTGAGCCTCTGGGCCCGGGGCGCTCGCGGTGGACTGCTGGTGCTCGGATCGGCCAACGTGGACGAAAGGTGCGTGTGCCTGGCTCCCGAGCGCCCCAGATCTCCAAGGGCGCGTGCTCCCCAAGACAGTGTTTCCAGACCCCCACCCGTTCTCACTGCATCTGCGAGACACACGGTGTGGGGGTCACATCACCCCATGGCACAGGCCACGTCTGGTACCCACAGGACGTCATTGCTCCAAACCTTCCCGATGACTCGGGTGTGGAGACAGGTCAACACTGTTTCCTTCTGGCTCCCCGCCCACCGGCCCAGCTCAGACCAGCTGCACCTGCCTTGGGGCTCTTCCTTTGCACTGGGTCTGGAATCTGTCTCCCCACCCCACCTCGCTTGGCTTCACCCATCTCTTTCTCCTGGGCAGTTTCACTGCATCCTAGGTCCTTGCTCTGTCCAATTTTCGCTCCCAAGCAGATACCTCATTTCTGATGTGGACTTGAAATACTTTCTCATATTGGTGGAAAAAACTCAGAGCCTCCCTATTGTTCTCTAGATAAATTTCAGCTGACTGTTAGGGTGAGCAGTGGAAGCTGGAAGGACGCCTCCAGCCTTGGTTCCTGCGTTTCTCTCCAGCGGGCCTTGTTAGCAGCGGGGGTCAAGAAACATATCTGTCATTTATTCAACTATTCATCTATGCATCAGTCTATCCATCCATCTGTCCACCCATCCATCCATCCGTCCATCTGTCCATCCACTCACCTATCCACTCATCCATCCATTCATCATCCATCCATCCCGCCAGCCATCCATCCACCCCCCCACCCACGCATCCCTCCACCCACCCACCCATCCATCCATTGTCCCACTCACCCACCCATCTGTCCATCAGTCTGTCCACTCATCTGTCATCCGTCCATCCATCCATCTTTCTAGGTGTATCATGAATGTCTTAAATCTTTCTACATCCTTGCACATCTGCAAATGTGTTCTCTGTTAAATATTACTTTGGACTTTTGGATTCTACTTTCTACTTATGACAATTTGAAATTAGCACCCTTTAGCTGGTAAAAAATCTCCCCATTCTCATGCACATTTTGTCAATTTCCATTGCTTTTTTTTTTTGTGTTACCCCCGGTGCTTCTGTAAGGAAAGGATTTTTCAGGAGGGGTGTGACGGCTAGTGCATATCCTGAACCTGATGTAGTTGAGAATATTGGTGCGTTTTGTTCTGTTTGCTTTTAAACACGAGTTTGACTTCTTATCTTTGATACGGTGCTGCTACCATAATTGTTTTATTGAAATATTTCTCATCATAATTCTTATCCATTGTCTTCTGGGATTTAATATTTAAGCAAAAAATAACAGTGATTTTTTTTCCAGGGTGGGAATGAGCTTCTGGGTGCTTAAAGATTTTCTATGGCGTCTATTTACGTATTCATCTGTTTTCATCACTTTTTGCTGCCAGGCCTCTCTTACGGGTACATAGAAGTCTGTCTACAGCCGCAGAAACTTTTCAGTTGTGCTTCCTCTGTTGTCTTTGTTTCCTGTCCCCGCTGGGACGAGTGTCCCTCACTGTGTCCCCGTCTACGATCTACCCATTGCTCACATCCCAGGGTAGAGCCTCCAGTCTGAGTCTCTGCCGTGCTGGTTCTCATTTAAACGTTACTTCTCATCCTAACTTTGGTTCTGTTGCATTCTGATTTGCTCACTCCTCAAGGAATTGATAAAACATGTGCCACGTGTCAGGCGGTCTTCTTGGTGCCGTGAATAAAACAGCAAAGTAATTCCCATTTTATTCTAGTGGAGGGAGACAGGTAATAGGAAAACTAATCGCATGTGTAGGAAGTGGAAAGTCTACAAAGAAAACCAGGGTAGGCGCGGGGAGAGTTTGGGCATTTGGGCTTGTAAGTAGGGTGGCCAGGGAAGGCCTGTATGAAAAGTTGGTTTATAAAGGAGGAGGGCAAATGCAGCCAGGAGAACGGCCTGTGCAAATGTCCTGTGATGAGAGCTCACCAGGACAGAGAGCGGTTGTCCCTCGTCTGCAAAGCCCCGTCTTGTCCGAGGGAGGTCCTGGGAGCCCAGCTGGGACAGGTCGGAGGAAAGTGGGTGAGGGGACCGCGGGTCAGCTCTTTCTAGAAGTTTCACCTGCAGGAGAGGGGAGGTGCAGGGTGGAAGCTGGCAGGAGCAGTGAGACAGGGAAAGGTGTTTTCTTAGGGTTTGATGAGAGAGGTCTAGCAGTTGCTGATGAGGAAGGGGGACGTGGATGAACAGCTGCCGTGCCGTCACGAGGAGGTGGGAGCGGGCGGCCAGGCGAGGGGCCGGCTTTACTGGGAGCCCAGCTAGTGTGTCCACGGAGTAGCAGGAGGCCGCAGAGCGGACGGCCCAGATGCGGGTGGGGGGAGGTGTAGGTTCGGGGCCGCAACTGCCCTCGCGAGGCAGGAAGCAGTCACCAGCCGAGCGAGGGTGCGGGGCGGGCGGTGGGCATTTGAGGGGAGTGGTGGCGAGCAAGCGAGACGGGTCAGGGAACCAGGTGGGCAGCGCCAGCCCTAAGGACGCCCCGGAGGTGGGGTCGCGCTTTCCAGCCAGCCGTGTCCAGCTGCGTACGCGTGTGGAGCATGGGAGCCGGGCGAGGGTGGCAGAGAGAGAGGGACACGGGGAGCTGAGGAGCCGCAAGGAGAGGTGAGGAGGGGTGAGCACGAGGCGCAGGCCAGGTAAGCCACAGACCCTGGGTCCTGGTGCAGTGGAGGCTGCAGGAATGAGCCGCCACCCCCGTGTCCCGTGATCCGCTGGGAGACGGACTGAGCATCGGGCGGTACTCACGGCTGTGGTTGATTACAGCCAAAGGATGCAGAGCAGAAGGCGCATGGAGAAAACCAGGCCCAGGCTTCCAGAATCATCTCCCAGGGGAGCGTCACCGATGTGCTTCCTTCCCCGGCCACACCTGTGACAGCAGGGAAGCATGTCAGAGACTCCGCGCCCAGGGGTTGCTCCGGGGGCTGGTCACACGGGCACCGTCCCCCTGGCACGGACCGGGCTTTCAGTCCCAGAAGGAGAGCAGTGCTCAGCACCAACCAGTTCACGTGGGGGGGGGGCGGCGAGGCATGCTTGGCTCCTGGTGTATTTTGGCATCACAGGGAGAACCGACAGGATTTGCTGGTGGACCAGACATGGGGTGAGGATGCCCAGGCCGACCCAAGCCACCGGAAGGATGGACTGGTGTTTGGCTGGATGTGGAGGTGCAGGAAGCGGGTGGGGAGGTCAGGGTCCAGTGTCGGGAATGTCGGCTTTGACATGTCTTCCAGACACGCCCATGGAGGTGTATGGTGGGCAGTCATACGGGGATTCTGGAGTCCCGGGGTGAGCTGCACCCCCAAATCTGGAAGTCTGCAGATGGCGAAATGCCATTTAAAGCTACGAGGGCTGCTGGGCCTGTGGGACTGAATGTTTACAGAGAAGGGAGTGGGTCAGGGGGCCCAGATTCCAACATGAGGAAGCTGCCGACAAGAGCACCCAGCCGGTGCGCGTGGAACCGGGAGGACAGGCGCCCAGAGCCAGGCAGAGGGGCTGTTTTGGGGCGGCTGGTGCTTGTCACTCGGGTATGGGGAGGACTGGCGGCTTTTTACTGGAGAGGCCAGGGCAGGGAGCTGGCGGCGAAGCTCGAGAGAGAGCTGGAGGGGAGTGGACACGGCCCTGAGAGGTTCGGCTTGGGGGGCAGGGGCGCATGGGCCGAGGGAGGACAGGAAGGCCGCGGCCGTCGGGCGTTACCTGTGCTCATGGGACTGGAGGGGGCAGGTTGTTGGAGCCTGTGAACCTGCCCGTTAGCGGACCATCCCAGCCGGACACGGTCAGCTCCCGGTGCTTCTCGGAGCGGGTGGAGCCCATCGTCCCCTCCGGCCAGCAGTCCCTGTCCCCACTCAGCCGCCCCTTCAACAGGAGGGGGACCGGTGGAGTGCCCACCTTGGGGTGGATGGGAGGAGCCCTGCTCAAGGTGGCACCAGGTTTACCTGCCCTTCTGTTTGGTGCCCTGGGGGTCTTACACCCGAGGCCCTGCTCTGTGGCAGGAGTCTGGAGGAGGAACGAGAGCTGGGTCTTTCTCCCGAGCAGCAGGAGGTCAGTTGTGCGGGTGGAGGGGGCCCCGTGCTCGCGGGACGGTGTGTTTTCAGCCAGACCGGGCACAGGACATCAGGCAGAGCGAGCAGCTGTTCGGTGCTGGTGTCGGAGTGTGGGCTCGGGCGACACAGGCAGAGGCCGGGCCCTGGAAGGCCACCAGCGAGGGGGCTCAGGGGCACGAGGCGGGGTCGGGAATCACCTTGTGGGAGGGTGGGGGTGGTGGGGGGCCTGGGGATGTGGGTGGAGAGCTGTCGTCCAGAGGTGGGTGTAGAGGAAGGCGTCCCCTGGACGGTGTGGGTAGCGCACGACCAGGGAGTCAGTGGCCCAAGCAGTGTCCTCTCGCCGTTCTGTACGATCCCCGTTCAGTATGGATCTCACTGGGTTAAACTCAAGTTGTCGGCAGGGCTGGTTCCCTCTGGAGCTCGGGGCCCCTCCCTCCCCCAGCAGAGCCCGCGGGGCAGCATCTCTGCCTTCCTCCCGGCTCACAGCGCCCTCCGGCTCTGCCCCCCACCTTCCTCCTAGACCTGTAAGGATGCTTGTGAGTGCATTTAGGGCCACCTGACAATCCAGGATGAGAACCTCACCTCAAGGTCTTCAACTTAATCCCGTCTGCAGCCCCATTTGCCCTTGGGGTCCCATGTTCACAGAATCTGGGTAGAGGATGTGGGTGTGTTTGGGGGCCACTCTTCGGCCCCCCGCAGGAGGTGTCTGGGAGGGGGAGCGCACAGGCGTGGAGAGGTGGCCCGGCTGCCATGGGCTCAGCCCTCAGCCCCCTGTTCTGCCAGCCCTGGCCTTCAGACTCGCTGCTCCCGGCTGGACGCTGGGCGTTCCCAGGTCTGTCTCCCGGCTCCCACGCCTTCTCGGGCCAAGTACCTCCCCTTGGTCATCTCCGCCTCCGCCCCTTTGCGGACGGCTCCGGCTGTGCCGGGCGTCTCAGAGACCCTCCAGCTGGCCGAGCTCTGGCTCCGGGTGTTGACGAGGGCCCGGACCCCAGGCAGGGTCTGCAGCCCCTCAGGTTAGCCACGTGGAAATCCCATGTTCTCGCCCCACAGTCTCCTCGGCTACCTGACCAAGTACGACTGCTCCAGTGCGGACATCAACCCCATCGGCGGCATCAGCAAGACGGACCTGAAGACGTTCATCCAGTTCTGCCTGGAGCGCTTCCAGCTCCCCGCCCTGCAGGGGTGAGTGCCGCCCGCGAGACCACGGCTGCGCCCAGCATCGCCCCCTTCCACAGCTCCCTCCTGCCTGATGGAAACGGTCCCGCCCTTCAGCGGGCACTGGGGGTGCCGTGACCCGGCGGCCCCCTTCATGCCGGCGCTCCCCCGGGCCCCACAGGGATTTGGGGTGATGTCTTTAGACCTCGTTGGTGATGGCAGCAGTGTGCTCACGGCACCTAGTGGGTAGGTGCCCCCAGGTGGCCCGCGGCGCCCAGGACGGCCCCACAAGAACGCCTGACCTGCCCGTGGGGTAGCCCCTGCCGTCAGTTCCTGCCCCAGGTCACGAAGCCCCCGACATCCACGTCCGTCTCCCCAGGAAAGCCCAGCCCCGCCGGCCCCAGCTCGGGGTCGACGGGGGCGTTGCTGGAGGCCGGCCGTTGCGCCTGGGCAGTTGGTTTGGGGCTTCCCCCCACGCTCACGAGCTCTGCAGCAGCGCCCACGGCCGACCTCCGTGTGTCTTGGCTTCAGCATCCTGGCAGCCCCGGCCACCGCGGAGCTGGAACCCTTGACCGATGGACGGGTGTCCCAGACAGACGAGGTAGTGCTGGTGGCTTTGGGACCGTTCCCCACCTCCCTGCTTCCTCACGTCCGTGCCGGGCTCTTCCACGGCCTCCTTTCTGCCCCGAGCAACCAGGGAGCCCAGGGCTCAGTGCCTGTCCCGCTGCTGACCTTTGACGTTTCGATTCGGCCTTCTTGAGGCTGACCCCCGGGCGGAGGGGGGAGTGGGGCAAGTCTCTTGCAGGTGGCAGGGGCGCGACCTCAGAAGAACCACTCTTGACCCCGGCGTCCCATGCTGGCCTGCAAGCGATGAGGGCCGACCGGGGCCGTAGGCTGTGGTGTGCAGCTTCCGTGGTCGAGGCTGGAGTGGCCGTGAGCGTTGCAGAGTCTGTGACAACTGACCGTCCTGCCACCGGCGCCTTTGGTCACAGAGATTTACTCGTGCTCATCCCAAGAGTTTGTAGATTTAGTCTTACATTTAAGGCCGCAACCTGGTTGGGGTAGTTTTTGTGTGTGGTGTGAGGAAGGGATCCCACTTGGTCGTCTTGTTGAAGAGACCGTTCTCCCGCGGAGTGTCTCACCATCCTGGTGGAAATCAGTTGACCGTAAGTGTGTGGATCCATTTCCCGACTCTGTTCTGCTGACCTGTGTGTCCGTCCCTGTCCCGGTACCTCACGCACTCGGTCACCACAGCTTGGTAGGAAGTTTTGATGTCAGCAAGTGGGAGTCCTCCAACTTCGTCACTCTCTCTCAACGTAATTTTGGCTGTTCTGGGCCCTCGGAATTTCCGTATGAATTTTGAGATCAGGTGTAATTTTCTGCCGCACACATGGCACCAGCTGGGATTTCCACGGCAGGTGCACTGAGTCCGTAGCTCGATTTGGCGGGTGTTGCCCCCTGAGAATGTGAGGTATTCTGAGGCCTGGACGTGGCATGTCTCCGTCTTCGCTTCGGGCTTCTTACTGTTTCAGTGTTTTATAGCTTTCAGAGCGTCAGCGTGCACTTGTTTTGTTATTTATTTCTAAGCATGTTATCTTCTTTGTTCTCCCGTAAATGGAATTGTTTTCCAAGTTTCCTTTCTGGGTGGCTCGTTGCCCGTGTCTAGAAGCACCTGACTTTCTGCAGCTCCTTTCTGTCCTCTCTTTCTCATCCCTGCCGTGTGTTCGAGGGTCAGTTTGCACTTCTCCCCGCTTGGCATAAGGTGGAAAGTGAGGTCTTCTTTTTTAAAAAATTCCTCCCTTACCACCACACCCCTGGGCCCCACACAGAGATGCCACGTCTTCATTTTTGTGCATCTCCAGGCATGTTCTAATTTTCTTCGTGATTTCTTTTCTCACCTGTCGGTTACTTGAGAGTGTGTGGTTTGATTCCCACATATTTGTGAGTTCCTGAGATTTCTATTTGTCACTGAATTTGTAATCCTATTTCTTTATGGTTGGAGAGCAGACTTTTCCAGTGTTCTGAAGCTCACAGAGGCCAGTTTTATGGCCTGGCATCTGATCTGTCCTGGAGAGCATTTCGTGAGCCTCGAGGAGAATGTTTGCTCGGCAGTTGTGCATGGAATGTTCTAGAGAGATCGGTTAGGTCTAGTCGGTTTGTAGGTTTTGAGTTTTCTCTCCCCTTGTTGGTTTTTTGGTCTAGTTTTGTGCATTATTGAAAGTGGAGTATTAAACCTCCAGCTATTATTGTTGAAGCTAGGGAATTAAATGTTGCACTGGAAAATATTCACCTCACGCAGAGGAAAGCGGTAAAGCAGGTCCATGGCACGACCCGCTAAGCACTGGGGCTCAGCAGTGAGCCAGCTGGTCCTGCCATTTTTATGTGAGTCCCCGGGTCACACAAGCGGGAAGTAACCACGAGGGCCCCAGGTGGCTCCTAGTGCTGCCCACACATTGACCCGGGTGACCCGAAGGTGACCGTGTCCCTCCGATAGGGGTCAGGACAGGCCACCCCAAGGAGGTGACATTGGAGCTGAGGCCTGAGGGAAGGCCGGGGTGGGCAGTGGGGAGCAGGGAGGAGGGCCTGGTCATAGGCGGACCCTGGTTGGAGGTGAGGGCTGTCCTGCCGTGCCGCGAAATGTCAGCGTCACCGTCGGTCTCTCTCATCAGGCTCTGGCTGTACATTCTGGGGCACAGTGGGAGTTGAGGGGGGATTAGAGCAAATACTGAGAAATGCAAAAGGGTGAGCCTCAGTGTGAGGCTGGCTCTTTCAAGCCGGCCTGGGGTGTTCCGTGGCCAGCGTGACCCAGGTGTCTGTGCTGAGTCGTCCGTCCTTAGGGACAGCGGGCTCCCTGGGGCGGGGCGCAGGGCCAGTCTGCAGGGGGGCCCTGCCTGGCCTTGGTCCTGGCTTCGGCCTCCTGGGGCTGCTGGAGCCAAACCCACAGGCCGGCGCCTTAAACGAGAGGCCCATACCCTCTCACCGTTCTGCAGACCCAGAGGCCGAAATCAGGTCGTCTGCAGGCCACGCTCCTGGCGGGAGGCTCCAGGGGAGGGTCCTTCGTCCAGTTCCTGGGGCTTCCTCGGCTTCGGCCGTGCCCCCCCAACCTGTCTTCACGTGGCTTCTCCCCGTGCGTTCTGTTCCATCTCGTATAAAAGCCCCCACATCCAGGGCCGTCTCATTTCAAGATCTTTCACTTAATTACATCCACAAAGACCTTTGTTTTCCCAAATAAACCCACAGTTTGCGGGTTCTGGGGCTTGGAGCATGGACAGAGCTCGGTCCGTCACAGCCCTCAAAACCAGGCTGGTCCTTTCTCCTAATGCCGGCTCCGTGGCACCGGGCGGTGAGTGGGAGCGAGCCCGTGCCCCTGCTCGTGGCCCCGTGGGGACCTGCCCCTCCCCCCGGGTCTCAGGTCCGTGGGCGCTGGGGACGCAAGCTCTCCTCCAGCGCTGGCCTGCCGCCTCTCCCTCTCGGCAGGCGGACATGGGCATGACGTACGCGGAGCTGTCCGTCTACGGCAGACTCCGGAAGATCACCAAGGCTGGGCCCTACAGCATGTTCTGCAAACTCGTCACCATGTGGAGAGACGTGTGTTCCCCGCGGCAGGTACGGCGTGTGCGGCGCTCGGCGGAGGGGGCCACAGACACAGTGCCCGTGGGGATAGTCTGGCTGCCGGGAGCGAGTCGGTGCGCCCTGGCCTGGAACGGCTCCTCCGAGTGGGGCCCCTGCCCGCTGTCCGGCTCGCGGTCGGGCCCGTTGGGGCTCACATGGTGGTCCCCACAGGTCCGCCTGGAAGCCTCATGCCATGCGTCTTCCTGTGCGCCCCACTTGGGTCCGCTGACGCGGCGTCCTGGGGCGCTGGGGCGGGAGCCCACGCAGGACGGCCCAGCCAGCCGCCCCGGGCACACATCTGTCTGCTGCTGCCCTGGGGGAGGCTGGCGCGCGGGGCCGGCAGCTGCGCGGGGTGATGCGGGCCTCAGCCCCGCGTGTCCTCGCCCACCAGGTGGCTGACGGAGTGAGGCGCTTTTTCTCCAAGTACGCCGCGAACAGACACAAAATGACCACGCTCACGCCCGCGTACCACGCGGAGAGCTACAGCCCCGACGACAACAGGTTCGACCTGCGGCCGTTTCTGTACCGCGCTGGCTGGCCCTGGCAGTTTCGGTGCATAGAGGATGTGGTAAGTGGGGCGCAGGCGGCTCTTCCCCGCGCCCCGCGTCTGTTGGGGAAACACCGGCTCGCTTCCGCTGAGGCCCGGAAAGCTTTCTGCTTGTGGCGATGGTGTTTCCTGTCCTCGTGTCTGTGAAGGGCCAAGTGTGTCCCCTTTGTGCCGTGTTACTCACCGAGCAGCCATGTGCACGCGGGGCCCGTCCACACCATCCAGGATCCAGACGGGCTCCGTCTTCTCAAGCCCCCGGCCTTGCCTTTCCTTTGCTAGTTAATAATACAGCGGAGGAAGGATTAGCAAGTTCAGTTTAAAAAGCAAGTCCCGCCTTCCCTTCCCAAGGCCAAGGCTGGAGCCAGGGCACAGGGCACGTGGGCCCGCCCTTCCTGGTGCAGGTAGTCACCGCCCGTGGAGGGAAGCCGGCCAGTGGGGGGCCCTCGGTACACTGACCGTGATGAGCTGGGATGCGTGCAGTGTTGCGCCGGCGATCACGGCGGGACGGACGGACGCTCCGTCTGTCTGCTGGCCGAGGGAGGCATCTCTGTAGATGACATGGATCTGGAGGATGGACCCCGAGTCAGACTACGCATCCGGGCCGCGGTTCTCGGGGGAGGGGTCACCCCCAGGGACAGCAGGCCTTGTCTGGAGATGTTCCCGGGGATGGCGTCTGGGGTGGGGTCTGTGTCACGGGCATCTGGTGGGCAGAGTGCGGGGACACGCTGGCTTCCGAGGGTGCCCAGGACAGCCCACCTCCAGACGAGGAATCAGTGAGAGGCAGGGCTTGGCTCCCCCACCTGCACTCAGCGATGGGTTCCCCCAAATCAGGAGTGGGGTTCGGAGGCCGTGCAGATGTAGACCCCTCGGAAGACACACGTAGGCAGAGATAGAATCTGCTGTGGTCTCTGCGTCTAGCAGGGACCGCCGTGATGTGCTGAGGCACGTCCTCCCAGACTCGACCAGCGCACGTGCTCTGCATCCTTCCCGCAGCCTCGAGCGTCGTGGGGACTGCGTCACGGGCTGCTCATCCAGTCCCGTGACCGCCACCCTCGCTCGGTGCGAACCGGTGTGTTTCGACAGCGTAGACATTCGTGTGACTTGTCCGTCCAGGTTCTCCAGCTCGAGAGCAGAGGCCGTCAGGACCTGGATGGTGTGGACTGACGCCGGCTCCTGCCCGGAGGGCCCCTCCCGCGAGGGTCCCGTGTGTGAGGTGGGCCTCGCCAGTGACCGTGAGCGGGGCTCAGCCACCCCTGCCTGGAGCGGCGTGCCGACATCTGTTTCATATGTCACGGGACAGGGATCTGTTCATTCTCGGTCCTTAGAAAAAGGCTCAAATAAAGAGAATGTGATTTCTAGGAGCAGAGTCTGTGTATGTGGTGGGGATGAGGAGCCTCCTCTTTCATCCCCTCCTAAGCCCCCCCTCAATTCCTAGGATCCTCTCTCGGGGGCTAAGCCCCAGGGCATTGCAGCCTCCCTGTGCAGAGTGAAGCTGAGATGGGATTGGCCACACTCACAGTCCCCCCATCCCTGGGGAAGGGGCACAGTCAGTTTGGGGTCTGTGCTGTTCCCCCTGCCCAAAAGCCTTACCCAAGAAAAGAAACTTGTAAGCAAGAAAAGGAATTTATTGGTTAACATGTGGGACAGTGCAGGGCTTGTGATGGCTTCAGGTCTGGCTGGATTCAGGGTATGCACATGTCCTTAGAACTTGGTTCTCTCCTCCCCCTGCCCTGCTCAGCTCCTCTGTCTCTGCTGGCTCCCTTCATGCTCCACATCGGGGCGCTATGGCCCCAGCCCTGCGAAATCCCCGGTGTAAATCCAGCAGGAAATTTGTGTATTTTCCTGCTGGGTCATACGCCCATCCCTGAACCAGTTAGCTACAGCACAGGGGCCCCCACAGAGGACCAGGAGGTGTTAGAGAAGCATGGAGAGTGGATGGTGGGTCCCCAGACAACACACAGCCTTCCTGTCTGAGGCGACTGTTCCCGGGGGCGCTGCCGTGGGCTCTGGGCCTGCAAACCCTGTGGGTAGGCTTCTCCCTCACCTTCCCACAGTGACAGCAAAAGGCCCGCTAAATACGAATCAGGCTGCGCCGAAGGTGTGGGCCCAAGCAGAGGGAGTGACGCATCTCTCTCCTTCCCCAAAGGCTGCCCCTATAAGGTGGTGTCCATTGCTGGAATCCAGGGCCCCCCGCAGACCCAGGAGCAAAACAACCATTCGTCCCCACAGCCCCGGAGGCCCATTATTTCGTGACCTAAGCCAACCTGAAGACAGCTTTTTACACAGGGAAGCAAAGCCATTTACTGCTCATTCCCAAAAAGCCTTGGCCTCAGAGACCCAGAAGCCCATTGCTGCGGTCTGAATGTCTGAGTCCCCCCAAAACCAGATGTCGAAATCCTAACCCCCAAGGTGATGGCGTGAGGAGGTGGGGCCTCGGGGAGGTGATCCCTAAGAGCAGGGTTCCCGGCCTCGTGAAAGAGGCCCCCGAGAGCCCCTTACCAGGGCCTCACCTGAGCCAGCGCCCCGATCTCTGGCTTCCCAGCCCCAGAACCGTGTCTCATTCCTGGTGTTTCCGAGACACCGTCAGGGTGCTTTTCCTAAAGCCAAGAAGCAGTTTACTCTTGGAGGAAAATTCAGTTCTCCACCCGCGAGGATCCAGAAATAGAGACCCGACAGTCAAAGCTGCTGTGTGAGCCGACATGGCCCTGGGGACTCCGGGGGCGGCCTCCCTCCTCCGAGGATGGTTGCAGCAGAGCTGACGGTGCGGACCCACAGACAGCTCCCCCTGACCCTGTTGGCAGCCCCCCAGCTTTGGCCGGGGGGTGGTGACAGACGAGATCCAGGAGAGGTGAACGTGGGGTCCAGCAGCTGAGGCGGGACCCTCGTGTCATTTCACCCCCTGAGATGACAGCAAGGGGGACACCCTCAGTGCAGGCCTCATCACCCCACGGTGTCCCGGGCAGGACGGTGCCCTCGCTGACTCCCTGGGGAGGGAGCAGGCACACCACATGACGTCGTCAGGCCCCCCCAGCTACAGGGTAGTGTCCCCCTAGTTATAGGGTATGTCCCCCCAGTTATAGGGTGCTGACCCCCAGTTATTGTTCCCAGTTATAGGGTAGTGTCCCGCCAGCTAAAGGGTGCTGACCCCCAGTTATAAGATAGTGTCCCCCTTGTTACAGGGTAGTGTCCCCCTGGTAATAGGGTTGTTCCCCCCAGCTACAGAGTAGAGTCCCCCCAGTTATAGGGTAGAGTGCCTCATTATAGGGTAGTGTCCCCCCAGCTAGAGGGTGCTGACCCCCAGTTATAAGGTAGTGTCCCCCTTATTACAGGGTAGTATCCTCCCAGCTATAGGGTAGTGTCCCCCCGTTATGGGATGGTGACCCCCAGTAACGGGGTTGTCACCAGAGCTCAGCTAATGAGAAGCTGGCAGCTTCCTGGCAGCCAAAAGTGTGTCTCTGAGGGATCCTGGCTCTCTTCAGACCCGTCACAGACAAGACCCAGCCCGTTTCTTGGAGAAGAGAATGAGGCCTCGTGGCAAACACAGAGCTGGCTCAGAATCTCAGGGACCTCCTTGTGTCCCAGGGACACTCCTGAGCCCCAAGACCCCCTAGAGCCTTTCTCCTCCCCGCCGGACGGTCCTGCAAGCTTCGACAACAAAAGCAATCTGAGGGGCCTCGGAAGATGCAAGGCCCATTGCACAAAGGGTTGATTGAAGCAGCCAAACCCGTGACTGGCTTCATGTCGTCCTTCCAGACAGAACTCCGTCAACAAAGACTCATTTCACTGGAATTCTAAAGACAAAACTAGAATTTGGAAGACGTTGCATGTTGCATCCAATGGGGTGAACCCCTTAGAAGTCTAGGTACAAAACTATAGTAAGACCCTAGAACATGCCAGAAAAATGGGCAAAGCCCAAGGGACACCCCATTTATTTTTTTTTTAATTTTATTATGTTAATCACCATACATTACATCATTAGTTTTTGATGTAGTGTTCCATGATCCATTGTTTGCGTATAACACCCAGTGCTCCATGCAGAACGTGCCCTCCTTAATACCCATCACCAGACTAACCCATCCCCCTCCCCCCTCCCCTCTAAAATCCTGTTTGTTTCTCAGGTCCATAGTCTCTCATGGTTCATCTCTCCCTCCGATTCCCCCCGCCGCAGGACACCCCATTTCCAAGGGACCAACCTACACCCAGAAGAATTTTAGCAGCATTACTTGTGCAAGACTGAAAACGAGCAGAATTTTAAGACAAAGGTTGAAACCACCGACTCTCCACGGTTGGCAAGTGTGCAGCCCCCTTGATGAGCTTTCCGGAGGGTAATTTGACAATAGGCTGAAAAGACCCAAAGATGGGCATTTCACACAGGAAGTCTGCTCCAGCAGTTTGCCCTCAGTTTCTATATGAAGGGGGGCTGTGACGGGACTTCCTCCGCAGGTGCCTGAGTGGGTTGGGGCTGCTGCTTCTTGCTGACCGGGAGGCGTCACTTCTGCCAGGAGATCGTCGGGCCCACTCAGGAACTTGCCACCCGGCAGGGGGCTGTCCTCTCTGTTCGGCGGGACGGGTGCCGCTCCCCTGCTCTGCCTCCTCACCCAGGGCTCCCTGGAGACCCCTGTGAGGGGCACCCTCGGTTTCCACCTCCCAATGAAGAAATAAATGGCGGGGTTCACAGTGCTGTGGATGGAAGACAGGAATCATCATGGTGAATGAACCCCGAATCCTTGAGGAAGAACTTGGTACTGAATCGCTCAGGACAAAACTGTGGATCGTCTCTGCCTCTTGGTGCGGACAGAATGAGAGCCTGTATTCATTGTTTTTAGTAGACCCCGTGGGCACTAGAATCTAAACGTCCCACAATCTCATCTCGGGAGAATGATGCACCTCTCATCCAGAAACTTTTTTAAAAGTAAACGAGCTTTCTATTTTAGAACAGTTTTAGGTTTGCAAAAAAAAGTGACAAGACCGTAAAGAGTTCCCGTAGCTCCCCTGCCGCTTCCCACATTATTAATCTCTTGTTATAATTAATAAGCTGGTACTGATGATTACTCATTACCAACCAAAGTCCATTACTTTATTCAGATTTCCTTAATTTTTCCTCAGTGTCCTTTTCCTGTGCCAGGACCCCCCCGTCCATTTAGACATCGTGTCCCCTCAGGCCGCTTTCGGCTGCAACAGCTTCTCAGACTGTCCTTGTTCTTGATGACCCAGACAGTTCCGAGGCGGACAGGTCGGCACGCCGTAGGACGCCCCTCAGTTGGGGTTTGTCTGGTGTGTGTGCGTCACGGTCAGCCTGGGCTGTGGGTTTGGGAGGAGGACCCCAGGGTGAAGCGCCCTCCCCACCGTATCACACCCGGGCCCGTGCTCCCCACCTGACTCGTCCCCGTGACGCTGGCCTTGCTCACCGGGCGGGGTGCGCGTCAGGCCCCCACCACACCGTCACCCTCTTCCCTGCTGTGTATGCTGTGCCGTCAGGAAGGAAGTCACTGAGCAGCCCACACACACCACTCAGAACTCCTCCACGTGGAGATTCGGGTCTTCTCCCCCATTCATCTCTTTATTCCACTCTCTGTATCGGGGAACTCATGAATATTTATGCTTGGATCACAACCTGATTCTGTAGTCTGCATTTCGTTGCTCTAATTGTCCCAGCTCTGGTCACCGGGCGTCCTGTCGGCTGGCTCCCGGTCACTCCGACAGACCCGTCGGTGTGGATTCCTGGTTTCACGTGTTCTGACTTTCTGGCTCTTGAAGGTGCCCCAGGCTCATCTTGGGTATTTCCTGCTTCGATTCCAGAAGCAGACATCCACCCAGGAGCGCCGGTCCCTTTCGCTGGGGAATGGTACCCGCAGCCCCAATCGGGTGCAGAGGTCCCTGTTCTGGGTGTCATTTCTCTGGGGCCCTCTCCGCGGACAAAGCAGGAAACTGACAGTGTAGACCAATCCAGCATTTTTTAAATTCACACGAACAGACTTAGTACCCACTTTCCTCTCCTTTCCTTTCATTTTAACCGAGACAAAATCAAACTTCTAGTTTTAGAGTAGCTATCTAAACAGGGAATATAGTAGCATAATTCACCATATTAAGCCATGACGGGAAAATTACAGGTGATCATACCTGCAAGACGCCGAGACGCTTGTTTGGCGGAACTGAACACTGACTCCCAGTTTGAAAGATAATCAGGAGTAGAAGGAAACTCTTCAACCTGGAGATCCAATGTCACATGCGATGCAGCTAAAATCGTTGCAGTTAAAATCAAATCAAGAGGTTAATGCTAATAGTGAAGGTGCTGAAGGACCCGGCCTTGCTGTCTCTGGATTGCGGGCCGGGTAGTGACCTTGTGGGCACCCCCTTTTTTGCCCCTGGCCATGCCAAGGTCAGCCACCTCTGGACTTGCTGCACGTCGGGCCCCCGGCTGCCCCACTGTGTACGGATTCCGCCTCCCCACGTTTCTCAGACACCTGACACACCACACCAACAACGCATCCCGTCCAGCGCCCCGCCCACGGCCGGGAGGTCTCCCCATCATGCCCCCCAGCCGGCCGGGGCCTCTGTGTCACCAGCAGACAGTGGGCGACCCTGCTCCAAACCCCGTCCCAGCTCTAGCTCTCTGACCAACTAGGGTCCCCGGGGAAGCAGGCTCTGTGACAGAGGGCAGCGTGTAGGAGGTTCGTCAGGGGTGCTCCTGGGGAAAGGAAGGAACTTGAAGGGAAGGGAAGGAAGGAGGCTGGGCCGCAGGACAGCTGGAATATTCTACAGTCTCCATGGAGGCCACAGCCGTGGGCAGCTCAGAAGCCGGGCAGCCCTTCAGCAGCGCCTTGATTGGAGCAAGAGGGCCAGACCTCTACCCCCAGGGTCCCATTCGGGCTGCCTGGAGACGGGCATGACCTGGGGGGCGGCACTCTCCCCCCTGAGTCTGTGTGCAAGGGACTGACAGCTGGGGGCTTTCAGCAGGGGGCTCCCTGCCGCTCAGGGAGACATCCCTTCATCCCGGGAGGATCTGGGCGGTACCCATGTGTGTGCACCTCAGGGTTGTAGTTAATGAACTGAATCTTAAAGTCTGACCACCAGCACTTTCAAATAGGTGGGCCTCAGCCCAGTCATTCAGACATTGTGGCGCCCCTTCCTGATCATTCCACTGCATTCAGAGTCATGCCTACTATCCCATGGTTATTTTTCTTTCGTTTCCCATTATTTTTCAATGCGGTTCTTGATCCAATAAATTGATTCCATGATCCCCCAGCGGGTTACAGCCCGCACTTTGGAAAACACCCTCGTATAGAATTAAAATTGCATTGTCCCTGTGTGTCCCCTACTAGGCTATTAAGGACAGGGCCTGACTTTGAAAACCCAGCATCCCTTATGCTGTGTGGCACCTGGCAGAAGTCCTGTCAGAGTTTTAAAATCTAATCTAAGTTCCTACATCTAATCTCATCTAAGTTCCTCAAATCTAATCTGAGAGCTCTTCCCCTGCACACAGATGGAACATTGTGATAAAATGTGAGAGCCCACCGGGCGGGTCCCTGTGGTCACTGCGCTGAGTCCCACGGACAGCCCGACCGCCAAGGCGGGGCCGCAGCGCCAGCGCCCAGGAACAGGGACGACCACGCGGCCTGGCTCCCTGGCGTCCACCCCGGCCACCTGCAGTCCGCTGGCCCGAGACACTCGTCACACGTGTGCTTTCTCGGAGTCGTCCTGAGCAACCGGGAGACCCAGCTTGAACACGCACGCACCCTTACAGGACGAGAAATAGCATATTTCTTAGGTTGATCCCAGGCCAAAGTGTTCAGTGAGGTCAGCTCTGCCTGGGTCGGCCTGCATGGGTCACCAGAGCTCCCTCTCTCTCTCTCTCGCTTCTCATTTTATTTATTTTCAAAAATGGAAGTGTAATTGACATACAATGTGCTGTTGGTTTAGGGTGTGCATCAGAGTGATTCGATATCTCTACACATTATGGGGCCTTCAGTTACTCAGGTATTACTGACTCTGCTCCCTGGGCTGTACTTGGCATCCCTGGGACTTGTGCCCCCGTGGGTCCCCTGCACCGTTCTGCCCACCCCGGGGAGCCACCCGTGTGTTCTCTGTATTTGTGACTCAGTTTATGTCTTGTGTTGTCTGTTTGGTCCCACCTACAAGTGAAATCAGACGGTATTTGTCTTTCTCTGTCCGACTTCACTCACTCAGCATCACTGACCCTGTAACGTCACAAACGGCAAGATCTCGTTCTTTCCTGCGGCTGAATGATACACCGTTGTGTGTTCACCACATCCTCATCTGTTCAGCCATCGATGGACGCGTGGGGCGCTTCCATGGCCAGCTCTTGTGAGTGGTGCCGCCACGAAACAGAGATGCTGAGACCTCTCTGGGTTGGGGTTTTCGTTTTCTTTGGGTAAATACCCCAGAGTGGTGTTGCCTAGTCCCTCAGGTCTGCTTCCGACCCTTCTGTTTCCCTTCTTAGCAGTTACCACTACGTAAACTCACACGAGGCAGAGACCGCTCCTGATCTATTCACAGGTCCATCCTCTTGTGCCAAAAAGCAGTTTATAAGACAGGTGGTGCTCACCTGCATGAGCGAGAGGGGCAGAGGGAGACGGAGAGAGAATCTCAAGCAAGACTCCACGCTGACCACGGAGCTGGACGCGGGCCTGGATCCCACGACCCTGAGATCACGACCTGAGCTGAAACCAAGAGTCGGACACTCCCCAGACTGAGCCCGGGCGCCCCCCGATGTGTTGGGAACACAGCGGTCAAGAACACCTGCATGCCCACGACCTGAGTCTCCTGCACCTGGAGAGAGGCATGTCTCTCTGCTTCCCAGGTCCGGGCCTGCCTTGCGTGGGGACGACTGTGAACACGCCCGCTGCGGGGAAGTGCCCGCCCGGGCCGCCAGCACTCTCCTCTTCCCGCTCAGACGCCGGCAGGGGCGGGAGGTCAGTGCCTGGGACCCCGGCCCCGCCTCGCCCACCGCCCTCGCACCGCCCTCTGGGGCTCGCCAGGGATGCCACAGGCATGCGTTTGCAAGAGACACCACGAAGTTCTCCAGAGCGGAGCCCGGTCCAAGAAGAGAGCCCGAACCCCAACCCTTAGGGCTCCAGCAGTGCCCCACTTACAAAATGACCAGTCTGGCCAGGCCCAGGGTTCCACCCACAACAGGCAGAGGCGTTGGGACGGGGAGGGGTAGGACAGATGACAAATCAGGGGAGCTCTTAGCAGAGGGGATGCTCTTGCCCACTCGGATATGCAGTTAATTTTCCGTTTTTCCTGAAGAGGGCACCAAACAGCAGAGGCTGATCTAGCCCAAGAACATGGGGACGGGAGGAGGTCTGAGGCCCCAGATCACTGCTAGGGGGACCATTGCTGGCGTCCACGCACCTCGTGTCCCCCACCTCACCCCACCCCACCCCAGTGAGCCCACGGTCTGGGGGAAGCTTCCCCGTGGGGCATTCCCCCTTTGTCTCCACAGGGGTGACCAGGACACAGGGAGCCCAGCCTGGGAGAGTCCGTGGGCTTCTCCTCATGGCCCAGGCCTCAATCACCGTGACCCTTCCCACGAGTGGTCTCTGTGTCTCTGCCCCCCCACCTTGATGTCCGTATCCTCCACGGTGAACAGTGTCAACCCCACCACCTCCTTCCTGGGGAGCATCAGGGGAAAGCCGTGGACGGAACCGCTCCAGGGTGCGTCAGCGGGGGAAGCCAAGGTGCGGAGGGACCAAGGGCAGCTGGTGTAGACCCAGTGGAGATGCCGGGCTCCGCTCACAGCGTGGGGGCCCCCTTCCCACGGAGCCCAGGGTGGACGTGGGCAAATGACATCCCTCCTCTGAGCTGGGTGCTCCATAAGGCACACGCAGGAAAACCCAGCCCCTTCTGCCCCCCCCCACCCCGGGCAGAAGCTGTTGTGCCAAACAGACCATTTCTCATACCCGCGTGCAGCTCTCACGGGCTCGCAGAACAAACGCCCAGTCTGAATGGGGCCCGGCTCCAGCGTGCGGGGACTGGGGCTTCCCGGGCACCTGCAGACCCCAAGCATCATCGGCAAGGCCACCGTGGCGCTGTCCCTCTGCCAGAGCCAGCCTCAAAGTCCGTCCATAGACGTCTGTCTGTCTGTCTCTCCTGGAGCGAGGCTCTGTTATGCGTGTCCCTGGTTCTTGCGCAGGAGGTGTGGCTGTGGGGGGGGGGGGGGGGCTTTGGAACCAGACTAACGTCCAAACTCTGGCTCAGCCATTCGAGGCCGTGTGGTCCTGGGCAAATCACTCGGCTGTTCTATTTCATTTCATACAAGCGGAAGATACAGTTGGCATTTCATATGCGAAGTGGCTGCGAGGGTTAATTAGCCTTATGAATACATAGGGCTCGTGGGGTCTTATTTACAAGACATGGAATAATCAAACAGGAGGGCTAACGAGGCTCTTCCTGAATTGCCTTTCTTTTGTTAAATGGGACAAATTCTTTAAAAAAAAAAGATTTATCTGTTTAGAGAGTGAGAGACAAATTCTTTTTGCAAATTATCTTTCCTCTGTAGGGAATCGGTGGTCCTCAGTTTTCCTTGTCTTTTCACTGTTACCGGTCTGACGGAAAGTCAGCTTCCTGAAGAGCTTTCTGGAATCTCCCACCTGGCCAGTCTCCTCCTGCTGCTTCTCCCGCTCCGTGCCTCACCCCCAGTCCCCAAGCTCCACACTCCCAGGGGGTGACAGGGTTCCTGACGGTGAATCGGTGAATCGTCACCTCGCGATTCCGCTTCTGTGTTCCAGTGCTTTGTAGGTAAAAAGCGCTTATAATCCCCCTTTGTGATTTGAATAAATATACATCCCCTTTAACTTACACACCCTGTATTCCAGCCTCATTGAGTTTAATCCTGTCAAGTCAAGCTCTCCTGCAAGGGCTGGGGCTGACATTCCAGGAGGTTGCTTTGTGGGCATCGATGCTTTGCTCTAAACCCCGGCTATTTGCACATTTCATTCCATGGTGAGCAAATAATAGAACCCACAAAATGTTTTTATTCGTGTTTTATTTGCATTTCTCTGAGATTTACTCTGGTGCTGAAGACAGGACGGCTCTTGTCATCCTTGACGGCTAGATAACATATGATCTCTCTTTGTGGGTATCATTTATCAAAGGATTTTTAATATTGTATGATTCCTACGTGTGCTTATTCAATTATTTGCACTTGTCCAAAGCAAGGAAGATTGGTTAAAGCCTTATATTAAGCTACCGGGCTGTCTTTATTCCCATATCCCACGGTTTTTCACTCTGTATTCTGTGACGCGAACATTTCACGAGTGTGTGGAGGAGACCGCAGGCTGACACGACAGAGCGAGGCACGCACACGAGGCTTCTCCCCAAGGTCCTCACCTCCCCATTTCCCTTAGCTCCTTAAATGCGAGGAGATTAGTCCTTTCTCGATTGTTGGAAGTGCGAATAACATGTCCACCATCTTCATTTGTTGCTGGAATTTGCTTTTTTTAATATTATTATTGCCGTGCAAAGCATTTTTATATATTTTGAATTGATCAGCCTTTTATTTTATGGCTTGCGTGTTTTGAGTTATAGTTATGAAAGCCTTACGTATATAAGACAATGTAGAAATTAAGCTCTGTTGTCTCATAATGATATGAAATGGTTTCATTTTTAAGCATGTTCACACTTGATCAACTTGGATCTTTTACTAGTGGACAGTAAATTTTTTTTCAAAATTTTTTCCTCAAATTCCTTAAGTACTCAACTTCTTTAATAGGTAGGGTTAGTTAGCAGCTAGTCTCGGGAGCCTTGAAGTATCCGATCCAGTATCGTTGACTATAATCACAGTGCTGGGCGTCAGATCTGCAGGACTGCTCACCTTCAAATGAGTTCATACCCTCTGACCTGCATCGCCCCCGTCCCCCTACAGCCCCTCTGATAACCATCGTTCTGCTCTCTGTCTCTGTAAGCTCAGTTTGTTTGGATTCCAAATACAGGTGACATCACGCTGTATTTGTCTGGCTGGTTTCACTCAGCATAACACCCTCAAGTTCCATCCATGTTGTCACAAGTGGTAGGATTGCCTTCTTTCTCGTGGTTGAGTAATACTCCGTTGTGTGTATACACCACATCTTCTTTATGCATATGTCCACTGATGGACACCGAGGCTGTTTCCACATCTTGGCTATTGGGACCAGTGCTGTTTCCTGGCAAACACAATAGAAAGGAAGATTATCTGGATTAAGAAGATTAAATCATACAAAAGTATCAATCCTCCCCAAACTGATTCCATGTACTTCTACACAAAACATCATTTTCCTCCTTGAAAAGCTTTTTAAAAATTTATATGGAAATGCAAATGGCCAAACATAATCGAGGCACCCTTGAGCTCTGGACAAAGCTCTAGAAACTTAGACAATGTGGTTTATTCATAAGCATAGAAAACCCGATCAATGGATAGGATGCTGGTTTGGAACGAGACTCGCTCATGGAACAAGTGCACACAGATAGGACACGCTCTCTGTCAATGGTGCCAGGACACTGGGCTTCCATAGAGAAAAACAAAATGCAGGGGCGCCTGGGTGGCTCAGTCTGTTAAGCGCCTGACTCTTGGTTTCAGCTCAGGTCATGATCTCAGGGTCCTGGGATCGAGCCCCGTGTAGGGCTCTGTGCTCAGCAGGGAGTCTGCTTGGGATCCTCTTCCCCGCCCTTCTGCCCCTTCCCCTGTGCTCTCTTTCTCTCAAATAATAAACAAATAAATCCTAAAAAAAAAAAAAAAAAAAAAAAACGCAATGCAGCTTTTGTCTCCCCCACATACAAAATTCAGTTCCAGGAAGATTGTATATCTACATGTGACATGTGAAGCCATATGGCTTTGAGAAGACAGTATATGACAACGTAGTTACGACACTGGGGAGGGAGCAGGCCCTGAAGCAAAATGTGAGAAGCCCTAAGAAGAGAAGAAAGTATGGAGGGATTTGAATATTGTCTTAAAGTTTTTTAAAAAATTTATTTGAATGATCTTGTTATGGAACCTGGACTGGATCACCCGATGGAAGAACCAAGCAGCACCCGGAGATTTTGGAGGACAGGAGGTTTTGTTAACACCGGTGGGCCCAGAGGAGAGTGGTCTCCAAAGGTCTGAGCCCTGAGCACAAAGGGGGCAATTTATACACTTCTACTTCTGCATACTTGGCACTCTTGGTGCGTGCGTGAAGCAGGGCAGGGAGAAGAACCTGCTTGTGGGAAGCAGAGCAGGGAGAAAAACCCAGGAAGAGCCCTGGGGCACGGACTGGGACTCTCGCTGGTTTGGTGGGCCATCTTAGGACGCAGATTTTCCTTATCATTACCTCCTTTGATGCCCTTTAAACACCTAGTTTAGAGGGCATCATTCTGTTTGACTCTGAGGGTTGACTGCAAGGCTTGGGGCGAACACGGACTTAATCATAAACTTAACAGCACACCAGGTAGCAGAAGACCAGGACTAACCGGGGCCAGGAAAACCATGGTGAAACGCGCTCAGGAGTAGACAGCAAAGGGCCAGTAAAAGTGGGATCTATGACCTTAGGTAGAAGCCTTAGGTAGAACTGGGGAAAGTCCAGTCAGGAGGGGCAACAGTGTAGAGTCTGACTCCCAGGATGAGGAAATCACACCGATGAGAGCCAGGGACCACGGTGAGCAGGTGTCCATCAGTCGGTGGGGTCTCGTCAAAGGTGAAGCCGGAGTGGGTTCATGACGTCTGGCTGGACTCTCCACTGGCGCAGCCCCTAGTCCGAATGATGAGCTTTCTTCTTTCTTCCAGTCTTTGACCCAAACTGAGTCCCCTCTCTGGAAGGAGTGTACCTGAGACCCTAAGGAGATTGGGGCCCTCTCAAAGGTGTACTTTTGTAATTTATTTAGGGTGCCCCCCAGGGCCTGAAGCTGCTCCTTTATCCCTTTATCTCCAACCTGATGCAAGTTTCCTGGAAGGCTCCCCAGGCATGGGGGAGGCCGTCCATATATTAATTCGAATGGGGAGAAACCTGATGTCCCAGGAGTGCATTGAGCACGCCGGAGAGCTGGGGTAGCAGATCCGGCCGTGGGAGGTTAGTCTCCTGACAAAACTTTGCTAAGATTCCCTTGAGGGTACGATTCATTCGCTCTACTTTCCCTGAACTTTGGGGTCGGTGAGCAGTGTGGAGTCTCCAGGTGATGTTGAGAGATTTGGTCAAGACCTGTACAATGTCTGTCACAAATGTGGGTCCATTGTCACCGTGGATTGTTAATGGCAGGCCGAACCAGGGCACGATCTCCCGCAAAAGGACTTTAGCTACTTCCCGGCTCTGCTCCGTCCTGGTTGGGAAGGCTTCGACCCACCCAGACTATGTGCACACTATTACTAGGAGAGATCTGAACCCCCTGCTCGGCTGCACATCTGTGAGTCTACCTCTAGACCTTCGAAGGGGGCTGCTCCCATCCTCTGGGCACCTGGCGGGGGCCGCGGTGCACACTGAGCATTATTTTTAGCACATGTCATGCATCATTCACTCTGCTCGGCATAGTGCCGGCAGCCGACTGAGGTAGTGGTGCTTCTTGAGAAGGGCTCTAATGCAGTTTTTCCCAGATGAGTGAGTCGGTGGTGTTCCTTGACCAGATGCCCTCCAGTTGCTGTTAGAAGAAAGATGTGCCCTCCTGGCATCATCCACCATCCCTTTCCAGTCAGGGTGGCCCACTCAGCCATGGCCCATTCCTTTTCCTTTTTAGGGTAACTGGGTGGAGGGACGTCTTCCGGGGGTGTCAGGGCCATGGTGAGGGAAGAGGCTCTGTCCATGTCCTCACTGGCTGCGGTCTTGGCTGCCTCATCTGCCAGACGATTTCCCCATGCTATGGGGTCATCTCCTTTCTGGAGTCCCTTACAAGGCAGGATTGCTGCTTCCTTTGGAAGCCAGACGGCTTTGAGGAGTCTCAGTATCTCCTCCTTGTTTTTGACAGCTTTTCCTGCTGTGGTCAGGAGGCCCCTTTCCTTGTAGATGGCTCCATGTATATGTACAGTAGCGAAGACGTACCGGGAGTCAGTGTGGATGTTGACTCGCTTGCCATCACTGAGGGTGAGGGCTCGGACTAAGGCATATAATTCAGCCCGTTGAGCTGACCATCCAGCTGGTAATGCCTTAGCTTCTAGGACTTCAGTGGTTGTGGTTACTGCATAACCCGCTTTCCGGGCACCCTCTTGTAGGTAACTGCTGCCATCGCTGAACGGCGTGAGCTCTGGATTCTTTATGGCTTGATTCCGCAGATCTGGACGGCTTGCATAGACTTCATCAGTCACCACAGAGCAGTCATGGTCTGGTTCCCCCTCTTCCATGGGGAGAAAGGTTGCTGGGTTTAATGTCCTTACTGTTTCAAGGGTGACCCGCGGGTTTTCACAGAGGAGCCCTTGGTATCGTGCCAGCCGAGAGTTGGAAAGGAAGCGGTGTCCCTGTGCGTTCATGAGGGACACAACTGCGTGAGGGACCTTGATGTTAAGTTCTTGCCCCAGGTGAGTCTGTCCGCCTCCTTGATGAGTAGGGCTGTGGCTGCCAGCGCCCTGAGGCACGGTGGCCATCCTGCTGCCATGGGGTCCAGCTTCTTTGACAGGTATGCAACTGGCCGTCGCCAGGGTCCAACAGTCTGGGTGAGTACCCTGAGCGCTATTTTTTCCTTTTTGGTCCAGGCAGGGGTTCTCAATCTGGTCTCCCTAAGAGATCATAAAGGGGTCTTGCTATTGCTAAGAACCCAGGGATTCAAGTGCGGCAGAATGCTGCAGCTCCTAGGAATTCTCATAGCCCCCTTTTTGCCTGGGGCTGTGGCAGGGAGATGATGATCCTTTTCCTCTCTGACCCTAGTTCTCTTTTCCCTTGGGTGAGGAGAAAACCAAGGTATCGGACGTGTTGTTGGCAGATTTCTGCCTTCTCCCATGAGGCTCGGTATCCCGGGTCTGACAGGACCTGTAGGAGGGTCTTGGGGCCTTTTGTGCCGTCTTCTTGGGTCACTGGCAAGGAGGTCATCCACATTTTTTTTTTCCTGAGCCACTTAGGTGCCCCCAGGGGTTGCTTTTTAAACACACAGCTTCTGGGATATTCCCCCCATCTCACCCATTTTGATCCAGTGGGTTTGCATAGGCCGGATAGTATTACACCCAGTGCTCATCACAACACGTGCCCTCCGTAATACCCTCACCTGGCGACCCCAAACCCCAAATAGTTGCCTTTGTAACAAGGTCCTCCCAGGTGACTCTTATAAAGGCGGTTTGGAAACAATGTCTAAACCTTGCTGTTTAGAGTGTGGCCAGGGGACCAGCAGGATCCGTATCGCCCGGGGTATCTTGTCTAAATCGCCAGTGTCGGGGTGCCTGGGGGGCTCAGTTGTTAGGCGTCTGCCTTCGGCTCAGGTCCTGATTCCAGGGTCCTGGGATCGAGCCCCGCATCGGGCTCCCTGCTCAGCGGGAAGCCTGCTTCCCCCTCTCCCACTCCCCCTGCTTGTGTTCCCTCTCTCGCTGTGTCTCTCTCTGTCAAATAAATAAATAAAATCTTTAAAAAAAAAAAATCGCCAAGGTCAGCCCTACCCCAGACAGACAACCAGAATCTGCCTTTGAACAGTGTAGTAGTTTGGCTTTTGATCTGACCTCTTCTCTGTTTTCATTTTAGTACAGTTCCTCCCCCGACTTCCTTGCCCCAGTCCTCTCCAGAAGGGCCACTGTCCCCTGCCTCTCCCTACCTGAGATCTGTCCCACCCCTGGGGGATGCTCACCCCAACCTCCCACCACCCAGAGATGACAGGGAAAGGTGCTCTGTGAAGCTAAAGAACCTAAACAGCTGGAGATCTTGCCTTGTTAGAGAAGGCCGACTTGACTCCCAGGTCTTCCAACCTCCGCAAATTCCAGACCCCCAGGCCTGTCTCATGATCTCAATTTTGGTTGCTCCGCTTTGTCTCCATCAAGTGTTCTGAAGCATTTCACACACGACTGGGCTTAGGCAATTTAGCCAGACCTGTTCAGAGACCCTGTCTCCTCTTGCCTTGGGTTCAGTGGGAGGCTAGTGTGTCCGGTGGGCTCAAAGGTTATCTGAGCCCTAAGCTTGCAGAGTACGTCTCGGCCCAGGAGGGGGATGGGGCAATCAGGCAGATAAAGGAATTCATGTGGCCCCCGAGTTCGCACTGGCGAGCCTGGAAAAAGGGCTGTTGTATCGCCCGCGTCCCGATGGCCCCAAGGATGGTCGCAGTCCTTTGCTGAAAGGGGCCACTGGGGAGGTGACAACAGAGTGCTCGGCCCCAATATCAACCATAAAAGTCCCTGGTTGGCCCCCACCTTCATTTTGACCATGGGCTCATGGGGGCCAAGGAGGAAAGAGCCCGGTCCCCCTCAGTCTGAGTCCATTCCCGCAAGGCCTATGAGGTCCTCCTCTCGGGCGTTCTTCCTTGTAGCAGCTGGGCTTTTGAGCCTTTCCCCGGTTGGGACATTCATTTTTCCAATGTCCTTTCTCCTTACAGTAGGCACATTGATCCCTGCCAAGGGGTTCTGGGTCTCCCCCCTTTCGTTGGTTGGGGTCTCCCCGCCTTTGTGTTGTCCTTGTCTTTCAGGGAGGCGGTAAGGAGGCTGACTTTTCTTTTTCATCTTTTTGTCGGCTTCCCTTTTGGCTGCGACCTCCCTGTTCATGTAGACCTTATTGGTAATCTCTATTAGCTGGGTGATGTTCATCCTGGCGAACTCTAGTTTCTGAAGTTTTTTTTTTCTGATGTCTAGGGCGGCCTGAGCCACGAAGGAGGTGTTTACCATCTGTTGGCTTTCCTGTGCCTCGGGGTCAGATGGAGTGTATATCCTGTAGGCTTCACATAGTCTTTAGTAGTGGTCCCCGGGGACTCCCCTGGTTGTTGAGTGACCGTGGATACCTTAGTCATGTTCATGGGTTTCTTAGCTCCTACCCAGGTTCCCCGGAGGAGGGCCTCCTGGTCCCGGCGGGTGTGGGCCTGTCCCTCGTCCATGGTGAAGTCCCATGCTGGGCGCTCCTCGGGTGCGGCCGTATTAGCCCAGGCAGCAGGGTCGATGACTCCCGCTGGTGCGTGCTCTTCCAGGGACTGCTGTGCACCTTTCATTATTCTCCTCCTTTCCTCTGTGGTAAACAGGGTGCAGAGTAACTGTTGGCAGTCTTCCCAGGTTGGCTGATGAGTCTGGAAAAGGGGTTCTATGAGGTCTTTCCAGTTGTGGAGGTCAGTGGTGGAGAAGGGCTGATAATACATCATGGAACAGCTGGGTTGGACCATCCTGTCTTCATCGCGCCTCTCAGGTTCCCGTGTCCCTCATACCGGCATTTGGAGGGCGCTTGCGTCCGGCCTGGGGCGCAGCCTAGCTGCTGATCCTGGAGAAAGTGGATCCTTTGGGCCTGGGGGCACTGGTGAAACCGATGGCAGCGGAGTGTCTGGAACTGAAGGGCTAGGTGTAGATGGTCTTGGGGGTATGTATGGTGGGGGCAGGTTCGGTTCGTAAAATAAAGATGTCCTGTATACAGGACATGACAAATGTTTTCCTCAGGATCTCCGGCTAGGATTTGTGGAGACTGCTTTTGCTGATTTTCTTTAGATCGCTTGGATGAGGCGATTAAGATCCTGGCCTGTCCCTGCCTATTGCAAGCGAATTGCACCCAGTGGGGGAAGGGCCTAAGCAATTCCTAGCCAGGAGTCAATGTACGGAAACTGGTTAGGGTGTCATGGTTCCCCTGTCACATAGGGTTCTCAACTTGCCGGGGTTCATCCTGACTCCATAGTCTCCCGAAAACCCCTTCTTGAAATTTTTGATCATGGTCTCTAGAACTGTAGGTTTACTCTGCCCTGACCTCGAGGGTGATGTCCCCATGTGCGGTGGCGCAGAGACAGACAGGGGGGTTGCCTCCTGGGGTGAGGAGACCAATCAGATGCCCATCTGGCCATGTCCCGAAGAGCTTAGGTGAGGCTTAGCCGTAGCGGTCTCAGCGTTGTGACTTACGATCGGAATCTCTTCCGATGCCGCCATAGACCATATGCCGTTCACCACGGAACCGCAGACGGGCCCACTCAGACTCCGCAGGCTTCTGGGGACTTAAGGGTGCCCACCCCTGGAGCCACAGAATCAGTCCGCTTGAGCAAGCCAGGCTGGACTGCACATTCACTCACACATTCACACTCCAGAAGCTATTACATTCCCTCCCTGGGAATCCCTACCTGTGAGACCTCTAAGAGGTCTCTGGGAGGTGATCAGGCTCCCCTTCCACCCCAATGGGGGTGGGCCTGTCTGGGTCCTGGGGCCCCAGGCCCTACCAGAATCCGACATCGGGACAGGGTCCTCACCTGCCAAGCCTCCTCAAGTCCAGCGGGAACAAAGGAGCAGGACTGGCCCGAGGCAACCGGGGCGGGAGACTGCCGAAAATTAGGCAGGGCGCGCCTTCTCTCTTACGATCCCTCATTCCGTCACCGCCCTGCTGTTGCCCCCAAACCGGTGGCAACAATGGGCCAGCGCGGTTGGGTTTCCCGGTCAGGGAACCAGATGTTATGGAACCTGGACTGGATCGCCCGACAGAAGAACCAAGCGGCACTCAGAGATCTTAGAGGATAGGAGGTTTATTTAATGCCGGCAGGCTCAGAGGAGAGTGGTCTCCAAAGGTCTGAGCCCTGAGCACAATCAAAGGGGGCAATTTACACACTTCTATTTCCTCATACTTGGCACTTTTGGCGTGTGCACAAAGCGGGGCAGGGAGAACAATCTGGAAGAGCCCCGGGACAAGGACTGGGACTCTCTTGCTAGCTCGGTTGGCCATCTTAGGACACAGATTTTCCTTATCAATCTCTATATCCAACATGGGGCTCAAACTCATGATCATGAGATCAAGAGCCACATGGTCCACCAACTGAGCCAGCTGGGCATCCCAAGAATATATTATAGTGCAAATAAGCAACAAAGGGTTTTTTTTTACCCAAAATCTATCAAGACTTCCTTTAAAACAGAAAAGGTCATGATCTCGGGGTCCTGGGATCGAGCCCCCCATCGGGCTCCCTGCTCAGCGGGAAGCCTGCTTCTCCCTCTCCTGCTCCCCCTGCTTGTGTTCCCTCTCTCGCTGTGTGTCTCTCTGTCAAATAAATAAATAAAATCTTTTTTAAAAATTTTTAAAAATTAAAAAAAAGATGTTCCAAAAAATATCAAAGTAATTCATGACATGAACAGAATAAAAGACAAAAATCATAGGATCATCTCAACAGATACAGAAAAAGCATTTGATAAAATTCAATATCAGTTGATGATAAAAACCCTCAGCAAACTAGAAATCGAACAGAACTTTCTTCATCTGATACAAAAACCTGTAGCCAACATACTTAATCTTGAGTTTATTACCAATGCAAGGATGTGGCATTCAGCATTTGTTAGAAAGGCCGGCAAGTACAGGCAAGAACAAGAAATAAAGGCGTAAAGGGAGAAGCAAAGTCATTACGTGCAGAAAATCCAACCATACGTACAAAAGCCCCAAACCTCCGTAAAGGATCTATTAACGTTAACGTGTGGATGTAGCAAGGTCCCTGGATACTCTCCATAGATAACTGCAAAGTGAAGTTTAGAAATAACGTTACTTACAATCCGAAGGAATAAATTCGAAAAAAATCAAATACTTCAGAACAAACTTATTGGAGGACGTGCAGGACCTCGACACCCAACATACAAAATGTGGCTGTGGGAAATCCCAGAAGAGCTTGGCTCATGGAGGAGCACACCGCTGTCAGGGATGGGAAGACAGAATAACCTACAGATGCCCACGGATTCTCCCTCCCCCCTCCCATGTGGTTCTACAGCCAACACAACGGGGTTCCGGGTGGCTCGCTTTGGGGAGGGGGCTGGTCCTGAGAAGCTACAGGTCTTGGTGTGGTTAAGAGGTCATCGTTTCATGGTGGACTTCTGCTCACGGGCTTCTCAAATTCACAAGGAATAAAAGGAAATGAAGCAGACAGAGAGCCCACGTTCAGGAAGTTCACCGTGGATGGGAGAAAGGGAGTAAAAGGCAGGGATGTATATACAAGAAAGGATTGGTCATTTAAAAAAAAAAAAAAAAACTCATTTTTTCTGAGCTTGTAGCCTTTAATGACACCCAGAAGCTACTCACATGCCATGTTTGAGGGTTTGGGACATCAGAGTGGGAATGCACCTGCTCCCGACACACTGGTTTTCCCCTCACACACTGGGTGCTCCGGAAGGAGGCTCTGCAGTGGGAGGGGGCCCCAGGGTGACCGGTCTGGATGGCTGATGACGGACAGGAAAACCAGACAACCTGGCTGGAGAATGGAGCCAGCTGCAGGCCGTGGCTCCACCCTCAGGCCCCAGAGAATTTCCTGGGGGGACCGTGAGCCGCGGGAGGCCCAGGGAGATAGAGGTCTCCCCAGGGCGAGCCCGAGCGGATGTGAAACCAGACTTGTCCTGGTTTCTTGGAAAGCTCCAAGCAGCAAAGCTAGAGGTGTGGCTCTTTCTGGCCCAGCTCCCAGACCCGGGGGCACCCGCTTGGGCGCCCTGTCCTGGTGCACAGACCCCGGGGGGGGGCAGCCTCTCACAGAGTGGGTGCCATCGGTACCCAGCTTTGCGCCACCCCTTCAGCCCAAGGCTCCAAGCTCCGGAAGGTGGCCCATCCCTCGGGGCCATGCCCTCATGTGACACTTCCTCTTTGTTTCCCGGGTCCTTGGAATTCCCCCAAAGTTCCAAGAAGCACAGCCTCGCACTTAAAAGGATGTTTGTTATTTTTTCTCTTACCGAGAATTTTCAATCGTTTTATAACCAGAACTCTTGTCAACGTATCTGGCTCACCAGATTCTTGTTTCCAGAAGTTAATGCCCACCCCAGCGTTTGGGGGAGACTTCAGAAATCTTCAGCATGAAGTCTCCACGGGCAAGTTTCCTGTGGGTACATTTAGGACAGCTTCTCCATATGTGTGTGGAGACCGGAGTTTGGGAGGACACACCCCGTATTCCTCCTCTGAGGTCACATCTGTGGCCCATCCCCCCGCTGGTTCCTTGAGACACTGGAAGGCAGCAGGGCTGAGGAGGGACATCAAACCAAGGTCCACCACCCGCCAGCAGTGTCTGAATTTCACACCAGGGTGCAAAGGGGAAATGGCTCCTCCAGACCCAGGAACTATTTTGTTGAACGACTAGAATGTTCTCAGGAGCAGGTTTCCACACCTGGCACAGAGACCTCGCCTTGGAGTGAAGGGTGTCTTAACCTGGGTCCCCTCCCCCCGCCAGAGCAAACACTGAGATGAGGATTTGGGCAGAAGTGGTTTATCCGGGAGGTGATCCTCGGAGACAGGGATGAGAGTAAACAAGATGGCGGCACGGGGGGAGCATTGAGTTGGCCACCATGTGGGCAGCTGGGATGGGCCCACCAGAACCTTCGAAAGCCTCTCAGAATTGTCCACCCCAGGCCTGACAGAGAAGAGTACTTACCCACCGACTAATCGTCCATGGCTTGAGGACCACCCCGGGGTGTGTTAACCCTCCCATCCCACCAGGCTGCCCACATGTGCCAAGTGGGTTCCTTCCTGTTTCCCACATCATACAGACACTGCTTGCACCTGGAATCAGATGTGACGGCGGGAAGATGAGGGGTAAGGCGTAAGAGGTGTCTGAGCCAGTCTGCCCCTTGCACTATTCAGACCCACTTGAACCCTGTATTAAGTCTGACCCGTTACCGAGCCTTCATGGCAGCGGCCAACTGGACTCTTCACTGAAGACAGTTCCCAGGGGCTCAGGGCCCGCTCCCGAAGGCCATAATTAATATTCATCAACTCTGTTGTCCACCACTCACTCTGCATGTCTCTATCTAGTGGCTGCTGCCCCAGCAGGGTGACCCAAGCCTTCATCCTTGGGGAGTCTGAGCCCGTACTGACCCATGATTGCTGGCTTCTCCGTTCACTGTCTCCCAGCCATGCTATTTGCCACTGCTTGAGAGTGCACGTACCTCCTTGCCGCAGACCACGTCTCCTTCCACACAACGTGGGCCCGATGCCCGCAGCTCTGTCCGCTGTGAGAACTTCCCTCCCCACTGTCCTTTGCGGGTAGCCCTTGGTGGGGCTATGCTGCGGCAGCCTTCATGCTGTGCTTGGACCAACATGTCAACCTACCCATGAACAAGACCCACGTCTTCCTCCTCCGTCATCTGGCCTGGGGGACCACCTTCAAGTGCTTAAGAGTGAGCTGAAGTAAAGGCTTTAGTGACATGGAGGTCTGAGCCACCTGATCCAGAAACTTCCTGGACTCCCTGGATCTGCTCGCGCCCAACCCCAAAGCACCGCATCAGCTGAGGATGGATTGCTGCCTGCCTGGCTGACATTAGGACTTGGGGAGTCTAGCAAACCCCAGGCACATGGTCACTTGCTAGCCTCCGGTCGGGCTCTCGGCCTCTATTACAGCCCAGGGTGCCCTGGGAGCTCCTTTCCGAATTTTGATGCTCTCTTCCACGGAAGGCCCATCCTTGCCCCAGAACCTCAGGGCTTCCCTGAGGCACCCGCAACTTCCTGCCTGGCCCCGCCTGGTAGAAAGAAAGGAGTCGCCGGGTCCCCCGGCTCTGCATCTTCGGCTGTGCTAGGGACGGCCCTCCGGAGCGGTCAGGCTCTTATCACTTGGCCACTAGCCGGTGAGGGCTCCTGCTGATCTAGGTCTTCACCAGCACTTGGATTCAGTGTTTTGTTTCCAAAACAAAGGAGTGCGAAGCGGTCCCTCCCTGGGGTTGTGATATTCAGGTACCAGATGGTTAGTGAGGCTGAGCACCTTCCCACACGTATAGACTAGGTGGGTTTCCTCTTCTGTGGACGCCTTGAATATGGTGACCCATTTTCCCACTCTCCATCTTTCTCCTTTCCTTGTAGGACTACTTATAATCCTCTGTTAATCACAGCTACTGTAAGTCTCCTTCCAGCCTGCAGCTTGACTTCTCTCTTACAGGTGGCCTTTGATAAACAAAAGTGTAGATATTTAATGTAGTTGATATTATCACTCTTTTCCTATATTTTGCCATTTCTTTGTGATTTGCCTAATAGATCTCTCTTCCTATCCTGAGGCCACAAGGATATCCTTCTGTATATTTTCTTCTAACAACGTTAAAGTTTGGCCCTTCACATTTAGGTCTCCTTGGAGCATGTATGGAGTAAGGTGCAGATCAAGGCCACTTTGCCCAAATGGATAACCAAGAGTTCCACCATGGTTCATCGGCTAGCCCCTCCTTGGCCCACGGACAGGCCATCCCACCCACCGCATATCACTGCTCCACGTGAGGGTCTGCCCCTCAGCTATCCTGCGGCCTTTTGTCTGTTTCGGCTGCAGCCACACCTCTGATAGATACGGCCTTGGAATGAGTCTTGTAGGGTCCATGGGTCCTGGATCTGCAGGCTAAGATGAAGTGTCCCCTGGACTCCTGTGGCAGCTAGATGTGGACAGGGACATTAATAATACTGTCACTCAGGCCTATAATACACCCCAAAACCCTCCCCCTGTAACTCCCACTGCCTCACTGAGACAACCAGCCGCCGTCCACTCGTGGACAAGAGCGAAGAGTTAACGCCAGTCCTCCAGTCCCAGTTTCTCGTTACCGTATAACAAACGCCCCTTAAAATGGCCCCAAACAATGGAATTGTTCTGTTATGCTCATGGATTCTCTTGTTCAGGAAAACAGAGCACAGGAGGGGTGGATGGTCTCTGATTCACCTCATCTAGGGCCTCAGCTGGAAAGACGTACATGCTTTCACACTGAACCCACCACACCTGGAGGAAGCTCGAGGCACCGGTGAGGGAAGAGGCCCCCAGCCAGGGGCTGCAATCACCTGGAAGCCTCTTCCCTCACTGGTGGGCGCCTTGGCTGGGATACCCGGAAGGCTTGGCTCAGTGGGGACAGTCAAGTAGCATGCCTACACGTGGCCTCTCCACGTGGCTCGGTCTTCCCCACTGCGTGGAAGCCTCAGGGGAGTTGAACGTCGTGCATGGGCTCAGGACTCCAAGAGCAGGTGTCCCCGCAAACAAGGAGGAAGCTTCCTGCCCATTTTGGACCTGGCCTCAGAAGTCACATGGTGCCACTTTGGCCGTGCTCCATTGGTCAAAGCCACAGAGACTCAAGGAAGGAGGTACATACCGCACCTCTTGATAGGAGAGCTGGTAAAAACACCTGTAGCATGTTTTAAAGCCACCATGTGTCCATGTGCACTGACGTGGAAAGAAACACCGACCACAATGACAAGGTTTTTTTCTAACCGGAAGAACAGAAGCACCCCCTAGACTCTCCTTGCAGGAGCACCACCTCACCTCGCAGAATCGAATGAGCAAGCTGCCTTCAATTCTCTAGGATGAATAAAAAGTAGAAAAGAGAGAAGAAAAAAAACGGGCCATTGCATTTTGTGTCTGTCGCTCAGTCTTCCAAGAAAATGAAGCCAATGAATCAGACTTTCAGAGAAAAGCTTTCCTCTGGCTATAAATCAGATCCAACCAGGCCAAGATCCTACATCTCGTGATGTAGTGACCACAAAAGGAGAAGTCCCCAGCCTCCTGTTTCTCTCGATATGAAGCAACAGCCAGCACACAGCGAGGTGACACTGGGACAAACGTGAAGGCCTGGGCAGGAGAGAGGACGCTCTCAAGTGAGTGGGAGTCACGGCAGCTGACGGGAAAGGGAGAGTCTCCGAGACTGTTCTTTGGAGAAGGGCAACGTCCGAGCCTTCCCTGGCCAGTGAGTGAACAAAGCCCGTCCAGGGCCCGCGGATGGGAGACACCGTGCTCCCCAGACCTGGGGCGGGACCACTGATGGGAAGCATCGAGTAGAAACGGTGACTCCACTGAGTCCCGGGGCTGGCCCCGTGCCGGTCAGGAAGGATGCTCAAAGTCGGGGTGACTTCCGTCAGTGCAGGGTCAGGTTGCAAAATTAACTCCAGTCCCCGAGCAAGGGCTCAAAGACATGGCTCAAACCCGCTCCTCCTTTCTTAGATCCCCACATCAGTGCCAATCTCCTCACTGGGGAAATCGGAGCCCGGGCAAAGTTCTTGCGGCCACACGATACTTGCATTTAATATTCTAGCCCAGTTATGGTCCATGAGGATTCCCTGTCCGGGGAGAGCAAGTCATTGGTGAGTTTGCACCATTGGACGTGTCACCTATAACACCAACGGGAGATCACGCTGATTTGATTTTTGCAAGGCACGCAGTTTGATGACGCCATGCTTAATTTTACTGCTTCTACGTCCCGGGAAAGGTCACCCAAAAGCATGAATTTCCACTGCTGGGGGGCAAATGAACCATTTGAGGTTCGTTGGAGATGGGGCCAGAAACAGAAGGTGGGACTGTGGTAAAGACAGTGCCTGGAGGCAGGACGTGGGGCCCGGAGTGGGGCCGCACTGCCCCCCGGGCTTAGTTCCAGCCCCGCCGGGTGTGCCGCACGCGACCCTGGAGGCAGGGCGGGAGTGAGCGGGGCAGAGCGCAGGCCACGGTCAGCCCACAGCCCACGGTCAGCCCACGCCGTCCACGGTCAACCCGCACAGCCCACGGTCGGCCCGCGCCGTCCACGGTCGGCCCACACAGCCCACGGTCGGCCCACGCCGTCGCTGACAGCCGCGGAGTCTGACTGTCGGGAAGGCGGAGTAGGGGGGTACCGGATATGGGATCCACAAGGGTGGGATCCAGCGTGGCTGGTGTCCTGGTGATTGCGCCCCCAATAGTCTGCAATCTGGAAGTCTGGGCAGGAAGGAGGCGTGCGAGGCAGAAGCACGATGGACAGCCGGCGGGAAGGAAGGCAGGGCCCGTGGGATGTACATGTTAATCTTCTAAGTAAGTGCAGGACGTCACGGGCCGTTCCTGAGACACCTTCTGAGTCAGTAACCATCCCCAAAGCAACGGGGTGGCGATGCTCCCGAAAGCTTCTGGTGGCTCTGACCTGGCTGGCCCTGCAGTGAGGAGCGTGGGGTTTGGAGAGCAGCTCCGCCCCCGGGACCGAGTCCCCAGGAGCCCCGGCCTCTCAGGGCCCGGACGCGGTGTTCTGGACTCCAGAGGCTCATTGCTTCCGCCTTAACCTTTGAGAAGCAATAAGACAAAATTTGCTTATTAATTGACACTTGACACAAATCTAAATGTTGCAGCGTGCAGCCCCCTGCCACGGCCCTCCCCCTGCCACAGCCGTCCCCCTGCCACGGCCCTCCCCCTGCCACGGCCGCATGACTACCACACTCAGGGAAGTAATTTGTGCTGGGAACTAATTCCCCCTCACTTAATTCTGGGCTGGCCTTCTGGCCAATAACACCTGGCGGAAGTGACATTGGGGACATCCTTGATGAGGTCATGAGAAGCCTCGTAGCTTCCCCTGGGTTTCCCAAAGCATCGCCATCCTTGGAGCCCTCACCCTGCTGGGAGCAGCCCACGCCACAGATACTGCAGGTAGGAGCTCCTGCCAACAGCCCCGGTGGGCTCCCAGACAGTCCCCATTAGCATGAGCAAACCATCCTGGACACCCGGCCCTGTCGAGCCTTCAGATGGCTCCAATCCCAGCAGCCCATCTGTCTGCAACCGCAGAGAGACCCCAAGTGGGAGCCACCCAGCCGGTCCAGCCAACTCACAGATGAGTCTAGTTTGGGAAGGTTTGTGATGCAGGGACACATGGTAGAACATTTCCCAGTGGGTTCCAGAGAGAGGCTGTGGAGGGTACATGGCAGGCCCTGGGAGCTTGTCCCAAGAGCTGACCTCTAGGTGGACCACACCCTGTGGCCATGACCGCGGGCAGGGCAGGTGGTGACCTGGAGAGTGACCTGTGGACCCTGTGTGAATGGGCATGGGTCACGTCCGTGAACCCGCCGGTGAGCTCCCCAGTGAATCTGCATTTCCCCACCAACGCCTTCTGGAGTCATTGCTACCAGGGAAGTGTGCAGGGGGTGGAACGGTGGTCCCCCAAAAAGACGTTCACATCCCAGAACCTGCGACGTGCCCGCCGATCCCATAAAATCATGGCTAAATGGCTTGAACCATGATCACGAGGAAATTAAGAGCAAAGTGAAAACTGGACAAGGTCCTTCTTGTGAACATTTTAAAACTCTATTAAACAGCTCTTGAACGATATGGGAAATAAAAACCAAAATTTCAGAATTTCCGAAAAACGATGATAACGAAAGCACTTGGTGTGACGATCTACGAAACGTATTTAAAACAAGGCAAACAAGAAATTCTATAGTTTTTAATATTCATATCAGTAAAAAAAATGAAAGAGTGAATTAACTTCTCAACCAAAAGAGATAAGAAAGAGCAACAAAGGAAAGAACAAAGTAATCATAAATACAAAGGAAAGCACCCCAAAACAGAAAGCGGTCTGCAGGGCCCCCTGGCCCCGCCGTGGGAACCCCTAGGGTCAGCTCTGTCCCACTCTGTGCACCGTCCACACTGGGACAAGCTTAGGCACGTCTCTAGTGAGGGGTGGCCACTGATCCCCTCCCCTGTGGCCTGAGCCCACCCACCCTCCCTGCACCCCTCCCCAGGGTGCAGGCTGAATCCCCCATCCTTCTGGCCTAGCTAAATCTGACACTGTCCCCTGCCCTGGGGCACTGACCACTGGGTCCTGGGAAGAGCCTGACATTGGCCTTTAACTCCACGGGGCGCCGGCATGGGCAGGCCGTCCTTCTAGGAGCCACTGGCCAAGCAGGGAGCCGAGGTTCCAGGCTCCACCAGGCAAGGACAGCCTCCACTCCTCCCCTCCCCGCCCCTGCCCACACCTGCTCCGACCTCAGCCAGTGTCCTGACACAGGCCAGGAGGGGAGGCAGCTCAGGGGCCAAGGAGGCCAGGCCCCAGGCCCAGAGCCGTGCCCGCTCACCCCGAGCCCCCACCGCCAGGACCCCAGGAGCCCCGGGAGCTGTTCTGGCCAGGACAGTGTTCCCGGAATAGCACATCACTGGTCCCCGATCAATCGATCAACCAGTGGTTCCCAGGAAGGGTGTGGGACCCTGACCCCCTCTCCGGGGGCCCAAGAGGAGGGCTGCTGAACCCACATGGGCGTGTTTAAAAGCACGGGACAGCCTGTCAGCCAGGGGCCCAGGGAGCCGCCCGCCATCCCCACCCCACCCCGACTTGGACGCAAGTGTGACAGTTCCCGACCCGCAGGGGCATGTCCTGGTCACGTGAGGCCAGCTCACCATTCAGCAAGTTAATTATCTCAGAAGGGGGAAAACAGCAAAAATATTCGACCCCAAACACGAGATCCGCTGTACTGGTATCTTTTCTTCATGAAAATGCACAGTTCTGGGGCGCCTGGGTGGCTCAGATGGTTAAGCGTCTGCCTTCGGCTTAGGTCATGATCCCAGGGTCCTGGGATCGAGCCCCACATCGGGCTCCCTGCTCTGCGGGAAGCCTGCTTCTCCCTCTCCCACTCCCCCTGCTTGTGTTCCCTCTCTCGCTGTGTCTCTCTGTCAAATAAATAAATAAAATCTTTAAAAAAAAAAAAGAAAGAAAGAAAGAAAATGCACAGTTCTTCCAGAGGCCCCCACTTCTCCCTCTCTGAAATCTGCTCCCACCCACCCCTCCATCGGCACCTGGGACGGGCCAGCGAACAGAGGCTGGTTCTCGAGGGTCTGGGGTCCCCGGGGATCTCCACTCAGCCATCCCCCCACCCGCTCCGTGTGGCCATGATGGGGGCTGAGCTTGGTTCTTGTCACAAAGGGGTGTTTTAGAGAAGAAGACTCTTCCGACAGCCACGAGAACTACAAGTAAAGACCACCGTGTGTCAAGTCTTCGTGTTGGGCACAGGATTAAACCTGAAACGCGTGATGGCGTGCCAACTCCACACGGAAGCTGGGGAAAGCTGAGCTTTAGGAACGGACCCCCCAGACCAGGACCAGTGCTGGAGGCCACAGTGCCGAGTGCTGGCCCAGGGCTCTGTTTCCGGGCGGGTGTGGGGCACTCCCGGCCCAGCAGGCTGTCCCCCAGGGAGCCCGAGGGAGAAAGAGCAGAGCCTCAGACCCGGGTCCCCTCTCCCTTATTTCTAGTCGTATTTCCGAAGCTCTGGGCTTTGGGGCCTTGCTGGTCCTGCAGGGACTGTCCCTCCCAGAGATAGGGACCCGCTGCCTAGGAGCGTGCTTTTCAAAGGCAAAGCAGCCCCCGCAGGGCCCACTGTGTCCTGCCCCAAACAGCCCAGGGCAGGTCTCACACAGCACGGACAGCCCCTGAATTGTTCAAACTGGCCCGGCCTCAGCCTGCTCGCCTGGACTTGCCAAGTCCAACTAAAACCACAGGAAAGGCTCCTGCCCACACGTCCTCCTCCCTCTGCCTCCTGACCAACCAGTGGCTTCCCGGCAGTGGTCCCCAGGGGCCTGCCCCTGCTCTGACAATCGTCCCCTGATGTGTTGGCCTCGCCATTCCGGGTAACCAGAATGCCCACGTTAAGACACACCCTCCCCACCGAGCCCTTCTGCAGGCTGGCCAGTGGCCTGGGTGTGGTGCTGGGATGCCCTGCAGAGGACACCCGGCCACCGGCCTGTAGGTTGCACACACGGTTCACATTTTTAGGCAAAGTGCAGAACTGCCGGGAGCTGGGGAGTCGGCAACCTTAGCCTTGGCTCAGGCAGGCCACCTGTGTTGCGGAAATGAGCTCGGAGCCATCTGAGAAATACTAGGACAAACAGGCAGGTTTCCTACATCATCTCTGACACTGAGTGGGTGAGCTCGGTGAGTCCCAGCAACTACGGAATACAGTCCGTGGAGAAGGAAATCCCTCATCAGGAACGTTTCAGGCCACGTGGCTCTGCAGAACAAAAATTGGAAAAGTATTTTAACCCCAAAGAATCTGCTGATGGCTGGGACCCCAGGGTCTGAGGCCGGAATGTGGATGGGAAGGGGGGGGCCTTGAGAAGGGGGACCAACCTCTGTGGACCCAGCCCCAAGCGGGGCACTGAGCTGTACACCAATGGCCAGTCCAAGAAGAGGGGAACCTGAGGCACAGGGCTGTTAGGTCCTTCTTTCACGGTCACACATCCAGAAAGGGTCAGGACATGCCCACAGCTCCTGCTTCCCACACATCTCTGCAACAAACCAAAGGACTCCGTGGAACCACCCAGAAGGTGTGGCCCAGCCCCGCTGGACGTGGAGTCCCCAGTCTGCCGCTTCCTCCCCTCCAGGCACCAGGCGGGGGGTAGGGGGCACTGGTGTGCAGGATGGGCTGAGGAGGAAGGCACGGGCCAGCCCACACCGTCTGGACATCTCTGAGCTCATGCCTGTGAACCAGCAGCACACTCCTCCCGTTTCCAGGGAACTGGCCCAGACGCCCTCGGCCCAGCCAGCTGGGCCCCAGAGGACACGAGAGGATTTAGGGCCCGGGCGGGTGGTGAGTGCAGCTGCTCCAGCAGATCTCAGAGAGGCTCCCAACAGCAGGTGAGAGGCTCGGTGCCCCTCCACCCACCCACCTGCTCTGCCCAGGTGAGGAGACACTTCCCCGAGGATGTTGGGGGCGGGCACTGGGACATGGGGCTGGGGAAGCAGACTGACGTGGCGGGCGCTCTGGGTCCCCATGTGGGTGAATGGGCAGGTGTACCTGCTCTGAGAGTGTGGACGGGGGCCATCCCAGCACGCCATCCTCCCCAGATCCTTCCAGGCAGAGCCCCCCGCCCCCGCTCCCCAGCACAGCCTGGCCTCCCCACCGCTTACCTCCGACCAGCGAAGTCTGATCAGCCCCCTCGGTGTACCTTGGGGACATCACAGCCCAGAAAAGAGAGGGTCAGCGCACTCACCCCAGGACACCAAAGGCCGACCCAGCTCGCTGGCCCTGAGGATGAGCCGCCATGTGTCCCAATACGGGACAAGGCTCAAGGGGACAAAGGCGAGACCCCACAGGGAACAAGGGCAACCAGAGAGAAGGATGCTTGGGGTGCCAGCCTGGGGGTGCTCAGAGCAGGCGGAGGAAGGGAGCTGAGAGGAGAGCAGGTCCTTAGGGTAGATGGGACCCGGGTAAGTGGGGAGGGGGTCAGGGTGCCCTGGGTGGGGGCAGAGCCCAGCAAAGGTGTGTGAGGGGAACCCAAAGGGTATCAGGGGGGCCCTGTCTCTGTCTCTCTGTCCCCCTGTCTCTGTCTCCCTCTTCATCTCTGGCTCTTTCACCTTCAACCCGTCTCTGTCCCTCTCCATCTGTCTCTGTCCTCCCCCCATTGCTCTCTCCACCCCACACCCCCTAACCTGGAGCCAGAGTCTTGACGGCCCCTCAGCTGTGTCTCTGGCCCGAGAACAAGGACCACTGTGGGTCCTGGGGGGAGGGCACAGAAAAGGGAGGGGCTTCGAGAGATCCTCAACTGCCCCAGTAGAGGTCCCTGGGACCCATTCTCCCTCCCCGGGAGACTATCCCCAGCAGGGCACAGGCCTGGGCTAGGACAGGACTGTCGGCCTCTGGTTCCCTGAACGCCGCTGGGGGCAAACACTCGCGTTAGCTTCTCCCCAGAGGACCCAGGGCCCTGCACCCCATCTCCACAGTCCCCACGCCCGCTCTGAGGCTTCAGACCAGCCCCTCCCCAACCTCCCCACAGCAGGAGTGCCAGGGGTCTAACCTCCACCCGGGGGTGGCTGGGGGCTCCCGCAGCCTGCCCACACCCTCCCAGCCACCTGTCCCCACCACCGCATCCTCCTTGCCCCCCTCGCCAGCGCAGGACGGTGTCCTTGGGGCCATCAATGCACACCACCCCTCAGGGCCTCCAGGGTGGGGGATTTAGCAGGACTGGGGTCCAGGCCCTCCTGGTGGGAAGCCAGGTGCAGAGTCCCTGATGGAGGAGGCAGGAAGCCCCTCCATGTGAGGGCCACACGGGGGTCCCTTTGCCGGCAGAGACCTGTCCTGCCCACTGCTGACGTCTGCCACCGTGCAGGGCCCTGTAAGTCTTAGGTGCATTCCGTGGAGCCCCCCGAGCCAGGAGGAGGGCAGGGCCCGTACCCGCCGCCAGCAGCACCTCGCGTACCCTGCACTAGGCGTGGCTCACTGCCGAGGCTGAGGCCTGAAGGGTCAGGCATGGGCCCAGGAAGGGAGGCCCCCCTGGCCTGGAGCCCCACCTGGGGCGATGCCCCCGCCCCCCACTGCCTCCGATTCCCGCTGCCAGCACCCCTGCCCGCCGCCGAGCCAGGCAGGATGTTGGGGCTCTGGAGGACCTTCCCCAGTGTGTCCCTCTACCTCACCCTGGCCGTGGGCCTCGCAGGGCTGCTGGGCAGCGGGCTGGTCCTCTGGCACCTCAGCCTCCAGCGGACTTCCCGGTCCTCGGCTGCCAGGTGGGCCTCTCCAGGGCGCAGGCCGCCCCTGCCCCGGGACAGCCTCTACTTTGCCGTCACCTTCGTGGGCTTCCCCGCGGGGCTGTGGCTGCGGGCGAGCGCTGCGTCTCTCACCCCTTCCCGACCTGCTACCAGGGCCGCCGCCCAGACCCACCCCGACACCGCGGCGGCCTGATCCGGGCCCTGAGGCCGCCGGCCCACGCCTGTGGCCGCTCACCCGCGGCGGCACCACGCGGCCAGCGTCACGTGGCTGCCGCCCGTGGCCGGCGTGGCCCCCGTGGCCCTCTTCATCCGGGTGGGCAGCTACCACGGCGCCGCCGCCCCAGTTCTTCGGCGTCCCTCTGGGCTCCGTGCTGCTGCTCCTCTGCCGGAGCCCGCGGCCCGTCCTCACCTTCCTGCTGCCCGCCCTCCTCCCGCGGCCACGCTGCCGGCCTGTGTCCACGGCAGCGCCAAGCCGCTCGCCCACTGCAGGGCGGGCCGCTCTGCAGAGGTCCCGGGGAGGAGGCCCGGCTGGAGGCGGGGGGCTGTCCCTGCCCACGGGCCTCCTGTAGGGGCCGCCCCCCGCCTGACCCTTCCCGGGTGACCCCCCAGCCCCAGCTCACCGGCCCAGGGGACCCAAGGGCTGAGGACAGAGCCAGGGCCGCGGTCCTGACCCCCCGCAGCCCCCCGGAGCCGGCGGAGGTCAGGGAGGCCTGGGGGCGGGGAAGGGGGGGCGAGGAGCCGCGCCGGCCCCAGGCGGAGCCCACCTCCCCAGCTCGGGCCTCCTTCTCCCCGTCCCAGCTCAGGCCGAGGCGCCAAGGCGCACCTGGGGAAGCAGGGCTGAGGGGAGGTGGCCCCCAAGGCCCACGGGGGTGGCTGGACGGATGGGAGCCCAGGCGCGGGCTGTGCCTGCGATGTCCGTGCGCAGCGCCCACTAGGGCCGTGCTGTTGACTCTCCCTTCGCGGGAGGGGCGTGGAACCGGCCTGGCCCCCGGCCCCCGGACGGCCTGGCCCCCGGCCCCCCGGCAGTTCCTCGGCGGCCGCCAGGTGGCGCTGCATCCTCACCAAATGCGCCCCAAGTGTGCGGCGCGGTGTGGGCTCGCTGCAGGGTGGGGGGTGCAGCTGGGGGGCGGGGGGCGCCTGCCCTTCCAGCCCCACCCCCGACTGAGCGTCCCGGACACCCTGCCACCTGCAGGATGCTCTGGCGCGTAGCCCCCAATCCTTATCCTCCCCACCTCCCCAGGAGCCTGTGCTCTTCCACCCCTAGCCCCATCCCTGCCCTCTCCCTGCAGACCCTGCCCTGCCCGGTCCGCCCTGGGGCTTTCCTCGTGAAGGAAGCTCACAGGGAGGGACAAGGAGGGACAGGGAGGAACAGGGAGGGACAGAGAGAGGGACAAGGGCAGACGGGGAAGGAGAGGGAGCGGGGAGGGAGGGACATGAAGCCATGCTTTTTAGCTTTCAAAGTGCAAATCATTTTATGTATTTTTTGACGATTAAAAAAAAAAAAAGAAGAGGAGATGCCCCACAGCCCCAGCCAATTGTTTGAGACTCTGTGTGAGAACTGCTGAGATGCTCCCAGAGTCCTGTCCCTCAGAAACTGTATGAGCCTGTTAACACAATTACCAGTCTGTGTGAAGGTGACATTATAATTATTACCGACAGTAAGCAATCAGGATCCGCGGCTACCTGAACTAAATGAAACAGAAAAACCGAGAGAGAGTGTGTGTATCTGTGAGAGGGAGGAGGGGACAGAGAGAATCCCAAGCAGGCCCCACACCCAGCATGGAGCTCAGCGGGGACTCCATCTCGTGCCCCTGAGCTTGACATGAGCGGGAATCAAGAGTTGGACGCTTACCTGACTGAGCCACCCAGGTGCTGGTGCTTGATGATTTTTGATAGTAAATGAGAGAAAACCCAAGAAAAAAATGTTCGTTGTGCATTAAGTCATGTGTTTCTCTTGGAATCGAGGACACATGGCCTTGACCCAATTAATATGGAAAATGAGCTTCTCTACATCACAACGTACTCCTGTCAGAACTGACATGCTGTGTTGGACAATACGGCTGGATACAGTGTGGAATGAAAACAAAAGAATAGGGGGCAGAATTTCAGCGGTAAGTACAGAGCCTCCCGATCAGACTGTGCTCTGCCTACAGTCCCAGGAGGGACTCCACATGGGGAGACTTCCATGGTCTCCAGCTGCGAATGCTATCCTTACTGGCCGTGCTCAAGAACACAAACGGCTGAGAAGAAGCTGCAGAAGCCTCTGGTGTAACTCCCTGCCGGCCAGTCCTCCCCTTCACTGTGCAGGAGCTCCTGTGACCTCTTTCAAGGACTAAACGAAGTAACAGCTCTACAATCGCTTTGTGAATGGTCACACGCCAGGCAAATTTAACTTGTTCTGCCTTGTGACAGGCCACCACCAAGTGAGCTCTGAAGGGCAAGATGAAACAAATTCTGTTTATATCATGATGCCTCCAGACAACTCGGGAATAGTGTAAGCATCTGCACCTGTCACGACAAAGCCTTTACAAGCACAGGAGATCTGTTTTAGAAGTTGTCAATTTTCTCACCAGAGAAGTGCTGTGTTGCTCACTATGGGCACTTCAGGGGACATTAAGAAGAGGAAAGAAGGAAGAATCACCACCCACAACCCAGAGACACCTGCTTTTGCAGGTTTTCCGTGCCTGGGGGTGGGGGGGAGGACCAGCTCTGGCCACAGCAAGCCCCCCCGCCTGGTCTCCCCAGACCATGCACGCCCTTGATGCCAACAGGGGGTGGCACGTACTGTCAGTCTGATGTGATGTGGGGCCGGGGGCAAACGGCCAAGAAGGAATTCTTGAGACAATTTCGGTGCAAAAACGTGGTTTTATTAAAGCACGGGGACAGGATCTGTGGGCAGGAAGGGCTGCACTGGGGTTGGGAGGGGTGGCGATCTTATACTATCAAGTTGGGAGGGGCAGAGATAAAAGACGTTTCCCAAAGGATTTTCATATGTTAAAGAAGACCCCCAGGATCCCGGAGGTCTGGCTATTGTCAGGCTAAGATGCTTTTTGCCTGTAGCAAAGCATCAGCGTTAGGCAGTTGGGAGTTCCTGGAGGAAGGTCACTCTGCCCGTCTCCCGCGTTTGTCAATGGGCTGCAGGTTGTAAGGACATTTCATTTTATCTACATTTCTTTTGCCTTTGTTCTCCTTGTCCAGCCTAAAGGCCGTCCTGCGGCTCGGGGAGGGTGGGTGAAGCGCCCCGAGCCCCGGGAGGTCGGGGAGGCTGCTTTGGGGGTGGGATGGGGTGGGGTGCAGAGGGGCTGTCCATTCTTGTAACCTTTCTTGGCAGACCCCAAAGAGGGGTGTGGCCTCCTTCTTGGAAGGCCTAGGAATGGGATGAGCGTTAGGGGAGCAGTTTCAGAGCTGGGATGCCCCAGGATCAGCCCCATCCTCCCAGCCCTAGGAAATAGCTGTGGGCCCCCGTGGGGCCCTCCATCTGTATGCCGACAGGGAGAGGTGGGGACAGGCGGGAACAGGTGGCTAGCAGTGTCTGGGGCTCGTGATAAACAGCCCAGTCTAGACAGATGGGGAGCGTGGGGACCTCTGGCCAGGAACCCGCTGCTGCATTGTGGGGACACCAGCCTGAGCCCAAACAAGCCGGTGATCGTCCTTGGTCCTGGAGGGACAGGGCTGTCACTGCGCTGGGCTCCCATCCTGCTGGCACCTCTCTAGCTGGGTGACCTCCAGCAAGTCACCTGACAGCCCAGAGCCCCAGTCTGCATAGGGGGCGGAGCAATGTCTCCTTCCAGATCTGATCCAGAGCAACAGAGGCAAGGGAGCTTGTCCTGGGGAAGGGCAACCCCAGGTACTGTCTGCCTGTCCTGACCTTCAAGGCCAACAAATCCCGCAGAGCTCCAGATGTCCCCAGCCAGCCCTGACCTCGGCATCCCGCCACGCCATGCCGCTCTTGGTATGTCCCACCCGGCCATCAGTGGGCACCGTGGTCTCTGCTGTGCATCTGCCCTGGCTGAGCACTCAAGGTGACCACCTGGTCCACAGAGACCCCAGCTCCATCTCAGTACCTCGTGTCCTGCATCCTTAGTTGCTCACCTGTCCTTGTCCGTGCAGCTCGCTAGACGGTGAGCTCTGGAAGGCAGGAACAGGTGACTTTATCCACTGCGGCCTCCCCTGTGCTGGGGGCTCAGACAGACCGGAGGAGGGGCTCAAGGAGCATTTGTTGAACGATGGACAGGTAGAAGGGTGAATGACATGGTCAAAGAATCGATGATATGGATGAAGTGGGGTACTGAACTGAATGGAATCAGACCCGGCTGATCCTGAGCTCTAGAACCTTCCCGGCCAGCCTGAGTACTGACCACTGACCCTGACCCTGAGCTGGATGTTGGTTACAGGAGGGCCCAGGCAGCTCCGTGCAGAGTCCAGCCACCCCACCCCTCAGCCCCCCTCAGCCACACTCTCCCCTTCCAGCCAACAGACATCGTTTGAGCCAACTCCGAGCTGGGCATTGGACAGGAACCCAAGACTTGGATGCACCATAGTGTGGCCCCTGGCCCCACGGAGTTTGGGGTCTGGAGAAAGGACAGACATAAACACTGGTCAAAGATAGCATGTGAGTGAGGGTGTGCACTAAAGTGTGCAGAGGCTTAGGGAGGTGCCCCAGTTTGCCCTTGACAGTCCCAGTTCACCCACATTGCCCTGGTGCCTTTAGCGTGTTCCTTTGTTCTCCCAAGTGTCCCCGTGTGGATGACAAATCACCCGGTTGCCCTAGTGTGAGAGAAGCATGGAGGAGGGTCACATATCCCCACTCAGAAAACAGGTGGGCTTCCAGGAGGAGGGGTATCTGTCTGAGCCTCACAGAGGTAGTGTGTGGGGTGAGGAGGAAAGGGCTGCCACGGGTGGAGGGAAGTAGGAGGCCAGAAACGTGCACCTGCTGTGAAGAAGAGAAAGATGGGGCCCTCTGTGGGAGGCTGCTAGCAGCCGGGCCCCGGGATGGGAACAGGTGCGTATCAGACAGGGGACAGAGGACACCCCGGGGCAAATGGGCACAGGCACACGAGTCGCCTTCCTCCCAAGTCCGCCTTTCCTGTGGCTCATCTCGAATTACGTGTGGCTGGTCTGACACGGTGACCAAAGCTCCGTGGTTTCGTTTGGTTTGGTTTGGTTTTCCCAAACGGATATCCAGTCGTTCCAGCCACGTGTGTTGAAAAGATTTCCCTATTCTCATTGAATGACATTGGCGCTGTTAGTGCGGGTCTATCCCTGGACTCTGTTTCCCTGCTCTACTTGTCTGCCCTTCTGCCAACACCACCGTGTCCGTGACTGTGGCCTGGTCGTATGTCATAAAATCACGTGGCCCGAGTCCTACAACGCTCTATTTCTTCCTCGAGACTTGCACTTCTGCATACGTTTTAGAATCAGCCTGACAATGTCTTCAAAAGTCTATGGCAAATTTTACTGAGATTGTATTGAATCTGTTCAATTATTCTCTAAAACTCATGGACAATGGGCATCTTAACAACAGGGAGTTTTCCAATTACTGTGCACGGTTTACCCCACACACCGTTTATTTCAGTGTCCGGTTTCGGCCAGCTCTCTTTCGCCGTGGGTACCCTGTACGTGCTTTGTAACTGTTCGAGGTACCTGAGGTTTCGAGATGCTATGTGCGATGATAACCTTTGGATTTCATTTTCCAATTGTTCGTTGACAGTTTATCATTTTTTTAATATTGATCTTGATTTGTTATATCATCTAACAGCTGTGCTGCCGAATTGCTAAATTTGATTAGTTCTGACTAGTTCTAGTTGTCTCTTTGAAGATGACTTAGGATTTCCTGAGTACACAATCACGTCGTTTGCAAATGGAGATAGTCCTTCTACTTCCTCTCTGTTTTGGCCAAGACCTGCCACACCATGTTGAATAGAAATGGTAGACGCGGGGGCGCCTGGGTGGCTCAGTCGTTAAGCGTCTGCCTTCGGCTCAGGTCATGATCCCAGGGTCCTGGGATCGAGTCCCGCATCGGGCTCCCTGCTCAGCAGGAAGCCTGCTTCTCCCTCTCCCACTCCCCCTGCTTGTGTTCCCTCTCTGGCTGTCTTTCTCTCTGTCAAATAAATAAAATCTTTAAAAAAAAAAAAGAAAAAGAAAAAGAAATGGTAGACGCGGACATCCTCGCCCTACCCTGATCTTAAAGGGAAGGTGTTCATTATTTTACCATTAAATACGAAGTCATCTGTAGGCCTTTTGTTTATGTACTTTGTCATGTTGATATCATTTCCATCTATTCCTAGTTTTCTGAGAGTTTGGGTTTTTATAAATCATGCACGGGTATTGAATTTTATCACAATGCTTTTCTTCATTTATGAAGACAACAATTTGGGGCGCCTGGGTTGCTCAGTCAGTTAAGCATCCAATTCTTGATTTTGGCTCAGGTCATGATCTCAGGGTCGTGAGATGGAGCCCTGCATTTGGCTCTGCGTTGGCCATGGTCCTTGCTTGAGATTCTCTCTCTCCCTCTTCCTCAACCTCTACCTCCTCTCCCTCTCAAGAAAGAAAAAAAGAAAAAGGAAGGAAGGAAGGAAGGAAAAGAAGAAAGAAAGAAAGAAAGAAAGAAAGAAAGAAAGAAAGAAAGAAAGAAAGAAAGGAAGGAAGGAAGGAAGAAAGGAAGAAAGAAACCTGATATATGAAGGCAAGGCAATGCCATGGTTTTTCTCCTTTAGTCTGTTGATATGGTGAATTACACTGATTCATTTTCCAAGGCTGACCTTGTACTCCTTGGATAAACCCCACTTGTCCAATAGTGTGTTGTGCTCTTTACATATCAATGGACTTGATCTGCCAGTATTTTGATAAGGGCTTCTGCATTTCCCTTCCTGAGAGGTGTTCTCTCACTTCTGGATAATGTCCTTGTCAGGTTGGAGGATCCCGTTCCGTTCTCTCTAAGCGTGTCACTGAGGCCAGAATTACTTCACCGGATGAGCCCTCCGGGTCTAGACTTCTCGTGAACGGGGCTTAAAACACAGTTTCAATTTCTTTAACAAATAGGGGCTATTCAGGTTCTCTTTCTCTTTTTCCCTTAGTTTCAAAAAGTCTTATTTTTCAAGAAATGCTTCTATCCCCGCCAAGAGGAATTTAGCCTAAAACTGGATACGACGCGCCCCATCCCCTGTTATGGTGGGTCATATCCGTGCGCCATCTCTTTCGAGCCTCCCGGGGGTAATCTGTGTTTTCTCTTGACCATTCTTGTTCGGTTTGATCAATATCCTTAATCCCTTCAAGAGAACCACCTTTCCATTTGGTTATTTTTCTTCTGTTGTTCATCTGTGGTCTGTCCCGTGGGCTCCTGCTTGTCTTCATTATGTCTTTCCTTCTACTCCCTTTAGGGGCTTTAATTCTCTCCGCTTCTTCTAGCTTCTTTGAGTTAAGTAGCTTCGATCATTTCTTTTGCATCTTTCCTGCTTCTAGGAATGTGCATGAAAGCCACGGTTTCCCCTTCAGGCGCTGCCCCACCTGCTTCCTGCGGGTCTCCGGTCTCTGGTCATTATCTTCGGATTCAAAATATTTCCTCATTTTCTTTGTGATTCTTTTTAAAAGCACATCACTGGATTTCCAAACATTTAGGGAATTTCTCTCTATCTCTTTGTTTTGTTGTTGGTTTCCAATACAATTCCTTTGTGGTCTGAAAACATACTGTCCGTCCTTCAATTCTTTGGGGTTCATCGAGTCGGGTGTGTGGCCCAGCTTGCGGCCGCCTGGGCACCTGTTCCGCGTGCACATGGAAAGACTGTGCACTTGTCCTTGTCGGACGCAGTTGTCCAAAATCTCCAACGAGCTTGATTTTCTAAATAATGTTCAGCTTTCCCACATTCGTACTGAGTGGTTTTATCTGTTTGTCATATCAATTACTGAGGCAAGGGTGCTAAGATCTCCAACCGTGAGCACAAAATTTTTCCTTTTCTTTCAACCAGGTTTTGCTTTTAATATTTTGAAATCGTGTCATTAGACCTACACCCATTTGGAATTATTATGTCCTTCTGATGAACTGGCCACTTTCTCACGTGAGGATCTTAAAATACGTCCTGAGATTATTACCTACTCTGCGCATCCGAGCGTGGAGGCTCGTTTCCCTGCCTGGAGGGAGGCACCGCTCATCTCTTGGAAGAATGAATGTGCTGAAGCAGACATGATGAGGTGTGGTGCAGCCCCAGGTCACAGGGGGCACTGTGGCTCTCTCCTGGCTCTCTCAGATGGCTCGTGCTGGGGGAGGTCATCCGCTGTGTCACGCAGCCTGTAAAGATGCCCCCATGGCCAGGAACTAAGGCCTCCTGCCAACAGGGGGCTGGGAGCTAGCGGCCAAGTGAGCGCGCCATCTTGAAAGCAGATGCTCCAGCTCCGGCCGAAACGTCAGGTGACCACAGACCTGGTCCACAGCTTGATCACGGCAGCCACGTGACAGACCCTGAGCCGGAGCCACCCACAGACGTCCCTCCCAAATTCCTGACCTACAGAAGCTGTGAGATGATTAAAGTGTGTTGTTTTAAGATGCTAAATTTTAGAGTACTTTGTTATGAAGTGATCGATTCCTTGTGCAATCATTATGAAATGCCCCCTTTATCTCTGGCGATTTGCCACGCCTGGAAGTCCGCTCAGCTTGAAATTGACATAGCTGCCCTGGCTGTCTTGTGATTATCGCCGGCTTGGCACACTTTTCATTATTCTCTTTTCATCTGCCTGCATCTTTATATTTACAGTGTGTCTCTTGGGGCACCTGGGTGGCTCAGTCAGTTAGGCGTCTGCCTTCGGCTCCGGTCATGGTCTCCAGGTCCTGGGATCGAGCCCCGCATTGGGGGGGGGGGGTCCCTGCTCAGCAGGGAGTCTGCGTCTCCCTCTTCCTCTGCTCCCTCTTCCTCTCCCCACTGTGTCTCTCTGTATCTCTCTATCTCAAATGAATAAATAAAAAATTCTTTAAAAAAAATAAATAAAAAATAAATACAGTGTGTCTCTTGTAAACAGCATATTGTTGGGTAGTACTTTATCCAATGTGAAAATCTCTGCTTTTCGATCAGAGCGTGTAGTCCCTTTACATTTAACGTAATTATTGGTATGGTTGAGTGCAAGCCTGCCATCTCCTCACGTGCTTCCTTTTTACCGCTCATGTTCCTTGCCCCACTGTTCTTCCTTTCTTGCCTTCGTTTGGATTAAAAAAAATAATGTTTGGTGTTCCATTTTATCTTCTCTATTGGCTTTTTGTTTTTATTCTGGCGGGTTTCTCCTGAGACTATGACACGGCCCTTTAACTTACCACAGTGAATACTTGGGCACTTCACCGACAGTACAAGGACCCTGCAACAGCGATCAAGTCCGCCTGCCCTTCTCCAGCCCTTTGGGCTGTTGCTATATATTTTATTTCTACATAGGTAATAAACCCCAACCTACATTTTTATTGCTCTTGCTTTAAATGGTCCGTGGAATTCTAAATAAATTAAGAAGAAAATATCCATGTATAGTCACCACATATTTATCATCCCCAGTGCTCTCTATTTCTATTTTCACCTGCATTATTCCTCTTCAGCCTGAAAAACTTCCTTTCGTACTTTGAGTCTAAGGACCACAATTTCTCTCAGCTTTTGTCTATCTGAAAATGTCTTTACTTGCCCTTTGTCTTCTAGGATATTTTCATTGAATATAAAACTTAGATTAACAGGGTTTTTTTCCTCTTTCTCTCTCTCAGCATTTAAAAAATGCCATTCCATGGCATTTGGCTCCCATAATTTCAGAGGATAAGTCAGATTTAATTATTATCTTCAGTTCCCTCAATATAATATGTCTTTTTTCTCTGGGTGCTTTTGAAATTTTACCTCTGCGTTTCAGCAGCTTGACCACAAAATGTTTAAATCGGGTTGTTTTGGTATTCGTTCTACTTGGGATTCACTGAGCTTCCCAGATAATGCCTCCCCAATGATGTCTACACCCTTCGTCATGTAAATACTCCACAGGCGAGCATAGATGACCAGAAGAGACTTTTTTTAATCATACAACTATATATTGCCTATAAGAGACACACTTTAGATTCAAAGGCACAAATAGGTTGAATGCAAAATGATTTTTCATGCAAACAATAACGCAAAGAGAGCTAGAGTGGCTATGCTAATACCAGACAAAATCGACTTTAAGTAAAAAATTGTTACTAAGGACAAACAAGGACCTTTCTTTGATGATGAAAGGATCGGTCCATCAAAAAGACAACTATAAACACATGTGCTTGTGGGGTGCTGAGCAATGCTGCCTCAAAGACATCCAGATCCTAATCCATGCAACCTGTGGCTGTCACCTTACATGGTAAAAGGGACTTTGCAGGTGCAATTAAATTAAGGATCTTGGGAGGGGGGTTGGGGTTCCCTTGGATTATCTGGCGGTCCCAATGTAATAAGGACCAGGGCCCTTATAAAAGAGAGGCAGGAGGACTAGAGAAAGGAGGGAGCAGGAAGAAGATGGTGGAAACAGAGTTGGAGAGAGAAAACATACCAACAGTTGTGCGGATGGGATGGCCACCATCTCACTGTCCTCCGCAATGGAGAAAGATCGATCATCTCCTGGTGGCTCTTCTTACAACAGCGCTGATTTCATCACAAGAGCTCCGCACTCACAGCCCAGCTCCATCCTAGAAGGCCCCCTCCGAATACTGCTGCACTGGACGTTAGGGCTTCACCATATGAATTCGGTCTGCAGCAGCTGGTTGTGGTCAGAAGGAGGGAAAGGGGAGGGATCCAGGCCTATGACTTCTGGGTAAATCAGCAGGACTTCACCATAGAACAAGTAGGCTGGAGAGCTGGTTTCCTCCTTCCGTAGATGCCTGTGCATGAGCATACTCCCCCTCCCAGAGGAGAGGGCCCCGAGGGTTGCCATCACTCCTCCCAGCATGCACCTCTGTGTCTTTGGATGCTGAGTCTGCTGCACTCAGCTCTATGCACGTCACAGAGTGAAGGCCTGACCCCAGGCAGGAGCGGAGGGTTTGCAGAGTTACTGCAGGTGTTGGACCTAAGGGAAAACTGCTCTCAGGTCCAGGGAGGTCCTCTGCCTGGACCCGTCTCCCTCTGTGCTCTTGTGCAGTCTCCTGGCATCCCACCCACCGGCCGACCTTTGCCAGCCAGAGCTTCCTGGGGACCTGTCTGTCTACATTGGACCACCCTCTAGCAACCCCAGGCACCAGGCAGAGACTGTGAAAAGAGACCCAACTCCTCCAAACTCACTGTCTGGAGCTGCTGACAAGAACACTTTGCACCCTGGAGACCACCCAGCATCTCTCTTGGGCAACTGGGACCCTGCTGGGCCCAAGGGCTCAACTGACACAACACAGGGCCAGAGGTCAGCAACTGGTGACCTACAAGCCTGCAAATGGGTAGCTTTTCTGGCACTCACAGGGATTAAATACACTTTAATTAGTTGTCAGCACTTACCAATTGGGGAATTTCACATCAAAATCCAGATTTCTGGCCTCTCCTGAATGTCAGAGACTGGCAAACCTCACCCGCATTTCCAGCTGACCACAAAGGTAGGGCTGGAAGGGACTGGTCTTATTCAGGTGTGCCCCATGCTCCCCCAGGGCCCCTCCCTGATGTCACCCTGAGCCCAGACCACTCCTCACTGACGAGGAAAGTGAATGGGTCTCTTTGCTCCCATCTTTTTGGTAAAAAGTAGGGAGCAGCAGACCTAGAGACCCCCAAGAAAAAAAATAGGAGAGGGTTCATTTCTTTGTGGTTGTGAACATTCCTTTGTGTTGAATGGGCAACAAAAAGTACGTGGCACTGAATTCCCCTGCAAGGATAAGAACTCACCCCCCTGGACCCCTTTGTTGTATAGATGGAGAAACCGAGGTCCACACAAAGAGTGCCCAGCCTCAGGCCATGTGGTCGGGCAGCAGCAGAGCCAGGCCCCCTCCCACAGATGTGTGAGCGCATCTGTGACGCTGGGAGCCACGCACCCTGGGGGCTTGGAGGAGGACCGTCCCCGTCTCAACCCTGCAGGGCCGGTTAGAGATGACCTGCCTGCCTTGCAGACAAGTGTGCAGGCCTTCAGGCAAGGGGGCAGCAGGTGGCCTGTGGCCTGGCTAATGGCCTGCAGGAAGGGGGGAGGCCACTGCAGAGACACCAATTAAGGACATTTGATGGCTTCCCATGGGGAGCCAGGCCCTGTCTTGCCAGAGAGACCTGGGAGCCTCGAGCAGACAGATGGAGAGGAACCCCTGCAGCCAGCAAGACCAGCCTGGCCAAACTTCCTCCTCATTAGCATCTCTTTAGGATGCCACTCAGCATCTGTGCCCAGGGAGAAGGCCAACCCCGTCATAGGACAGCATTCCTGGAACAGAATTGAGGATGGGGTTATTCCCTGCTCTAAAACATTGTCTCCACTGACCCTCATGGGGTCTGAAGTTCCACCATTAGCATCACATTTGGGGGTAAAGTGGGATAAACTGACGGCAGAATGGAGATTGGCTCCCAGGGCTGGGCTGGGACCAGGGCTGGCCAGAAACCATGAAGCAGGAAGAGCAGATTTTCAAGGTTAAATATGGTCCCAGCTGCCATGCTAAGAGGGAGTGGGGGACCCACAAGGCCTCCGGAAGACCCTAGGGTCAGTGATGCCACCTTGCACCAGGGGCCTGACATAGCACCCTTTCTGTTTCTCCATTACATCATCACCATCACCATCATCATCATCACCATCATCATCACCATCATCATCACCACCATCACCACCGCCATCACCACCATCATCACCACCATCATCATCATCACCACCAGCACCACCATCATCACCACCATCACCACCATCATCACCACCACCATCATCATCATACATCATCACCATCTTCACCATCATCGTCACCATCATCATCATCACCATCATCATCACCATTATCACCATCACCATCATCACCACCATCATCATCACCACCATCACCACCATCTTCACCATCACCACCATCATCACCATCACCACCATCACCACCATCATCACCATCATCACAATCACCACCATCACCATCACCATCATCATTATCACAATTATCACTATCACCATCTTCTGCACCATCACTCCTCCTCCTCCTCAAGGCATCCCCAACTCCCTGCCAAGGATGAAGGAAAGAAGAAGGAAGAAAACCATCCCACACCTCCACGCTCTACATCTCAGCTCATGACCTGCCCTACATCACCTCTGTGTGCCTCAACTCCCTCCCCGACCCCGTGCACACACATAGTCTACTCCATTGGGCCAGTCTCTGAGTTCCCTGGATTTGACCTCAGCCATCTCTAAATCCTAATCTGATACTAGCCTACTCAGCAGGTATACTCACCTGTTTGCAAGCTCAGATGAGCATGGGCATCAGGAGCCATGTTCTAATTTGATATTCCCTACTTCGGGCAAAGGCCAGTTAGGTGCTCAGTAAACACCAACAGAAGGGGTGGAGGGTGGGGAAAGGGAGGGAAGAGCAGAAGAGAAGGGAGAGGAGGGAGGAGAAAAATGGGGGAAGGAAGGACATGGATGGGGGGAGAGGGAAGGAGGGATAGCTGAAGAATAGATCAAACTTTCCCTCTTGGCTGAGACTCACAAATTCCCTGGAAAATGAAAGCTTTCCAAGCCACACACAGCTTAAGGGCCTCTGCCAAACCCTATGGTTCTGAGAAGTTCCCTTCCTCAGAAAGGACAAAATGTTTGCCCTTTGTAATAAAAGGAAACCAAAATGAAAACACCTCACCTTGCCCCTCCTGTTTATCAGACTGGCAGTTTCCCTCTGTTCCTCTGTAAACAGATGTGCATCAGAGCAAGGCCACTTGAACTCTACTCCAAAGACTCCCGGCTCCTGGGTCCACATCACAACAAGGCGTGGGTCCCAGAGAAGGCCTTGGATGTCCACAGATTTCTGATGGCTGCAGGGAGCTTGAGAGGGCATGCACCTGGCCCGCTCAGCTGTGCTCCAGCCCAAGGAGCAGAGGTTCAGATCCCTGCCCCCACACCTGCTTGGGGTGCCCCCCTCCCTTGGTGGGAGTGGACCATCAGATGGCCCTATGCCTCGCATTGTCACTGGGACATCTGGAAGGTTCTAGCTGGCTCCTCCCAGCCTCTATCTGGCAGAGTCAGGGTTTCTACCCTGGGATCTACAAGGAGCTCTCAGAGGCAAATGCTGGGAGCCCCTGGCTCCAGCTGATGTGTACAGAATATCCTAGAATACCAAGAGCCCCCTAGATGGACGAGACAGACATGAACATGACAGGTACACCCACAGGTGAGCATCTCTGAAGCTAGGACAGTGCTGCTTGGTGTCTATTTGGGAGTTAAGACGTCATGGGCCCGGCCGGGGGGATTGTCAGCCTTCACTTCTCAGGGTTGGGTGTGGGGTGCCCACCCCCGCTCCTGTGATTTCAAGCCGCCATGATGTCAGGGTGTTCCAGGGGTCCTGCAACTCAGCCTGGTGCCTCCGGGCATCACCTTTCATCAGAGGGGCTGTAGGGCAGGTCCCAGTAGAGACCAGGGCTTGGAAGCTGAGGGCAGGGCAGCCCACAGAGCCTCGCCTTCACTGGAGCCTGTCCTGGGTCTGAGAGGCCACATTGCGCAGCCCTGAGCCCGAGCCAGGGCTGGGGGGCTCATAGCACAGACGTGTGGGGACAGGCTGGGGTTCTACTTCTGGAAAGGACTCAGCTCCAAAACGTCTTTGCTTGTGTGGGAGAGGGAGCTCATTGCTTGTGTTCCAACTCACCTCCCCACTCCCGCCTCTGCCAAGCTGCCCCTCTCCCAGAGGGGTCCTGGTCCACCGGCTGCCTCCAGCCTCACTGGTCTCAAAATGGGAAGTCACCTGCCTGGCCTACCTCATCTCAGCCACATCTCCTGGCAGCCCCTCTGAGTGCGCACACACACACGTGTACACACACATGTACGCACTCTCTCCCTGCACCCCACACCCCGAAGGTCCCCACGAGCCTCCTTCAGCCACCGCTGCCGCTGCCCTCAGGGGACATCGGACACGAGGCTGAGGCTCACCTTCATCTGAGACATGCTCTCAGTGACCCGGGATAATTCAGGGAGCCTCGTAGGGACTCCGTGTCCACATCTGTGAAATGGGAGCTTGCAGCCGGCCGGGAAGCATTCTCATGAGGATCAAATGAGAGAAAGAATGCTTCACAGTGTGTTTATTGAGTACTTACTACAGACCATGAGCTTGAATACATCTCCCTAAAGAGATTCACTCCACATCCCCATGAGATCAGGTAAACTGAGGCACAGGGAGGCTGAGGGACATGCCCAGAGGGTGGCAAAGTATGTCAATAAAGCCCAGGCCTTGGACCCCAAGGTTTTCTGCCTCCACCTCAATGTGATAAGTTTGGGCAAAGGAGCAGACCAGGCAGGGCAGAGGTGGACAGGAGAAGCTCCGGCCGCCCGGGCCAGCCATCTGAGCCCACCACCCACCCCAAGCCCTGAACCCTGCAGCCCATGGGCCACTCTGGGCCAGCAGCAGAGCTGAGCATGTTAAAGAGAGGCTGGCCCCGGGAGGCAGAGACACCCACAGCCGGGACCCAGGGGTGGCATTGCTGACACATTCCAGATGAAGACTGCCCCATCGCCCCTTTCCCTAGCTCCCACGAGGAGTCGCCTGTATGTTGGGGACCTGCTGCTCTCCCACCCAGCTTCCCAAAAGAGACTTGTGAATTATTGCTCCCCCACAATGCTGCAGGCCTTCCCTTGGGCCCGGCCGGGCAGGGGAGGGGTGGGCAGAGCAGGACTGGGCTGAGATGGACGGGCTGGCCCGGGGAGGGTGGACAAGGCAGGGATGAGCGGGACCCGCCTGGGCTGGGCTGGCTGTGGTGCTGGGAAGGAGCGGGATGCCCAAGGGGATGGGGAGTTACACTAGAATGCAGCAAGACTCTCCGGTGCCCCTGACCTGCTGTGTGACCGGGGCAGTCACCCACCCTCTCTATGCCTGGTCTCTGCCCCAGGAGGTCATGTGGGCGCCTGTCGGGAGGGTCTTCTGGGCATTTCCCTGTGTCATCCCTAAGCAAACCTGCCAAAGAGAAGGCAGGACTGCGGGGGTGGGGGGGGTGTTAGGTAACACCCCAGCGTGTCCCTCTGGCACCTCAGAAGGACGCAGCCAGAGCTGGAACCAGATCTGCCCGGCGCCCGGGAGGTGGCTTCAGTGGCTGGTCCTGCTGGTGGCTGGGGCTGCAGGCTCCGGAGGGTGCACGCGGAGCAGCTGTGAGCCCAGCTCGGATGCCGCTCCCCTCCACAACCCCTGGGAGCGGAGGGCCCCTGCAGTGACCCCCTGACCCTGCCCGGCCACCGGCCACGCACCCTGCTGCGCAGCCCCCAAAACGCCTGCCTGTGGCCCCATCCCCGGCCACCAAGCCGACACTCAGGAGCTGCAGGCCCCCCCCGCCAAGAAGAGCCCGGCTGGGGCACCGGGGTCCGTGTCCCCGGGGGAGCCTTCTGCAGGCTGCCACAGCCCGGGGGACAGGCGCTGGAGCTGAGGAGCCTCGGGAGGACCAGCCTGGAGCGGGGAGTGAGCTGGCGCCCACATGCCCTGCTGCACGGTGAGTGCCGCCCGGGGAGGGGGCTCCCCTGGGCCCGCGGGGAGGGGGCTTGCGGCAGGCGGGGGTGGTGGGCGCTGTGGATGCTAGACTTGGGGATCTGGAGCCGCGTGGGGAGGAGGCCAGGGAGCGGCAGGTGGCGGGAGCGCCGGGTGTTCTGCTGACTTCTTCCAAGTGCCTGGCGGCTGGCTCTCCGGCCAGGTTGGTACGAGCTCTGCCCGCGGCCCCCAGCAGTGCCCAGCGGGCGGGGACCTGCGGGCGGAGCCGAGGGGGCAGCGGGGCCGGGTGGCCGTGTGGTGCTGCATTGCGCCCACAGCCCGGGCATTTGCTGGGGCCAGCGCCACCTCCAGGGCGCCTCGGCCGGCCCCCCCCCCCCCCCCCCCCCCCCCCCCACCCCACCCCCGGCAGGGAAGCCCGCGGGATGGGAGCTTGGCGACTTGTCAGCAGACACGCGCCCCCTTCGTGGTCACTTGTGAAGCAGCGCGCTCTCCCCTCCTCAGTGCCCGCGACTTTCCGCTTCTTTTGCTCTCACCAAATTCTTTTTAAAAAACCAGACTTGGAAAGGGCATTGGGCAGAATGGAGGACGAGGCTGAGGGGTGCTCAGGGTGGTGGGGGGAGTTCCTCTGGACCTGGGAGCACATCGTGGGGTCCGCAGCCCCAGCTCCCCTGGTCCCCGAGGCCGGCAGGGGCAAGGCGTTTGTGAAGAAAGAGCTGAGCTCCGGGGACACAGTGCTGGGCCCGGACACCCCTCGCCCTGGAGGAAGCCTGGCCTCGGGCCTGAGATCTTCGGGAGAGCTGCCCCTCAGCCTGAGGTCCAGCCCCACCTCCCCGCATCATGGGGGGACAGTGTCACCTGAAGGCTCCTGTGTGGGGCAGCCGTGGGTCACTTGCAGGGGCTCAGAAGGAGCAGGTGCAGGTGCAGACCCAGCTCCCTCCCGGCTCCGTCTTTGGGTGAGCCCCTCACTTTTCCGAATTCTAGCCCGGATGGCTCGCCGTGACATCACCAGCTGCCCGGGACGGTGGGCGCCTGCGCCTCGGAGCCGGCCCTCCGCTGCGCTCTCTCCTGCGTTACGTAACGAGAGGTGGCCGCAGCCCGGGGCCCGCGGTCGCAGCCGCCGGGAGAGGAGAGCACCGTTAGCGCTCACAGGGGCAGCAGGGCCAGCTCAGGCCCTCAGTGGGCCCTCGGGGGGAGGCTTCGGGCTGGAGCTCTGGGTTCCCCAGAGAAGAGCTAGTTGGACTGGGCTGGGCCGGCACTGGGCCCTGTGGGGCCTGGGCCTCAGTCTGGCTTCTTCCCCGCTGTGTGTCCTCAGCAGGTGCCCACACCCTCTCTCTCTGCCTTGCTTTCCCAGTCTGCCAAATGGGGGACGGTGGTAGTAATTATTGTGCCCAGCTGGCCGTCCTTGTGAGAACTGAATGAGCCCCTGTGTGGGGGGTGGGGGATGGCTGGCACGTCCCGACACAATGCTTCACGTGTGCTGGCCGCTGTTACCGGACATTTAACTCAACAGTCATTAGCTGCGATGCGTGTCTTCTACTCATCTTTGCAGGCAAACGAATTTATGTCTCAGGCAGTTATGGGGCAAGACAGGCTTATAGGGGTGAGATACAGTGCCCCCAGGCCAGGGGCTTAAAGCCCCCGTGCTCAGTGAAATTTTCCCTAAATGCAGGGCTACACAGAAGGCTCTCTGTAGGTATGCGGTGTCTCTCTGGGCTCTGCCCCCAGGGCGGCTGACCCCGCGGCCATGCTCTGCGGCCTCCAGCCGGGTCTGAGCCTCTGATCCCAGCAGGTAAGATCCCTCCACCACCAGAGGCCAGCAGGGGAGCCACCCAGGCTTTCCCATAGGAGCTTCCTGGCCTCCGCAGCAAGGGGACATCAGGTCCGCTCAGCATCCCCGCCCCCTGAAGGAGCCCCAGGCTGGGTGGTCTCCGGTCACCCTCCCAGGAGTCGCTGTGTGCAGGTCCCAGGGCTGGTCCCCACCTGCAGCCCCTCAGGGGACGCAGCTCCCAGTTCCTCGACATTCCCACTGCCTCTGGCTGCTCCTCACCCTGGCTGCCTGCGTGGAGGAGGTGAGGAGAGGAATACTAAGTAGCAACCTCACATCCTCAAGCTCTGCCCCCGCAGCCAGGGAAGGAGGAGAGCGGCCCAGGATGCAGGGCGCTGTGCACACAGCCCGGCTGAGGCAGAGGCGGCAGGCGCTGGTCCTGGGCCCCTCCCCAGATGCTGGCCCCTCCCTGCCTCTTCTCCTGCACAGAACCCACCCGTGGTGATGGGCGTGTTGGGGGGCCTAGGAGCTGACAGGAGCCAGAGAAGGAGGTGAAGGTACTAGATACTGGGGGGGGGGGGCCTGTGTGAGCGATGAGAGGGGGCTGGACAGCCCCAGGCTAAGCCTCCTGGCTGGGCTCCTGCCTCCATTCCCAAGGAGCCCCCGTGGACCTCCGGGTCCCACGCAGGCCCTGATGCCCAGACCTCCCCCCACCCCCTCGCTGCCTCCTGCCTCCCCCCTGCCCCCGGGGCGGGCTCTGGCAGGGCTGTCTCCTCTTCACCCTCCCCTGGGCGAGGCTGGGGCAGACAAGGATGCCCAGACCCTGCCAGTCAAGGAGCCCGCTCGCTGTCCAGCACCAGGGCGACCCGGGATGTGTCCCAGGGACCTTCTGGGCCTTGATTCCCAGCTGACGACCTGCACATCTCAGCTGGCTGACTGAGTCAGAAGCCAGCATCTTCCAGATGGCTGTCCTCGGCTGGCCCATCCATCCTTGTCACACACATGCCCGTCTTCCAGACCCCTGCCTTCCCCGGAGCCCTGGGTGCCCGGCCCTCCCTCTCCCGTCCCTCGGGCTGCCCTGGCTCCTTCCCCAGGCCCGGCTGGGCCCCGAGGACTGGCTCAGCAGGAGGGTGGCTCGCAGGCTGGGGAAGGAGCCCTCCACCTCACAACAGAACGACCTGAGAGACTGGCCCTTTCCCTCAGTCAGGCTTGCTCGGCGCATTAACAGCAAGGGCGCGCCAGACACCACGTGGGACCCGCACCCCTTCTCTGACCAGCAGCTCCTCTGTCTGTCCAGCCATGAATATTGTCACCAAACACTTACGGGCCCTGTTCCCGTGTAAGGTCCTTCGGGGCCAGGAGACGCAGGCAAGAGCTACACGGGGAGCCCCGGGGGAAAGACTCAGGGCAGATGGGTAATGAATCAGTGGGGTTTGCGGTCTCCACCACCCCAGCCAGGCCCAGGGCCAGCAGGTGCAGGGCGCTGTCATGATCACAGTTCCTGAGTCCACTGTCCCCCGGGACCCCTCCTTCAATCCCCACAACCACCTGTGAGTAAGGGCCTCAATGACCCCATTTTACAGGTGGGGAAACTGAGGCACGAGGCAGTTTGTATTAGCTAGTGCTGTGTAACAAATTGCCCCAAACTTAGCAGCTTAAAATGACCCCCAGCTACTATTTCCTGTGGGCTGATAGTTCCGGCAGACCTGCTGGGTCCTGAGCTCGGAGGCTCACAGACAGAAATCAGGGTGCCGGCCCAGGGCTCTCCTTCTGCCGGCTCGAGGGAGGAACCTGTTTCCATGCTCCTCTGGGTGGTTGGCCAGATTCAATTCCTTGCAGCTGTAGGACTGAGGTCCCGTTTCCTTCCTGGCTGCCCGGGGGTCCACCCGAGGCCCCTGCCACGAGGCCCCTCCATCTGTAAGCCAACCACAGCCTCACACGTTCGGGAGCCCCGCTCCTCAGTCTCCGACCCCAACCCCCAGACCCAACTGTAAGGCCCACCTGGAAAGTTTCCCTCATGAACCCAAAGTCAACCAACCAGGGACCTCAATCCGCAAAGAGCCCTTCTTCGAGTCATGTGATGCCATCTCGGGAGCAGCTGTTTCTACTCTCCTACTCACCTGTTCCCACACCCAAGGCGGGGTCGTCGGGTCCTGGAATTCTGCAGGCCCCAGAGGTTCGGTCACTTTCAAGGTCAAACAGCTCGTCCTGTGGTCACCAACGGAGGAGGCCGGGCTCTGGGGAACCAGCCCACCAGGGAGGGAGTGCCAAGCCCAGGTGGGCAGGCGCCAGGAGGCACATGCGTGTGGGAACCCCGGGGGCCGTGTCAGAGCACAGAGTGTGGCCTGGAGAGCCAAGGAGGAGGCCAGGGGTGCGGCAAGCAAACACCCTGGCTGCAGAAGGGGGGTACGCAGGGCCTTTGGGCTCACACCCGCCTCCAGACCCAGCATGTGGCTGTCCAGACGGGGGGCCAGCCGAAGATCCTGGGAGGTGCCGGGCAGAACTGAGGGGGGAGAGACCCCTGCTTCCTAGGCCCCATCTGCAGCGGTTCGTGGCAAGGCCAGGCCATTGAGAAGAGGCCCGGCTGCCTCTGCAGCTGAGGAAGTTTGGGAGCAAGGGGGTGGGGGTGGGGGGGCTGCTGAGAGAGGGTCTCCACGTTGACGTGACCTTGGGAGAGCTGCTGTCCTTCCGTCCACGTGTTTCCTGTCTGTCCGCCCAAATGGCCGCCCAGGAGGTGGGACCTCTCTGCTTTGCTCCCCGCCGGGCTCGGGGCTCGCAAGGTGCACACAGTGCTTGGTCCAGGGCAGCGTGGTAATGATACTGGGACTGACCAACTTCGAGGCCACCACCTGCCAGCCCACCTACAGAGCAGACCGTGCTCCCAGGGCCCCTCCGGAGAGAGGCAGGCCAGCAGATGGGGCCAGGCCCACGCAGGCCAGCCTTGTCCTGGGCCCGAGCTCCAGCAGTCCCCGTACCCTGGGCAGTGGAGGCCACAGCTGCAGGGCTCGCAGCCTCCTGCCAAGAGGCCGGGGTGGGGGGGAGCCGCCCCCGTCGCTCTCCTGACCCCCTGCAGCTTGCGGTAGCCACAGGCCTCCGCCAGCCGTCCTTGTCAGGTGTGTGAAGGAGAGGGCAGGTGGCGCGGGCCTCCTGGCACAGATGGGCTCGTCAGCTGCCTTAGATTACAGCTCGCCCCCCTAGCATGCAAGGCTGTCTCCTCCCTCTCTCCTTGTGCAGGCTCTCACTCATTTCCCTCTGCCCCGCCGGGGTTCTCTGCAACATCCAGAGGGCACAGGACTCGCGGGTGGGCGCGGGCAGGGATTGCTACGGCCAGGGCATCAGCAAGGAGGCCTTTCCAGGTGCCAGGCCCCGGGCTCAGGGCTTCGTGCAAATGCCGTCGCCGAACACTGGTTGGACCGCCTTGGAACGCCCCCCCCCCCCCGCCAGCCCCCAGCCGTGAAACACTCGAGGGGGTCTGGAGAACAGCATGGGCACCGCCCCCGCTGGAGGGGCTCCCTCCCGGTCAAGCCGGAAAATCAACAGTCAGGAGAGCTGGACGGGTGGGGAGCAGGGGTGGGGTGGGGGTGCAAACAGGTGTGAGCAGGGGGCCAGGAGCTCAGGAAGCTACCAGAGGAGGTGGGGAGGACCTGGGGCCCAAGGCCGGGCGGGATCCCTGAGCTGGTGAGCCCCCCGCCCAGCCCCTCTCCTCTCCGGCACCTGAGACGTTTCCTCCTTTCTCCAAGACGGGGAAGGGCCACGTTTAGTTTGGCCAATCACAGGCCACGTGATCACAACCTGGCATCAGGGCTCTTCCCACACCTGCTTGTCACCTGTCCCCCACTCGTGAGCCCCCCCGAGAGCCTTGCCAGGGCCCCGGGATGCCTCTGTCTTCCACCTGGGCAGCAGCTGCGGATCCGCGTCCTGGGCGGCTATAACCAAGCACCACAGACGGGGGGCTACCCGTCGGGCATCCAGTCCCTTCCAGACCTGGGGGCTGCAAGTCTGAGATCTGGTGTCCGCAGGGCTGGTTCCTCCTCGGGGCTGAGCGGGAGTCTGGTCTAGCCGTCTGTCCTGGCTCCTGGTGTCCCAGGCCGGCCGCTTGCCACAGGGGAGCTGATCACCTCCCTCGCCAGGCCCCTCTGCCAGCCCCAGCCCCACACGCCCACAGGGAGACTTCCTGCCGGTTGTGGCCCGTTTGAGAAGTCCCTGGGTGGCCCTGGCCTGCCGGGCAGGGGCAGATTCCAAGCTGGCCTGTTCCTGCCCCTGAGCAGGTGTGAGGAGGCTTTTCCTCCCCACTTGTCCCCGGAGCAACTTCCCTTCTTCCCAGCAGAAGTCGCTGTGGGGTAAGGGTTTGCTAACCTGGTCCCTGGAGGTTCCGTTGGGGCCGCGCAGGGAAGAGGTGGGCGAGGGAGGAGCAGGTGGGAGGAGGTGCAGGTGGGCGGGGCTGAGAGGCGCGCGGAGCTCGGCTGGAGCCCGAGGCTACCATGTTCACCATGCCCGCGCCGTCGGCCAGGGAGCCCGGGGGCAACTCTGAGCTGACGCACCGATGAGGACTGTTGTGCTGGACCAGGGCCATTGTCAACACCACTACCCACCCATCCTGACCACTGAGACGTGTGGAGCATTAATGGAGCGCCTACTGCATGCCAGGCACAGGGCCCTGCTGTTCACGAGCATTCTCTCATTGAACCCTCCTAAAAGCCTGGCCGAGGAAGTGGTGTTCAAACTTCCCTTTTATGGGACCGGGAGGCTGGGGCTCAGCACGATAACCTGCTGAGCTGTCTGCTGGAATGAAGCCTCAGAGACAGCTGATGATTGCTCCACACCTTTCTCCGCCCCCTCGCTCAAAAGCTATTCTCCGAGGGAAGAGATGCTTATCATACATCTCCTTTGGATCAAGATGATTGAGGTTTTGCCTCCCAGGGAGAATACAGAGCTTCTTAGTGAAAGACTCCAGATAAGCTACTGGCAATCACCCACACGCTTAGTGTGAATGAGCAGGTAGCATGCGGAGCTGTCAGGACCAGGTCCGCAGAGCCCTGGGTGTCCAGGAGCCATCAAGCATACACAGAGAACCTCATACCGGACTTCAGGGGAGCTCCCTAAGTACGGGGGTGCACCCTGCAAGAGAGCCCCAGAAGGCAGCAAAAGGCTGGCTGGCCCTTCAGAAAGAGGAACATCCACCCCCAACGCTGCCCACCGTGGGACCAGGGGCTACCCGGCAGGGATGCCGAGATGAGCCCCTGGTTCAGCCTGAGCGTTCCCTATGCTCCTGCCCCATCAGGGGCGCCTGGTCAGCCTGGAGGCAGGGGAGGGGACCGAGGGGTTGGGGAGGTGAGGAGGGTGCAGCAGAGAGACCAGGGCCCTACAGACACGTGGAGCCCACTGGGCCGGCCAAGAAGGCTGTCTCCGTCCCCAGAGGCCCCGCGGGAGGGTCCCCTTTCTGCCACTCCTCTCTCTAGCCAGGAAAGGGTGGCCTAACCTGGGTGGGGGAGGGCAGGGGTAACAGTTCCGGGACTGCCCCCCATCTTCCCTCAGCCTCCTGTTTGTCAGGAAGGATCTGACCAAGGGTCCCTAAAGACCTACATGGGCCAGGAGGCCAGAAAGTGCCAGAAAGAACACACGGGCCAGTGGGAAAGACTAGGGCTGTCTGCAGGCCTGGGGCACTTCCCGGCCAGTCGTCCTGCCCGATCCCTGGCCACACCCCTCGTCTGTGGGGCTCCGTACCAGCTGCACCCCGAGTGTGTGTCCCCGGGGCTGGGGGCTCCTGCTCACTGTGTGCAGGGCCGACAGCAGACGCCACCATCCTCCCCAGAGGCCAGCTCTCAGACACACCAGCCTCCCCCCTCCTTTCTGGGTGCCGAGGGGGCCCTGGTGACTTTCTGGGGTAACAGAGCCCTGGCGGGTCCCCCCTACTCCTCCCTTGCATCCCCCCACCCCGAGCCCAGCGCTGAAATCCCAGCAGCCCACAGGGGTGGGGGGAGACGACCACTCGCAGTGCTTTGCTCCAAGTGACCTATTTCTAAAATAGAGAGGCGTTTGTGCATGCGTTGGGGGGGGAGGGGGGTCATGTGCCCGCACCCACCAGGCCTCCCGCTTCTGTAAAAGGAAGTAGCGAAGTCCAGCCAGGCTGTCCCTCCCTCCCCGTTCCTTTCCATTCTGCGATCCTCCAGGGGTGGGGGAGACCTTCATGCCCCAGAACCTGGGGGGTCTGGCCTTCAGTGCCCTGGGCCCTGGCTCAGCAAAAGAGCCGCGCTGCTTGTGGCCACCTGCCGTGTTTGGGGCTGGGGGCTGCCCCAAGGACCCGATTCATCTGCCCGACGGTGCATCCAAATTACCTGGGGCGCTTGCACAACTCCCGAGGCCTGGACCCGCCCTACCCTGCCACCAGTTACAAGGACTCCCTGGGGGGGCCCTTGGGGGGTCTGGGTGAGGCTCCTAGGCTGCCAGGGAGGGGCTTTATGGGAGGGGGTAGGGACTCCAGAGCTCAGGAGGCCAATGACCTGACTTGGAAAACAGGTTGGAAATGAGGAGGAGGGGGCTGAGTGACCACAGGGGGGCCGTCTGGGGAGCCACCCACAGAGAGCAGACTCAGCCACACGGATAAACAGAGCCAAACCTCCCTGACCAGGACCAAAGGAGAGTACAACATCCCAGGACCAAGGACATCGGAATCCCCTCTGACTCACCTGCTGGACATGGAGCCCTGCTGAGCCCCCCCACCCAATCCTCTCTAGAACCTGACAGATGGGGGGGCCACCCCCCTGGGGCTCGCGGCCAAGGGACTCGGGGGAGGCGAATGAGCCAGGGGATGCCTGGGAGGGCTTCCAGGAGGAAGTGAGGCCAGAGCCCAGAGCTGCAGTGGAAGCCGTGCAGGCTGGGAACAGCGGGTCCCAGTGGAGGGAGGATGCCAGGCGCACGCCAGGCTGAAGGACGTGCCTTTCCGTCGCTTTATTGTTTTCCCCTTAATATTCTTGGCCCACGTGCAGTCAAGTCCTGGCGTCAGCTCCCACATTCACACCCCTTGGCTTCATTGAGAAGCTGTGGGTTCCCAAACAGCTCTCGGCTCTCCAGGCCTGCTCCCTTCCTCGCTGGGAGCCACCGCTCTGCACCTTCCGCTTCCAGCATAGACGTCCTCAGGAGCCCCGTTCCTAGGTTGAGTGAGCGTAAGAATCATCTGCTAGCCAAAAATGCCCACCCCCTGGCCCCTCCAGGAATCAGTGGGTCTCGCCTAGGACCCTGGAATCTGCATTCGGAGCTCTATGCTGATGAGCCCCCAGATCCTGGTAGCAGAGGCCGCCTCTCTGTGGGCACATCTGGGGCCCGACCAGCCCCGCAGACGAAGCCAGGCCGGTGAGCGGACACACCTCTGCTCCACCAGCCCTCTGCCCACGCGTGGGTATTTAGCGAGGACCTGCTGCTACGCAGGTGTGCACAGACCCCCCCCCACAGCCCCCACGGCTGAGCATGGACACGCGGTAGGGCCCAGGGCTTCCGGACGCCTCTCCGGGGGATCAGACACTCGCCTTCACACGAAGCAATGACCCAACGAATAAAAACGGTGATAGTCTGGTTGCAGCGCGAGTCCCGTTCTGTCCCTCCTACAGCCGACGCTTTAACCACGCACGCAGCAGACGAGCTACTTCTCTGTGTGACTTGCCTGCACTCTTAGGAAATCGCATTCCACTGTGCCTTTTTTTAGGCCTGATGCTCCTATTTACGTTGACATCAACTACACCACGTAAATTCCTAAATCTGAACGCTTTGAAATCCATGGTTCCATTTCAAGCCAAGTTTATTTTCATTAATAAAAATCTTCAGAAAAAAAGTCTTCAGTGAAGAAAGTCCCCCTTGCACATACCTTCATCGTAGAATCCTGGAGCTGGAAGGATGCGCGGTCACGTCCCACCTTCCCGCCCCAGACGGCAACGTCGCCTGCGCGGGAGGCTGAAACGCCGGCTCGCCCACACAGACTCAGGAGTCAGCAGTCAAACTCTTACCCACTGAGCTGGCTGCAGCCTCTGAATCCTTCTAGAGAATGCACTGGGCCCTGGTTCTGCCCCTGGGGTTGCTCACAACAGGGCAGCACCTTCAAGCATTCCACTTCCCCACACACAGCCCACCCCTAGGGCTCTCTTCTAGGTCCACTCCTATTTATCTGTGTCTTTCTTTGTGCCCACTGGTGATCTCAAGCGCTCAGGTGGGCTTAAGCAGGGTACAATACATCGGTATCATCACCTCCTATGATACACGCACTATACCTCTGTTAATGTGACCTAAGAGTGTGTGTGTGTGTGTGTGTGTGTGTGTGTGTGTGTGTGTGTGGCATCTGTATCACGTGTCCCAGTAACAAATTAATGAGATTCTCCTTCAGACAATATTTGGATTTATTAAGGGCCCTGGGTAAGTCGTAGCCTGAGGGTCAGTGTCTGGGGAATTTGGGAGCTCACAGCCACCAGCACCCAGGCTTCTCAGCTCACCTGTTCCCATCACAATGTTCATACTCACCTGTGCACATGCAGGTTCAGCCGCCCCCACGCCTGGGAAAGGCACCCCTCAGACACATAAGGAATTGAATCCTTCCTTTGTCATTGGGGCTGTGAGACCTCAGGCAAGTCACTGAACCTCTCTGAGCTTCAAGTCCTCATTCATAAGCTAGCAAATGGGTGCCATGGTGACAGCCCCCAGCTGGTGGGCACACAGGTAGCTCCCCATAAGTAACCTGTCCCTCCTGCCTCCCGGGCTGTGTCATTCCCGTAGACTTGGCCACTCATCAATTCTCAGTAGCTATGGGGTCCCAGGGATGACCTAGCTGTAAGCAGAAGGCAGGTGTCCCCTCCACTGTTGATGGAAAGGGGGAGGCTAGAGAGAGAGAGACCCCAGGCAGATTAGGTGCATATCGTGGGCCGTGGGACAGCATCTCCAGGAGCTGAGTTGATTGAGGATTTCCAAGCTATGAAATCATGTCTTCCTGGGCCAGGGTTAGTGAGCATTTTAATTGGATTTCCAAGCCCACCCACCCTCAACCAAGATGAATGGCACCGCCTGGTCCACCAGCACTTGTCCACTGACACGACAGAGAATCACTTACCCACTGGCCCTACAAACCACAGATCAGACTTAGAGATAGCAAACCGGGCCACAGCAGGTGCACGGGGCATCCGTGGCACCCCCTCCTCCCCATGAAACTCAGCAACAAGGTGGCCTGTCGTGGGGCCAGCCAGGCTGGGGGGCTCCTCCCCAGTGCCCTGAAAGGACCTTGCCAAGGATCACCCTGCTGGACGTCCCTGCCCAGTCTGAGACCTGAGCACGGAGGCACATTGCTCTGGGTGACCCTTCACTTCCTGGGGACACCCCGCTGGCTCCCCTCCAGGCTCCCCCGCACGGGGTGTTATGCGTGTACTAGCCAGGGGTCTCTAGAGAAGCAGAATCAGTGGGGTGTCGAGAGATCTATACAAGAGGAGACTTGTCGTAGGAATTCGCTCATGCAGTTGTGGAGGCCGAGAAGTCCCCTGATCTGCCGTCTGCAAGCTGGGAAGCCGGTGGTGTGATTCAGTCTGAGTCTAAAGGCCTGAGAACTAGGGGGTCACAGGTGTAAGTCCCAGAGTCCGGAAGCCCAAGAACCAGGAGCTCCAACACCGAGGGCAAGGGAAGATGGATGCCTCAGCTCCAGAAGAAAGAAAGAATTCGCCTTCCTTCACCCCTTTGTCCCATTTGGGCTCCCGATGGACTGGATGATGCCCACCCTACTGGTGAGGGCCGGTCCTTTACTCGGTCTGCTGAATCCAATGCTGGTCTCTCAGAAACACCCTCCCAAACACACCCAGAATAGCATTGTGCCACCTGTCTGGACGTCCCTTAGACCAGTCAAGTTGACACATAAAATAGGCCATCACAATGGGCTTTTGTGAACATTTGTTTCTTCCCTGTCTGCCCTGGCCTAAGAATGAACGTCTGAATAATGAAGATGCCCTGATGGTTCACGTGCTCCGTGGACGTGTGTGGGGACTCAGGGCGAGCTGCTCCTGCTCCCGGTGAGGGCGCCACTCCTCCGACAGTTGCCGTCCATCCTGGTGGGCGTGAAGTGGTCTCTCCCTATGGCCCTGATTTGCATGTCCCCGAGGATCGGTGATGTGCAGCATCTTTCCGTGTGCTTACTGGCCATTTGTATGTCTTCTTTGGAGAAGTGTCTTCTCAAGTCCTTTGCCCATTTTTGAATCTCATTTGTTGTTATTGAGTTGTAGGAGATCTTTATATATGCTAGATATCAACCCCTTACCAGATATGTGGTTTGCAGATATTTGCTCCTTCTGTGGGTCGCCTTCTCCCTCCGGGGATGGTGATCTGTGATGCACAAAAGTTTTCAATCTTAATCAAGTCCACCTTATCTATTTTTTTCTTTTGTTGCCTGTGCCTTTGGCATCACGTCCAAGAAATCACTGCCCAACACGGAGTCACGAAGCTTTTCCTCTGTGTTTTCCTCTAGAGGTTCTATAGTTTCAGCTCTTATGTTTAGGGCTTTGATCCATCTTGAGTTGATTTCTGTATATGGTGTGAGGTAGGGTCCAACTTCACTCTTTTGCATGTGCATGTCTGGTTCTCCCAACACCATTTCCTGATAATCCCCCCATTGAGTGGTCTCGGCAGTCTTGTTGCAAATCGTTTAACCAGATATATGAGGGTTTATCTCTGGGCTCTCTACTCCATTGGTCTGTACACTGTCTTTATGTCAGGACCACACTGTTTGAGATAACGTAGCTTTGTAGTAAGTTTTGAAATCGGGAAGCATAAATCCTCCAGCTTTGTTCTTCTTTTTTAATATCGTTTTGGATGTTGGGGGGCCCTCGTGATTTCATATGAATTTTTGGATGGATTTTTTTATTTTCTGCAAAGAAGTCATTGGGATTTTGCTAGAGATTGCGTTGAATCTGTAGATGACTTTGAGTCGTATTGACATCTTAATGGGCAGTTCCTTTTTGCCCTGGACCCCCAGGTGGAAAGGGTCCAGGGCAAAAAGGAACTGCCCATTAAGATGTCAATACGACTCAAAGTGGGTATTGTGCCAGTGGGTAAGTGATTCTCTGTCGTGTCAGTGGACAAGTGCTGGTGGATCAGGCGGTGCCATTCATCTTGGTTGAGGGTGGGTGGGCTTGGAAATCCAATTAAAATGCTATAACGCCCAGGTATAGAGTCCTAAGGGAGAGAGGACATGGCAGAAAAGCAGAGAAACTACTTTTCTGAGTCTCGACCTGCACAGTCCATTACAGCAGCCACTAGTCACACTGGCCCACTCAAACAGATGCCAAATTCATTAAAATTCATTTCCCCGTCGCACAAGCCATATTCCGAGAGCTCGGCAACCACACGTGGCTGCTGGCCACCAAACCGGGTCACACGGCTTCCCAGACATTTCCATCACTTCAGAAAGTTGGGTTGAATGGTGTCATCCTAGACTTTTTGTTTGTTTTCTCCCTTTATTCCAGCAAAGGAACAATAAAAAAATACATGAACTCATCCTGTCACCAAGTCTGAGAGTAAAAACCAAATATGACCATTTTCTCCCTTTTAAGGCAGAACTAGGAGATGATTTTAAAAAAAGAGCATTTCCAGTTCAATTGTATCTAAATACACTTTATTACCTGAACACATCGAGATTTACAAGGGTTAGAAGGGCTAGCTAATTGTCGTTACATACAGTGACTCGTGCAGTCCGTTTGCCCAGAATTAATCTTCTGCCGAGCATCTCCAGCCTGGGCTCATGTGACATTGATTGTGTGTTCTGTGTGGAGCTGGAATCGATAACTGGGAAAACAGATCAATTCAGGGGCCAGAGAGCTACCACAGAAGAGGTGTTTGCATTAATTTCAGGGACTTGGGCCTGTGTGCTCTTCCTTCAATATGTGTGATAAGTGAATCCACCGGATTCGACTGAGTTGTTTCTGTTTGAAGAGCACTTGCCTTCATCCCATGGGACACATAGAGTTGAGCAGGTGGGTTTCCCATTTCAGGTGACCCTACGTTGGAGAACACTGGGCTGAAGCAAGACATTTGATAAAAATACACAGTAGGGAAGAAATGGCGTCGACCAAAGAGAAATAGATGATCAGTTACCGATAATTTAAGACTGAGACTTCAAACGGTTACCAACGTATTCCTTTTTCAAGCATAAGTGATGCACATTATCCTCTTAGTTTCCGGAGTTCATCATCGTGATGCGCTCTGGCAAACACCAGTTATTTCTGTGGTCTGTTTCTGTGTTAGGTTGTTTGTGTTTGTTTTGAGTCTACATGGAAGTGAGACCATGCAGTGTTTGTCTTCCTCTGACCTATTTCACTTGTCGTAATACCCTCTGGGTCTGTGCATGTTGTTGAAGATGACAGGACTCCATTCTCTGTTATGACTGAATGGTATTCCATCTCGTGTGTGTGTGTTTGTATACCATTTCTTCTTTATCCATTCATCTGTCCATGGACAATTAGATTGTTCCCAGATCTTGCCCGTTGTAAATAATGTTGCAATAAACAGGGCTGCAGATATTTTTGCAAATTAGTGTTTTCTTTTCTTTTTATTTTCCAGATAAATACCCAGTAGTGTGATTGCTGGATCATAGGGTAGCTCTATTTTTAACTTTCTGAGGAACTTCCATGTTGTTTTCCAGAGTGGCTGCACCAGCTTGCATTCCCACCAGCCACGTAAGAGGGGTCCAGTTTCTCCGCATCCTCGCCAAAACTTGTTGTTTCTTGTGTTTTTGATTTTAGCCATTCTGACTGGTGTGAGGTGGTATCCTATTGTGGCGTCGATTTGCATGGCCCTGGTGGTGAGGGATGTTGAGCATCGTTTCCTGTGCCTGTTGATCATCTGTGAGTCTTTGGAGAGAAGTCTGTTCATGTCTTCTGCCCATTTTTAAAACATGTTGGTTTTTTTTCATGATATTAAGTTGCAGGGAGTTCTTTATATAGTTTGGCTACTAACCCCTGTTGGATGTATGATTTGCAAAGATCTTCTTCCGTGCAGTAGGTGGCCTTGTTGTTTTGCTGGCTGTTTCCTTTGCTGTGCAGAAGCTTTGGTTTGCTGTAGTCCCGCTTGTTAATTTTAGCTCTTGTTGCCCCTGCCTGAGGAGACTGGCCTGAAAACGCATCGCCAAGACCGATGTCAGAGAAGTTGCTGCCTCTGTTCTCTTGTAGGAGTTCTCAGGCTCCTGGTCTCACATTTGGGTCTGCCACCCACTTGGAGCTGATTGGTGCATGCTGGGAGGCAGGGGTCCAGCTCCGTTCCCTGCAGGGATTGTCCAGGCTGGACTTCAGTAAGGTGCAAGAGGCCCAAAGTGGAGATGTAAAAATCTGCAGTCTGAACAGGCTGAGATTCTTTCCACAAAGTAGGGCCTCAAATAAAAATCAAGGCAGTTATGGTCAGTTGTTGGAAGGCAGAGTTACAATTCTGACGGAGGGTGTGGACGTTGAGGAACTGGTTTTCATTATGAAGCAGGAAGGAAGGAGGGGGAGTGGTGGACACTGGTGGTGCCCACGGAGGACTTCTCTGGAGTCCACCTCTCAGCCCAAGGAGCTGCAGGAGCTGCGGGCTCAGCCTGGCCCTGTGTGCACCCAGGGACAGGAGACCCAGACCCTGTTCTCTCCTTGCAAAGACCACCCTCGACAGCCCCACCTGTGTCTCCCCTACCTTCAGTGAATGGATGAGGATCCCCCTATCCTCCTGTGGTCAGCACCAGGGGGCTGCACCCACTGCCCCCGCCCCCTCCAAAGCGGAGCCTCCGCAGCAGCCCCCTCCCCCCAAGTCTGCCGCATGCCCTTTCCTCTTCGGCCGACAATATAAGGTGTGAGCTGCAGGGCTGTGGCTCCCTGGCCCGTCCCCGGACACTCCCAGGCCCTGACAGCTCAGGGGAACAATGACGGCGAAGGGCCTGGCTGCAGCACACACCCACGTCTGGGGACAGTGCCAGGTCCCCCGCCAGGAGCTGTGTCTGGGAGGACTGCCCCACACTCGCGGGCAAACTCCTCCGGAGAGGGCCAGATGGAGGGCCCCTCAGGCCTGCAGTGACAGACACCGCTTCTCTCCCAGCCCAGACGAGGCTGTGGTCATTCCCTGGCCAGGCACACAACGGGTTCTAGGTACACTTTCAGAGACTTTGAAGGCACCGACGTTCATGCTCGTCCAGCTTCTGCCCTGCTCTCTGCAGTCCCATGGGCAGCCTGAGCATCCGCGGCTCCCTTGTCCTGAGCTGGACCCACGGGGCTGTCACTCCGGCCTCAGCGGATGACCTACGTCCAGAGGCATCCCCGTGTTCTGGGAGCCGTACCTCTGAGGGCTTGGGTCCCCTGGCCTGGCCCTGGCAATAAGACCTCAGGTAACCAGGACTGGAAGCATCTCTGAAAAGGGCTGGAGCTGATCCTGCACACGCTGGGCCCTCTCCAGAGCACTTACAAGGCCTGGCGCGCGTCTCTGTGCAGGCCAAGCCGGTCCGGTCCCCACTCACTTCTTTCTGATGTGCAGACCATACTTACTTACTTTCAAATTGTTACTTACCAATTATACGTATACACTTTTCATTGTTCCACTGACATGCTTTTTGAAGTGTAATTGTATCCTGTGAAGTCCATCCTTTTCAGGGGATAGCTGTAAGAGTTTTGACAAATGTATAGAGTTGTGTAACCACCACCACAACTGAGGTGAAGAACCTTTGTGGCAACCCCCAGGATCTTCCTGGTGTCTCCCCGTATGGTCACTCCGTCCCCAACCCCAGGCCCTGGCAAAAACCAACGTGTTTCCTGTCCCTACACTTTGCCTTTCCCAGAACGTCACCTGAATCAGACCATACGTAGGTGTTCACATCTGGCTTCGTCCCCTTGGAGTGCATTTGAGATTCATCCATGTTGTTGAGTGTGTCTATGGTTTGCTCCTTTGATGGTTGGCTAGTTTTCCACTGAAGGGACGTGCCACACTTTCTTGACCCCCTCATGTTGAAGGACATTCGGTTGTTTCAGTCTTGATTACGAATCAAGCCGCTGTAAGCATTTTCATGCAGGCTTTGTGTGGGCATAGGTTTTCATTCCACTTGGGTAAATACCCAGAAGTGGAACGGGCGGGTCCATGGTCAGTGTATGCTTTCCTGTATGTGGAACCATCAAACTGTCATCCCGGCTGGCTGCACCACTTTGCACCCTCCCCCCCCCCCCCCCCCGCTCCCGCCGGCAACGTGGGAGGGCTCCGTTGCTGCCCACCCCGGCCAGCCCTGGGGCGTTCCAGCCATTCTAACGGGTGTGCGCTGCTGTCTCATCATGCCTTTCATCTGCAATTCCCTAATGACCAAAGCTGTCCCCTGTGCTTATTTGCCTCAGGTGTACCTTCTTTGGTAAGATGGTCACTCAAACGTTTTGCCCATTTTTTATTGGGTTGTTTGATTTTCTTGTTGAGTCTTGAAAATTCTTCATAGATTCTGATCAGTCCTTTATCAGATATGTGTTTTACAAACATGTTCTCTTAGCCTGTGGCTTGTCTTCTTGTTCTCCCAACAGTGTCTTTGAAAGAGAAGTTTTTAATTTTTTTTAAAAAAGATTTTATTTGTTTATTTGTCAGAGAGAGAGAGAGCATGAGCAGGAGAGAGGCAGGCAGAGGAAGAAGCAGGCTCCTTGCCCCGAGCGGCGAGTGAGCCCACCACGAGAGCCGGCACTGCGAATCTGCAAGCCACCCTTCCCCGGGACAGGTGTCCACATCCCAAGAGGAAAGGGCAGCACCCCGCTCAGTCACATACACCCAGCAACCGCTCCGCCCGCAGAGTCCCAAAGACAGATCCTGCCTTGGACACTCTTCTTTCAGTGCTCACTGTCCGCGTGTCTCCAGGTAGCAGCCCCAGGCCCCCCCCCCGGACACGGAAGAGAGGATGTGCCACATTTGCCATGGGTCTCCCAAAGGCAGGCTGTAGAAAGCTGGCCTTCGGCCCCAGAGTGGGCTTGCCAAAACCCGTGCCTTGGGACGTTGGGTCACCCCTAGCGGAGCAGTGCTCACCAGACAGAGGGGGCAGCCCCCAGGGAAGGCTCAGGCCTTCAGGGCTCCAGGGAAACCCTCCCTGCTCATTCTATCCTCTCTATCACTGGGCAGGGAGGGCAGGGGATGGGCGTCCTGTCTGGATCTGCCCTCGTCAGTGGCTTCCAGGACCCTGACGCTGTGTCCTCACGTGAAGACTCCCAACAAAAGCGTTTAGAACAGGAAAGAAGCCCAGCGTACCACGGACTGGCTCAGCAGCACAAGCGCTGCTGGTGCTCACGGTCACCTGCCGTAGTGGGGTGACGTGCGTCCCCCGGAAAGACACGTCCACATCTGGACCCCCAGTACCCGTGAATGTGACCTTATTCGGACCTAAGGTGTAATTGCAAGTGTAGTTAAGGGTTTCCAGATGAAATCATGCTGGATGATCTTGGTGGACCCTAAACCAATGACTGTGTCCTTATAAGAGACAGGAGAGGGAGATTCGAGACGCTGATCCAGGAGGCGGGCGGGGAGAAGGTCGTGGCCGACAGAGGCAGAGGTCGGAGGGATGCATCCACAGGCCGGGAGACGCCAAGGATTGCCAGCACCTCTTCCAGGTGCATCCCAGCTTCTGAAGGCTGCTCTTGCCGGGGGAAGAGGTCTCTAACAGGCAGTAGAAGTCCCCGCTCAGCTGCAGGTGGGCCCTGTGGGAGCCCGTGGCTGCAGGTGAGGGAGCTGGCCCTGCCCCTCCGGGCACCGTCCACCCTCAGGGCATTTCCCCATGCACGCCACCCCACCTCGCAGCTGTGCCCGCCGCGGTCCCGCTCCCTTCTCAATGCCGACTGCTCTGGAGGATGCTGTAGGGACTGACCCCACGCAGGAGGGCCAGAGGACGGTCCGCTGGCCCGGATTTGCACCTGCCAAGAACCGACCATTAGGCGCGCGCAGGGGTCCAGGCATGGGTACGTCAGCACGTCCACGGGCACTCGGCACCGCCTGTTCCTCATGAGCCCCAGAGCCACGCCAGCTCCCCCAGAGTCTGGACATGGGGGTTTGCCCTATAAATAGCACCTTCTCGTCCCCCCAGGTAGGAGAACGAGTACTGTCAGCAAGAGAGTGGGAAATTACCATCAGGTGTTTGCCTGGACCCTGGGCTCGGATGTGTCTTTCTGGAGGATGGGTACGTGTGTAAGAGAGACAGAGGAGAGAGAGGGAGGGCACGTGTGAGGGCCACGCAGGCAGCAGGCCTGTTCAGGGAGCCCCAGCGCGGTGGCAGTGCCCCCCCAGCCTTCCGAAGGGAGGTCCTGCTGCTGGACTTCCCAGGTTTCCCCGAGAGAACAGAGAACAGCCCCTGCTTAGCCCCGACACCTGCTGGGTGACTCAGCTCCTGAAGACTTCAGCACACCGTGTCTCCGTGGGGAGGAGAGCCACGTCAGGGGACACGGAGCCTTCCTGCTCCTCCCCGGGCCCCCACCTCCTGCTCCACCTTCCACCGTGGGACCTGAGGCCGCGGACACCAGTTCCGCCCAGTCTGGAGGAGTGGAGAGGGAGAGCCTGCCTCCTGCCCTGGGGAGCGGGGGGACACGACGCCAGGGGGCCAGCCTCAGCCTGTTCCCAGCTGCCTGGCCCGAGCTGATGGCCTACCCTCCCTGCTGCTGGGAGAATGGTGACCCCCAGCTACAGGGAGCGGGGGATGCAGTGGGGTCACACGCGGAAAATGGGAACATGGTGCCAGGCACAGTGAGAGACGGATAAATGCCACAGTTGTTTTTATGATTAGCTGCCGTGTTCTGGAGACCTTGCAGGCTCCACATTCAACATAACACACCGGCTGTGGGCCCCGGGGCCCAGGTGAGGAGACAGACTGGGGAGTGGAGGGTCTCACAGCAGAGACGCTTCCAGAGCTGTCCCTGAGTGGCCGGTAAGTTCTGCAGGCCACGCCCCCGGGGTGGACTTGCCCTTGAGGAGCAGGGAGGGCCGCTGGGCCCAGGCTCACCTGCCCCGCCCAAACCTCCAGGTTGTTCCACTGCTGCCCAGAGTAACAGGATCAGGGCCCAGCTAGGAGTAGGGGATCCCACGCACACCCGTACGACTTGGGCCTCAGTCTCCTCAGCTGAGAAATGGGGAGAAATCGTACTGCAGCCTCTGCTGGCTCAGAAAGCGAAGGTAAGGATGCGCCGGCACCGCACCTGGCTCAGCTCTCCTCCCCCCGGGACCTCGGCCCGTCAGCGCCTGGCCCTGCAGAGGCCGGAGCCCCCGGCAGCCCCTCCCTGCACGCACCTGCTCTGAAACGGGCCCAGGTGTGTTCTGTCGTGTCTGGCTACCCTAACCCTCGCCAGGGAGTTAGTCAGGTATAGCGGGAGGGGTGGGGGCTTGCGAGGGTTGCTCCCTGAGCCTGACTAACCAGGCAACAGGGTGTAGAGGCTGGGAGTGAATCCTCACTCACTGTGAGAGCTTGGCGACTCACGTCCCTGCTCTGTGCCTCAGTTTCTCCCATTTGTCAAACAGAGCCGATCACGATAGCGCCTGCCTCATAAAGTGGCTGGGTGGTTTAACTGAGTGAATGTGTCTAGAGCCCCTCAGCGTGGAACATGAGGTAGGGTGGGGGTCTGTCAAAGGAGATCTTGGGGGGCTGAGCAATCCCCAAGGACCGGCCAACCACCCAGAACGAAGGCCTGACCCCAACAGTTAAAAGTTTCTTCATTCCAGAGCAGGGATTCTGGGACCAGATCGTTCCCGTCACGGGATGCAGTCCCGCGTGGCGACGGGTGCCTAGCGGCATCCCTGGCCTCCACCTACTAGAGGCCAGCAGTACCCGCCCCCCCAGGTTGTGACAACCAAGGACGTCCCCAGACATCGCCAACGCCACCTCCGAGGGGAGGCTGACATTGCATCAGACTTAATTTTCAGCTGTACCCTCCTTGCCCAGGAGTGAGGTCCACATGTGCAAAGGCACCGTACACGTCTTGCTCCTCACGGGCAGATCCGTCTGACCCTGAAACCAGAAGTGAGTAAGAAGCCAGTGGCTCTTGTGTAGAGACGCTGCAAGTTCTTCCGGGGCTCCGCTCAGAAGTCTGTTCCCGCCCTGGGGACGCGGGGACGCTCGGCCGGGAGAGGAAGGGAAGCCACTCCTGTTGGCCCCATTTCTAGGTGAGGAAACCAAGGCAGAGCATTGCAGGGCTTTGCCCACACCCCGCGGCTCCTAGGCAGCTAGCCCGCTCCGCTCTGCTCAGCCCCGAGCCCCTCCTCAGTGTCGTTTCCTGCACGGACCACAACACACATACACCACCTCCATTTGACAGGTGGGTAAGCTGAGGCCCGGAGGAACAGGTCACCTGCCCAGGGACTGAGCTGCTTTCTGGAGCACGCTGTCTCTCCAAAACCAGGCAGGAAACTGGAAGGGGGGCTTTCTGGAAGAGTCCAGTGCTGTGTCCAGCAGGGTGGCACCTTCCTTGCTTCCCATGCAGCCACCTGCTGATCCATCCCAGTGAGCCCGGCTCCACCCTCTAACCCACTCCCCCCTTTGTCATCTTGGGGTGGGGTCATCTGACCAGGTGTCCCTTTGACCTCTGCCCTCAGCAGTCTCATTTCGTGAAATCATGCTGGCTTCAAATAGCCAGCCACACCAGTGACTGGAAACTTTCCCTACGTTGGCCCCTGAGACCTCCGCCCCAGGGGAGAACAGCTTTGTTTTCTTCCTCAGTCCCCTGTGCATTGGCCCGGCAACCAGCAATTTGCCGGGCTCCAGGCCACCACAGCCCAGCTTTGTGCAGAGGCTTCGGAGAGTGAAGAGTAGTCCCGGCCAGTGTCCGTCAGCCCTGCACAGCGCACCGAGCAGACCCTCTCCTGAAGGGGGAGCCGCTTGTCACAGGCCACTGAGTGTGGGGGGGGGCGGGGGGGCGGGGGGGCCCACTATGGCCCTGAGCATCTTGTCTGACCAGTTCTGCATCCAAAGGCCTTGCAAGGTGACTCTAGGGTGGGAGCAGGCTTGTCCTGGGGATGAGCTCAGAGCTCAGGCAGGCACCCCACCTCCAGCCCATGGCCCCTCTGATAACCATCTGTGGCTGGTGCTTCTATGCCCCCGGGGGGACCACCACCTGGTCTAAAGGGTGTGCATGGTGCTGAGGCTGGGGGAAGGGGTTTGGTCCAGGCCACCCACCTGGCTGGTTGGGGGCAGAGCCAAGGTAGACAATGGCTCCCCCCAGTGCCCTCTCCAGTCCCAGGGCCTGAAGGGGACCCCGCTGGGCAGCCAAATATCCCGGGCTTGTCCCACAGTCCTGCCTGGTGGTCCTGCCGAATCCCCCTGACCATCAGGCTTAGCGGCTACTCTCGGGGCACTCTTGGCCCAACATAAAATGAAAACGTGGAAATGCACCTGTGGGCCAGAAGCTTCAGACGTGGGAAAGGAGGCTGGGGCTCAGCTGAGGGTCAGTCCCATCCCTCGGAAGGGAAGGGACTGAGTGAGGGTTTCCGTTTGGAAAAGGCTCTGCGCCCTTGCATGTCCTGCCTCGTCTGGGGATGCCTGGAAGGGGCCCAGTTCACCCCGTCTTGGCCTCCGAGGGATAGATGCTATCCAGAGGCCCCTGGCAGTTCTGAAGACTGAGGCCCTAGAGCACCTCAGCCTGGGGGGCCAGCGAGGAGCTCACACCACTTTAGGGCCTATAGGTGAGGGGCTGGGGAAGACCCTCACCTCCTCAGCTTCCACCCACAGAATGAGTGTCTTTTCTATACAAGAGGGCCTCAGGGTCTAAAAAGGCCTCTGGGAACAGAAGGATGAGGGGGCATACACAGAAGGAAATCTGCAGGAGGGTGGGTTCCCAGCAAGAGTCCCGAGGAGGAGGTGCTATTAGAAACATGAGGTGTGACCTAGGGGTCCTGTTTAGCATACCTGTAGGACAAGGACAAAGGGCTCCGGTTTCCGGGGTAACTCATGTTCTGGTGGCTTCTGTCCCTAGAGGAAAACTGATGACAGTTTCTGGGTCCCAGGAAGAGAGAGGGGGCACCCTGGACTGTGGCTAGGGTGGGCTGGAGGCCACCAGGCATCTGTGACCGTGGCACTCTCTCGCACCCGTAAATGCGAGGACCCCTCCAGGCTGCCCCCGACCCCACCTCGGCTCAGCACCATCAACCCTGCCCAGCGGCCTGAGCTGCAGCAGCGGCAGCAGCACACCAGACCCGGCCAGGGAGCAGGGGAGCAGTGGAAGCCTGGGGTCCCTGTGCCCCGCTCCAGCGCCGTGGATCCCGCCCGGGTTTTGTGGCCGCCGAGCCCTCCCTCCTCCCCCTCCCCCCTGCGGCCCCCTCCCTCCTCCTCCCTGCTCCTCCCTTGCTCCTTCCTCCAGCGCCCTCCCTCCTCCCCGCCCCCTCCCCTCCCCATCCCTCCTCCCTCTGCCGCCGCTCCCTCCCAGGGCTCCGCGGTTGGATCAGTCCTCTGGCATTTCCTGCAGCCGGGCCGCGCCGCCAGCTGAGCCCCGCGCGCCCGGCCCGCCGGCACCGAGTCGCGGCACGGTAGGGGCAGGGGCGCGGCGGCCGGGGAGGGCCGGGGTCGGCCGGGGAGGCGGCCGGGAGGGCCCGGGGAGGGCCCCGGCGGGGCCGCGGCGGAGAGGGCCCGGAGCGTCCGGTGGGCCGCCAGCGGCCGGCTGGGGGAGTCGGGGAGCCCCAAGCCGCAGCCCGCGGGGGCCTGGGGGCTGGGGCACAGCCCGGCGCGCCCCGACAGCGGCCTGGCGGGGAGCCCCTGGGGGGCGCGGGGCGCATCCCAGGCTCGGGCGGGCGGGCCGGGGCGCTGCTGGGGCCCGACGTGGGGAGCGGCGCGGGCGGCCCGCTTCCCGCTTGTCGGGACCTCGAGGAGCCGGGCCTTGGGGGTGGGAGGCCTGGCCGTGCGCGCCCCCAGCCCGACCAACCCTGGGTCGGGTCGGCATCCCGTGTCTGGCATCGATCGCCGCTGTAGGCTCGTAACGGGGGCGGCGGTGTCTGGGCCCACAGAGTGAGAGGCTGCCTGGGCTGAAGGAGGACCCCTGCCTCACCCACCACCCACAGCCACCATCTCTAGGCCACTGACACCCTAAAGATAGGGTCGTAGCAAGTGTTGGGGGGCGGCAGACGTGAGTCTACAGGAGGGTCCCGTGCACCTGAGGATCCTCGGGAGGGTGGGAGGTGGGGGGGTGCGCCGTGAGCAGCCCCCAGGGGCCACTCACCCACCTGGGCTCCCCAGGCACTGCCCCTCCCCCTGTGGGCTGCCTGCCGTCAGGAGCCAGCTGGACTTGGGATTTGGAGTGTCTGGGGATGTGGTCAGGTCCTCGGGTGAGGTAGGCTTCTCTGCCCCACACATCCCTGAGCGGAGCCAGGCCGGGCCTTGCTGCAGCAGCTGCTTGGATTTCTGCTCTTTTGCCATCTTGGGATTTTACGAACTTGCTAGTCTGTCTACACAAGAATTTAGATACGTGTCTGCCTTCTGCCTGAACCCCTTCAAAATGCCTTTGACAGGTGGGCCGCTGGGATCGTCCCCAGGTGCAGCCCCCAGGCCAGGGACAGGCTCAGGGTGTCACAGCTAGGGACGTGGGCACAGCCTCTGGGTTAGATGTGTGTGTCCTTGGATCTGCATGCACGGTGTGGATCCAGGTCCCAGAGCGCAAAAACCCTGCCCTCAGCAAGAGCAGGCTGAGTGGTCTTTCGGCGGTGTTTACCCCCGCTCCTCGGTTTTGCGGGGCCCCGAGGCTCCTCGAACTTGACGGGCTTTGCAAGCAGCAGGCAGTCCAGTCTGACGGGCCCCCTGCAGGCTTCAAGCTCCCAAGCTGCGGATCCTATTGTCTGTGGCACGTGTGCGGGGCAGGGGCCGCGGGGTGCCAGGGAGGAGGCATCCAATGGGTCTGTCTGCTGTGTCTTACCAGGCTGGATTTAGAAAAGGTGACAAAGCAGATGGGCCAGGCGAGGGCCCTCTGACCCGCCTCGTCGTGGGGAGTGTGGGGGGCTGTGCAGAGCCCTGGGCAGGGCGTCCTGGGAGCCAACCGAAAGCTCCTCCTTCCTGGGCCCCAGGGTTCGGGGTCTGCGACGAATCTGTTGTCTGCAAAGCTCTGCTTCTGGCTCTTGACAGAACGCCGAATGCAGCCCTTCCCCCTTAGCATGGTATTTACTATGCTGGGAATGTCCGGGATCCATGTCCGTCCTGAAAGCTCTCTTCCCGGAAGCTTCCTGAGCCGGGAGAGTAACCTGACAGGCTACGCTCGCTCTCGAGGGTCTGCCCTCTGTGAGGAGCCGCTGGTTTAAAGACTCCTGTGGGTCTCTGACAGCTGTGCTTCGGGGGCTTGTGCTGTCTGCCAGTTCCGTGGTTGAGCCAGTGTGAGTGTGCATGCACGCACGCGGTGTGCAGGTGGAGGGGATCTCACCCAAGGGGACAGAAGCACGCCCCGCCCCCTTTCCCATTTGTTGTCCCAGCGACAGGTGTGCGGCCGCAGCTGAGAAACCGTGCAGAGCCAGCTCCCAGTTGTAGGGGTGAGGCCTGAACCCCAGGATGGGGGCTGCAGAGGGCCAAGCACAGGGTTGCACAGTGTGCGACAGGAGGACCCAGACATCCCGACACTAAGGGAACTGTCAGATGTGGCTCCCCCGTGGGGTCCCTGGGTCGGGTGGGAGTGGCAGGGCTGGGGTGGTGCAGAAGGACAGTGCTGTGACCTCCCAGTGGTGGCCAGGCGTGCTGCCCAGGAAGGTCCTCGAGCTGCTCACAGCCGCCCCGAAGGGGGCCGGATTTGCCCCGTGACCTACCAAGCCTACAGGTCTAGGAAACAGAACTTACCACCGAAGGATGAGCCCTCTGAGGCTTTGCACTGGCCTGGGCTGGGTTGGTGACCCTCACGGGGCCGGCTGCTCATCTGGGGAGATGTCTAAGCAGATAGTGGATCTTCTGCATGGCAGGGTAGTGATGGTTGAATACAAAGAACTTGGACTTGGGAGCGGGTGGTTCCGAGCCAGGGCCCCGGGATCGTGTGCGGGCGGGTGTGAATTTGGCTTCTGCTGGCCTGGCGTCTCTGCCAAGGGCAGTGGGCACCAGCCGTGTGGTCAGGACCTGCCCATCGGGGAAGCAGGGCTCGGGCAGGGCCGGGGGCAGAACAATGGGTCCGGCCTAGAGTTCTTTGTCTAGCAAGGTAGCTGGGGAATAAGCCGCCTAGCACAAGGAATGTTGCGGGCCCAAGGTGTGGGGCAGCCCGCAAGAGCTTTAGGGATCCATAGGGAGGGACTCCCCACAACCGGGATCACAGATCTAGGAGATGCGGGCGCAGGGGGGTGCGCGATGACCCCTGGGAAGGGCCTCAGAGCTGTCCGGCCTGGCCCTGGGGAAGCCCAGGGCCACCGAAGGACTAGCAACATTATCTAGGCCATCAGGCCAGGGAGAGACAGTCCCCACCACTCAGGACAGGAGCTGGTTGGGTGGCTCTAGGGGCTCTAGGACCCCAGGGGGCCTTTGTCGTGACTCTCCAAGCCAGTGGTTCACTAGCCTCCGGAGGCCACCTGACGGCCTCTCTTCTGTCCTGGGCTCTGCTCCAGCAGCTCAGACCACACCAGCCACCCAGCAGGCTCCAGTCTTGCCCCTCTGGTCCTCCAGCCAACAGCCAGCATGATCTAAAATATAGACGGCATCACATAGCCTACCTGCTTAGAGTCCTCTGTGATTCTCACTGATCTCCGAATAATTCCAGACTCCTTTCTGGGCCCCACGAGGCCCTGGACAGCCCGGTCCCTGCCTGCCTGTTAGCCCCCCCACCCCCGTGCTCCTGTGCATGGGCATCTAGCCCCAGGCCCAGCCTCTGTTACTCTGGGGCCTTTGCATTCCCTGTTCCCTCTGCCCTGGGTGCTAATGCAGCCCTCAGCTCGGGTGTCACGAGCCCCTCTGTCCCTGACAAGGTGCCCATTCTGAGGTAGCTGTGCTTTGTTTTCTTAGCAACACTGATCCATGTCCGAATTACCTCCATTCTGTGTTTGTTTCATTGAATGACTAGATGTGGAGAAGGCAGTCGACCCAGAGCCAGGCCCATGGCGGGTGCTGTTAGCATGTGTGGTCATCATGCCCTGTTGCCTGACTGTGTGCTCAGGGCCTGGCACGTAGTAGGTGCTCTGTGCTCACGTGAAGCCATAGGATTGTCCTTGTCCAGGGAGTCAGCGTCTTGAACATGATGCTCGTTCTGCATCTCCCGTCCCGGTCCCCTGGCTTCCCCAGATGGCTCACATTCGAAAGGCCCAGCTTGCCGCCCTGCCCAGGGCGCCTGTCCTTCCGGAATTATAAATAGAGTGCATGCAGTGGCTTACCTGGGAGGGAGGTCTGCTAGTGAGGAGGACTGACCTGCCCGGGCCCCCTCTGCTCCTGATGGGGATGAAGGACTCAGGGGGAAGATAAGGCCCCCACAACTGAACAGAGTCCACCCCATGACGGGGAGTTTCATGAGGCGTAATGAGACCGGGAGGAGGGATCTGGGAATACGCCGTCCCACAGGTTACTTCCCTGTCTAAGGCCCCGGGAGTCTGGAAACCAGGCACAGGCCAAGCTCTGTTGTGGAGACAGGCAGGTCCCCAGGAAGGCAGAGGGAGGAGAGGGAGCGGGGCCCCCGCGGGCCAGCAGGCGGGCAGGGTGGCGCCTTTGTCCCTTGGCCACAGTCACACGGGGAACCGCAGCTTGCACACAGGGAAGGGCGTCCAGGCCCAGGGGAGGGAGCTCCTGTGGTGGCGTGGTCCTGCTGCCTCCTGGGGTGAACGGGCGCCAGGAGGTTGCTTAAAGGGCCAGCTGGTGCCGAGAAGGTTGCGGGGAGGGACGCCCATGGGATTTTCCTGCCTGCCTATCGGGGCAAATCCAGCAGAGGGCCCCTTAGAGGGCCCGCGGCTGCACATCAGGTTTCCTGGGCCACAGCGGCCTGAGGGGACCAGTGAGCAGCAGAACAGCTAAATGGGAAGGCCAGATCTGCCCTGTAGGACGGCCCCCACCCCACTTGTCAGGAAGGCCCCCAAATCCAGAGCCCTGGGCCCGGGGGCTAGACGGCCACACTCAGACCTGAAGTCCCCATGCTGTGGGATGAGAACCATCACCAGGGGCCCGCGCTGCCCGGCAGAGCCCAGGGAAGAGCCCTCCTGCCGTTACTTACGGTGTCAGCGGAATGTGGGTTTCTGCGCCTCGGCTGCTTCAGGAGACCGCTCCTTTGCCGTGGAGTGGGGGTGGGCTTCCGGCTCTTCTCGTTTGTACCCTGGAGGTGCGGAGGCCTTCGGGATGCCCAGGGGTCTGGGGCCCTTGCCAGCATGGGCCTCCCATGGACCTTGGGGTTGTGGGCTCCTCACCCCAACCCTGGGAGTCGGGATGGGCGCTGCCCTACACCTCCCGCTTGGACCCTAAAGACCAGAGCGGCTGTTTGGGTTTGGAGCACTCTGTTTCCACCTCTCTGCAATGGCCCCTTGAACAAAGCCCTCTCGGGGGCCTCTGGGTTAGCAGCATAATCCTGTCCCGGGGAAACCCTGGGGAGAGGATGGAGGGGAGCTCTGGATCCCTGTCCCCCCCGACCCCGCTGAGCTGCTGCGCTGGGCTGAGCAGGGCAGTCAGATGGCTCAGCAGCCTGGATTTGGAGCCACAGAGATGCATGGACCTGGGGCATCAGGGTGGGGGTGAAGCTGGGCAGGGGGCTGAGGGGTCGATGGTATCAGGGCCCACGGTGGATTTGGAGGCCTGGCCAAGGAAGTTTTGGCTCAGGGATTCTTAACCCCAGGTGCTGGGGGCAGCAGTCTCTTCATTAACCCAAGGCCAACGGGGGTGCTGGGGAGGGGAGGGGAAGCTGGGACTGTGCATGGAAGCCGAAAGCTGAGCCATAGGTGTGGGGAGGTGGGAGGGGGAGAGGCCTGTCACCTGCACCTCTCTGCCTTAGCATATGCTGTTCCCTTGCCCAGAAAGCTCTTCCGACCCTAGGACAGACCAGATGTTTGGGGAAGCTCAGGCCCGGCCTGGCACCTTCTCTGTGGAGCCCGTGGTCTTCGGGGTGACCTTGCAGGAGTCCACCTCACCCCCTCTGTCCTTTCCCTTCTTATGTGTCGGGCCTCCTGCTCCTGGTCCGACCCCCTCCCATCAGACCCCCCCCCGGCTCCCGCTTCCCACTCGCTGGGAAAATGTCATTTGCTTTTTTCCTGGCCGGTCAGTGAACTGCTGCTTCTGTTTGCTTGGTTTGGGTGTTTTGTTTTACGCAGATAGCTGGAGCTCATTAAGCCAGATACCCCGGTCTTGTAAACACGGCCTCTGCAGAAGGTGCCCCCGACCTCCCATGGGGGCTCTGTGGATGCCCAGCGCCTGCCAGTTAGGATGTGGGCTCCACGGTCCACATCCACACTGGCTGGGAGTCCCTGCTCCTCCTCTGACACGTCTCCAGCCAGAGGGCCCCTGGGCAAGCCCCTGGAGCTCCAGGCCTTGGTTTTCTCATCTGTGAAACGGGCGTCTCAGTGGTGAGAACCTTGTGGGAAGTGCAGGGCTGGCCCACAGTGAGCACAGGACCCAGCCCGCCCTCCTCCGGGTTCGGGTGCTGCCAAGCCGCTGGGCTTTGGAACAGGGAGAGACCAACTCCTTATCATCAATTAAAACTTTGATTAATGGCTAATGCTTGTGAAATGTTTAAACACAGGAACCACACAAAAGAATACACCCAACCCCCACTCGACCGGGGTCGTGCTGTCTGGCTGTTTGCTTGGGGTCTAAGGCCTGGCAGGTTGAGCAGAGCACAGGGCCCTGCTCTCCGGAGGCTTTCCCAGCCGACGCGCCCAGCGGTGTTTTTATGTTTTGACTATATATGGATGCATCCGCAAACAAACGCAGGCTCCTCTGGCTGGTGTCCCCTTCATATCCTCTCATTCCTCGTCATTCTGGAGTTGCAGAGAACTTGCAAAAACACATGTACGCAGCCTTTTGCAACTTCTTTTGAGTGGTGCAGTCGCAAGCCGTGAGTCCCTGCTCATCTTCCTTGCTCTGTGTAAGGAAGGCACGGTTGATTTCCATTCTCCCGTCCAGGGACGTTCAGCTTGTTTCCATTTTATTCCGTTTTATCCCAGGAGCGTGTTTTGTGTTCCGGTCTCATTGAGCACATGGGCGGGAGCTGCTCTGGGCCATTGGCCTGAAGTGGGGTCTCGGGGTCCGAGGGTGCCCACCCGAGCAGCCCAGCTGGATGTGGCCAAGTGGCCGCTGGTGATGCTGTTGGGAGAGGGGGGAAGGGTCGGCCTCCCCCTCCCCCCGCCCAGCAGCTGGGGCAAAGGACACAGAGCAAGTGTGGAGCTTACGTCACAAAGCTTTGTGCATCTGGGGTCTTCCCAGGGCCCAGGCCCAGGGTGGGTGAGCAGGGGCTGCGTCTCCTAGTAGGGCGAGGGTCCTGGGCTCAAGGCGTACTTTCTTAGCAAGTCTGCTCACTCTGCTGGCCCTGGGGTCCCACCCGGCGCACTTGTCCCCGTGGGAAGACCAGGGGCTCTCCCATCCCATTGGAGGGAGATGCCGTCCCCCCGCCTGCCCTCGGCACGGGCCTGCAGGCTGAACGGCTCTTCCCAGGGGGCACACGTGACAAAGATGTTTGCCAGGGTCCCCCAAGGGGTCTCTCAGTGACCAGCACGCCCTGTTAATTAGAAACAGCAGATATATGTAACATGATGACTCCAGTAGATGACACTATTGTAGACTTAAAATATGGTAAGAGAGTAGAACTTAAACCTTCTCACCTCCACAAAAAAGATGAATACGCAAGGTGACAGATGTATTAACTGGATGGAGGGAGTCCTTTTAGAACACGTGTGGATGTGGAGTCATCATGATGTGTGCTTTAAATATTACAATTTTATTTGCTGATTATACCTCAATAAAGCTGGGAGCAAAAGTAACCTGACCCAGAGCCGACCAGGGTCCAGGGAGCTGAGGTCCAGCTGAGCTCCGCTCCGAGCCGGTCAGAGCACCGAGGCCCCCAGGTGGAAACACACGTGGCCATCAGCCGAAGGTGCGCGGTGAGGGGCATGTGGGGGCCACACCCCAGACCACGGTGTTCCCCTCCCTCCACAGTGGCCCTTTTGAAACCAAACGTGGCCTTTCCTCCAGGCTGGGTGTAGACGATGCACCAGTGGGCCTCGCGTGCCCACGTTCGCTGACCTTTCTCTAGGGCAGCTGTGTCCGGAGTCCTCGGGGCCCCCAGGCTCGGCCCTCCTGCCCTGCGCTCTAGAACTCTGGCGGGGGCGGGGGGCTCTTCCAGGTCCCCTGCCCCTCCCTGTGATCATGCCGCATGGGCGGCTGCTGCGTGGCATCCTTGGCCCGGCGGTGTGGGGCAGGCGGAGACCCCCCCCACTCAGAGGAGGAGGAGGCGCTCAGCTGCAGCGCCCGCGGTACCTGAGTGGGGCCGACCGCGGGAGCTTCCTGAGTGGGGCCTCTACTCCACAGAGCCCTGCCCAGAACCCCAAGGGCAGCAAAAAAGGGGGAAAGACGTCGTCCAGCCAAAGTGGACGTGGGTCCATCCCTCCTGGTGCGCCGGCTGGGCGTCCCTCTGGTGCGTCCCCCACGCGGGCCACTGCTGACACCTGCCGCGGGGCCCCCGTCAGCCTGCCCTCCCCCGCCTGCCAGAGGGCCGCCCGGGCCGGCAGGCGGTTCTTACGCCATGATGGAGCGCATGGCAGGGGACAGACACGCAGGCAAATGACTGTCCTCCAGCCCGATCATTGTTCTGAGCTGTGTCTGCTCCTCGGTTTATTTTAAATCTCGAAAGCACAGGGAATGCACTGCTTATCTCCGGCGCGCCCGCTCCCTCCAGCGTGGCCGTCCGTCACGTCCCAGCCTCGGGCCGCCCCGGCCGGCCACCGCAGCCGTGTAACCCGCAGAGAGCGTGGCCCTCGGGGACCCACGCCTGCGGGGCTGGAGGGGGCTTGCCCGCCGAGCAGCAGACCTTTGAACAGTCGGTGGAAATCCTTCCAGAATGAGTGAACACCCACAGGATGCCTGGCAGCCTTAAGGTGTGGGAAGTCATTTAACCCTTTCCCGGCAACAATTCATTTTACAAGTAATGAACGGTTTTTGAAGGGTTTGAGATGAACTCTCTTTTAACCCTTTGAACACGCCGATGCAGCAAGCCCTACCGGCATCCCTGTTTGATAGATGGGCACACCCGGACCCGAAGAGGCAAGAAAACCTGCCCGAGACCACCCAGCGATGGTGCCGAGGCGGCTGGGAACCACCCGGCCACGTGCCCCCCCACCCCACCCCGACAACGTGGCCGGGACTGACCGTCTCTCCTCTAAATGGCCGCAGACTCCTTTTCTTATGCTTCTTGTTGGAGGGTTGTTGGTTATTTTATTTTCTTCTTTAAAAAGCCTGTTTCTGCTTCTAGCCTGCTCTTGTCGAGGCAATGAGATAAATAAGATTGTCGGAAACGTGTGCAGACCACGAGAGCGAGGGGGTGCTGCAAGACAGCCTGAGATCTGTCTGCGAGTCGTGAGCGAGACCGCGAGCGGAGAGACTGACTTAGTTGCTGAGAGGCTTTGTTCTTGGCGTGCTCCTCATTCTCGCCCAGGGCCTAGCGGGGACCCTCACGGTTGTCAGCAGCAGCTGACGGGTGTCCGGTGCTCGCTCGGACGCAGCCCTTCGGTGTGATGCACAGGTGTCTGCTCCGTTCAAGCTCGGGAGAGGCCCGGGGACTGCTGTTTTCCGGTGCAAAATCAGGGCTCAGGCGGTCCGCCTCTTGCCCACCTGGCCAGCCAGTGAGCGCCAGAGCCCCGGCTTGTCCAGAAGCTTCTCGGTCCGACGCCGGCGGCTTCGCGTAAAATGTGGGCCAGGGAGGGGACTGCAGAACAGAGGTGCGGAAGGCCAACGTTTCCAAGCAGGCAGGACTCAAGCTTGGACCCTACAGGTGCAGCGTGCATGGTGGGCCTGGTTGGTCCGGGAGGGCGGCGGGGCCCCGCCTGGGACTGGCACCCCGGTGGCCCCGGATTCTGACCCAGGTGACGGGTACGGTGCTTGTCCGGAAAAGCTCATGGAGCCGAACGTCTGTGTGGTTTTCTGTATTTATATTATGTTTTATGGCTGAGACCCTGGGAATCGAGGCTGGGCCGGCTCCGGTGGAGGGAGCACGGGCCCCCGGCCAGGCTGGGACCCCACACTCTGAGCGGCTCCTGGCATTTTCAGGACAGCTTCCGGGGGCTTTCTGTGGCTTAATCTGTCCACCGCCGCCTCTACGGCTCTGTGAATCCACTCGCTTCTTTTTACATAAGCAATTTGTATCTAGAAAGAACCTTTCAGTTGTTGCTGCAGCTAGGAAATCCTGTCACTTGTAATACAGAGCAGGGGACGGAACGAAGCCAGCAGCTGGCCGTGTCCGCTGCAGCCGCCCGGCGCCCAGCGGCCTGGCCTCCCTGACACAGAGGTCAGCAGGACAAAGACCAGACTCTCCTCCTTGCCATGGTCAGGAGCTGGAAAGAGAATGTGAAGAGAGGGACGCCGTCCCCAAGGCCAGCGAGGAGCAGTGCGGCCGCTGTGTCCAGCTTCGTCGGCTGTCTGCGCACGTTTCGGGGCGCGCAGGTGATGAGCGCATTTGGAGTCTGGCTCCGGGGGCAGAGGGGGCCCTCGGTGGCCCATTCCAGGGGCTTCCAGGAGCCGGCCGAGTGGGACGGACGAGCTGCCGCTCGGACAGCGCGAGGTGACCCCAGCCGTGGGGCCGCGGTGTTGCTGCGTTGCCTGGAGACCCCTCCCCAGGTGACAGGCTGGCATCTGCGGAGTCATGGGCCGGTTTTCTGCTGGGTTTAAGCTGGGATGGTGCCTCGGCTGCACGGGGCTGGGAGGGGCGTGTGAGGGGCTCGCGGTGGGGGGCGCAGAGCAAGGGGCTGATTTGGACGTGCCCCAGACGGGGAGCAGGGAAGGTGGTGGCGTTTGCGCGGAGCTGCCCGCTCTGTGGAGCGGTCACTCTCCTCCAGTCTGGATAGTGTCCGGCGGCAGAGGGGCCTCGGCCTCGTCCTTGGGGCAGAGGAAGGAAGCACCCACTCAGCTTCCGTTCACGCCGTCCTTGCTCACAGCTTTGACCTTGAACTGAGGGCCTGTGTGCCGCCAGGGGCTCCTGTAACAAAGGACCACACACTGGGCGGGGGCCTAAAACCACAGAAACTTAGTCTCTCCCAGTTCTGGAGCCAGGAGTCCAAAATCCAGGTGTGGGCAGGGCCCTCTCCTTCTGGAGGCTCCAGGAGAAGACCCTTCCTGCCTCGTCTGGCTTCCGGGGCTGCAGGCGTCCCTGGGCTGGTGGCCACATGGCCCCAGCCTCTCCCCTGTCTTCACGGGGCCCCTCCTGTGTCTCTCTGTGTCCTGTTCTCATGCAAGAGCATAGTCATTGGATCGGGCCCACCCTCCTCCTGTGTGGCCTCGTCTTCACTTGGTCCCATCTGCCAAGACCCTATTTCCAAAGTTGGCCGCATGCACGGGTCCCAGGGCTAAGATGTGGACATATCTTTGAGGGGGGACACCGTTCAACCCAGGAGAGAGTGGCCACAGCGGGCAGCAACCAGGAGCTCGCTGCCACCTGGAGAAGGGAGAGGTAAGAGCTGGGCTCAGCTGACCAGGGTGGTGGAGAGGAGACAGATGGTTCTGGAATCACGGAGGTGACACAGGTAGGGTCACATCGTCTTCCCAGCAATCTTGGGTGTGGGCCCGGGGGCTGCCTTGTTTTACACACGAGAGGCAAGGAGCCAAGCAGGTGCCCAGAGCTGAGCTGGGAATGAACAGAGGGTGTGACCGCTGGGGGGACGTCCCCACAACAAGGGAGTGGCTGTGCCCTGCTTCCCCTGCACCAGCGTGTCCAGTGGGATTCCACAGCACCCACCCCCACTGGGCACAGGCCACTGGCCCTGGCACAGGGTGCGGGAGACTGTGGTCTTTGGCCTCCTGGCCCCTGACCCGCCCCTGAGACATGAGTCCCTCCCAGCTCACAGCTCCCCGCGTCCTGCTGCAGCAGCCGGCCGGGCCTGGGCGCGTTGCGCATGCCCACATCTGGTGGCATCACAGTTCTGCCCCCAAGCCTCCGAGGCCAGGAGGGGGGAACCCGAGGGCAGGGCAGCTGTGACCAGGGCGCTGGGGACCAGAGCACATCCTTCAAAGAGAGCCACCTCCAAACAGAAAAGGAGAAAACAGTGCCGTCTGCCCTGGGGCCCTGGGACTCTGAGCCCTGAGAACAACTCCTCAGTGCCCCTCTGCTGGGGGGCTGTTTCGGGCACACGCACACACAGATGTGCACACACTCACATGCACACACTCTCGTAGTCCCGAAGCCCCTTCCTGCCCAGATCCGGAGCACGGACACCGGGGCGGCCGGGCTAGCGGGGGGCATGGCGGCTGGTCGGGTCACTCCTGATTAGCTGCGGGTGCGTGGCCCTGTGCACACACGCTGTGTGTCCCTGCGTGTGGGTGTGCGTGTTTGGGGAAGGGGCGGGTGCACAAGGGAGCGTGAGGACCCCACACTGCTGTGCGCTAGCACCTGGCCCCCAGAGCGCACAGATAGTGTCCAAGGACCAGGCTGGCCGGCTCCCCAAGCTGCCGGGCACCTGGCCGGGGCAGTGGCTGCCCGTGGACACGTCAGGTCAGGGAGGGGTGGTGATGATCAGACAGGGAGGAAGGGAGAGGAGGCTGCCCTCGCCTGGGGGGAGCTCCGACGTGTGCTGGGCAGGGGTGCTTGGTGGCACTGATGACCTGCGGGGGGTGGGGGGACTGTTGGGAATCACACCTGCCCTGGGCAGCCAGGCGACCGAGTGTTAGGGCCGGGGCCTCGGAAAGGGGCTAAGCTGAAGGCCTGGGGGGTCCTGCCAGTGGTTCTGCAGCAGGGCCCTGGCTGGGCTGGGTTCCCAGCCACCGGGGGGTCCACGCTGTCGGGGGCTACAGGCCACAGAGGGCAGGCCACTGGGACGCGCAGCGGTGGCCACTTGCTCCTCTTCCCCGTCGTGGTTCCGCCGGCTCTGGCTCTTCAGCACCTCCCCCCCCCCCGCCGTCTCGGGGAGGGTAGGGGGCCCTTCACCTGGCTGGCTGTCACCTTTTTGGCAGAGGTGCCTGGCTCCTTTTTAGTCTTTGAAACTCTGAGCCTTCCTGGGGGGAAGGGACTCTAATGTGCTCATTTCTTCTCTTGCTTTAAGCCTTTTAAGAAATTCTCCCTTTACGCCTTCAAGAGAAAGCTTTCAGCGTCTCCTCTTTCACTGTAGAGCATGGAAAATGTCAGATACACACAGAAGCAGAGGGGACGGCGGGACGGAGGCCCCCTCGGCACCCCACTGTCGCTGACGCCAACCCCAAAGGCGGCTGCATCTCATCCACCTGAATGTGGTTTAAAATAGCCCTCTGTGCTCACCCCCCAGTTCTCCCTCCACCCCCATGTTGCCCTTCTTGTGCCACCTGCCTTTATCCCCGCCGGCAGGGAGCGAGGCGTCCGAGGAGCGCAGCCTGTGTCGCAGGAGGGGTGGGAGGGCGCGGGCCCCCCAAGGCTCACCTCCAGGTCTGCACCCCGTTCCCAGGACAGGGCCCCGAGGCCAACCACACCCAATGCTGCAGAGCACAAGGCAGCGGGGAAGGTTCTGGAGGTCGCACCCCAGAGACCCCTCATGAGCTTGAGGAGCTCCCGGTGGGGTCGAGCCCACCCTCCCAGAAGACGCCGTTTTCTCCCTCCCAGAGCGGTGGGCTTGTGGGGCCAGGGCCCCCAGCCTCTGCTTCCTCTGGTGCCCCCCCGGCGTACCCCCAGTCTGTTCTTGGCCACTCAGGCGAAAGAGAGGTCAGTGGTTCAGCCCAGTGTGGATAGTAAGCGCCTGATGTATACACATCCCGGTGGGCTGGACCCCCCCCCAGGAAGCAGTCATTCGCGCCCGCTATGTGTCCAGTGCGGGCTGGGCACTGGGCACCCAACAGGCGGGACCTGCCCCCGGGCCCTCCCGCGCCCTCGGGCCCCCTGCCAGGCCTTCCCCCCCGCGTCCCCCGCGTCCCCCGCGTCCCCTGGGGGATACAGCGCCTCCACTTCTCCTGACTTATTTTCGGCCTGGTGATGGCTCCGCTGGGGGCGTTTTCCTACCGTAAAGCCACACGCGCTCATTGTGGGGCCCGCACAGAAGGGGGGCCCTTGTCACACACACTGGTTTACACACAGACGGATGGCGACAGGCCTCGCCATCGGGGGCCCCCCGGTGCTGTGTGCAGCCTGCTCCTCACACTTGGCGCCGCTCCGAGCCCCCCGTTGCAGACGCCGATCCCGCTGCCCTCCTGTGGCCACGTTAGTGTCCTCAGCACGACGCTCCTTCAGTTGCTAGCACCCACCTGTGCGTGGTGTTTCCCTCTGAAAATAACACCGCAGAGCACGTCCCTCAGGCAGATCGAGGGGATGGGATTTTATTCCCGATGCTAAATCTCTGGAAGTCGGATCACTGGCTTAAAGGATCCGAGCGCGTGATGGTTTGCCTCACGTTTACAAACGGCCCTTCCTCTCTCCCTCCGTCTGTCCGTCATCCGCAGTCCACAGCGCCTACCCATGAGCTGGGCCAGCGCTCAATGCACTGGGCTGACCTGCAGGGTACAAGGGGGGGTCCCCAAAGCGGAATGCTTCCCACCGAACAGCAGACCGCGATCTGTCACTGGGGTCCGGCCTCAGTCTGTGACGAGCCCCCCCACCCCCACCCCCAGGCAGCTCAGGGTCAAGGGCAGCCCCTCACCAGGCCCTCTGGGGACACACAGTATTAGACACGTCCAGCCTGAGGGCTGCCGCTGAGCATCCCCGCTCCAGCCTCTGCCAGGCTCTGCTCGGCCCTCAGGACCCCCCCGTCCGGCCCCCGGCCCCGGGCAGGTGCCCAAGGCTCCGCAGCCAGGACGACACCCACCCCCGGTGCCCTCGGGCCTGGGCGAGGCGTGCAGCTGGTCACTCGTGTGTGTTGGTGGGAAAGCCGCCTCTGCCAGGACCCGCAGTCCCTTCCCACTTTGGAGCTGGAGGAAGACTCGAGCTCATCAAGTCCAGCTGCCTGGATTTGCCTTGGGGAAAGCTGAAGCCTGGGGGTCGCGTGAGTGGGCAGACTCCCCAGGAGCCATGTTGGGGCCCAAACCCTCGCTGGTCTCGCCCAGCCTCGCCCAGCCACGCTCGCCGTCCCCACCCCGAGGAGGTGCGATCTGTGTATTCACCATGGGAGACAAGGCAGGGGGCACCTCTGTCCTCGCTGAGCCACGTCTGAAATCCCAGCCCCTGCGCGCTGGGCGTGGTGGGAAGGAGCGCGGGAGGCACGTGAGTAAACAGAGGTGCTGACCCCCCACGGTGAGGGGGGCTCCACGCGGCCTGATGCTCTTGCGGTCTGTGCTTCTCTGTGCCAGACGCTATTTCCCAAGCCCTGCAGGTGCCCCCAGGCTCACCCCACCTCCCGAAAAGAAACCCACCTGCTCCCAGGAACCCCGGCATGTGGCCGGTGCCCACCAGCAGCTGAGCAGTCCCGCCGGAGACGCGTGGCCAAAAGTACAGTGGAAACCCAGTGTGGAAACAGACAGGGCCAGCCCCGACACCCTGTCTCCGGGGTCCAGCCTCCGTGCCCATGGGGCCTCCTGGCCTCCTCCCAGGCTGGACGCTCTCCTTGCATCTTCTCTCACCCCTACTCTCAAGGGCCCCCCAGGTCCGCTTCTAAGGCCCCCCTTCCGCCCTCCCACAGAGAGCACCCTGGCTCCCCGCCCTCCACGAGCTTCAGATGATGGCCCAGAGAGAGGTGACAGTTGGCTCTCTGGGCTCCTGGGGCCGAGGCGCTGGGGCTGGTGTGGCCTGGGCTGGGCGGTGGGCGGGCCTCTCTCCGGGAGGCCCGGTTCACATGTGCGGCTGCACCCAGGGACCGTGTTTGGAGCGTGTTTTCTAGCTGATCCCTGGATAGCTCCCAGCCCACCCAGTCCCCTGAGTGTGCTGGTGGTTGGCACGACCTCCTCCGGTGACAAAGTAAAGGCGTGTGATGAACCAGCACCCATTCCAGAAGGTCCTGGGCCCCCTCCCTTCCCCAGCCTTGGTGTTCTCACCCGTAAGGTGTGCAATTGCTCTCAATGGCACTCGGTTCTTGCTGGTTTGGGCAGGGTCTAAGGGCTCGAGTCTGGGATACCGCCTCCAGAAGTTCGCTTCCACCTGGCACCGACCCCCGGGATGCACCGACCCCCTGGGATGCACAGGCCCCGATGAGCATGGCCGTTCCCAGCTGCAGGGTCCTGAGCTGGTCCTGGGCGGACGGAGACGGCCAGGCTCAGTACCCAGGGGCTTCATGCAGGGGATGGTTGGAGCCCTGAGGAGGTTAGTCAAGGGGGCAAGGGGGTAAAAGTTGGCTCTGCTGAGGGTGATCGGGGGCAGTGAGGGGAACTAGTGGGTCATTGGCCTAACCCAGGTGAGCGCGGGGGGCCTGCACAGGTGGAAACGGGGTGAGGGCCAGGTGGGGTTCCTGTAAGCAAAGGGGAGCAGCGCGTACCTGCCTGTGGTGGTTGCATCATGGCAAGCCCCCTTCACCCCATCCCGAAGGTCTCCATTGGGCTGGGTGACCCTGAAACCCTGCAGGGAGTTGAATGGTGACCTCCAAAAAAGATAGGTCATAGTCCTAACCCCAGGACCCATGAACGTTACCTTACTTGGAATTTGGAACTTACAGATGAACCAAAGTGAAGGGTCTTGGTATGAGGTCATTCTGGATTATCTGGTGGACCCTAAATCTAGTGACTTTTAAGAGTTAGAAGAGGGAGTCTAAGACAGACACATAGGAGAGGGGCCACGTGACCTCCAGAGGCTGGAGGGACACGGCCACAGCCTAGGGACATGTGGGGCCCCAGGTGCTGGAAGAGGCAGGAAAGACCCTCCCCTAGAGCCTCCAGCGAGCGCGGGGTCCTGCCCACACCTGCAGTTTGGACTTTCAGCCTCCAGAACTAGGACAGAATAAACTACTGCAGCCAAGCGGCCCAGCGTGTGGTCATCTGTCACGGCGGCCCCAGGATTCTCGTGCACCCCCTCTTTGGGGACACTTGTTAGTTCTCTTCCAAAAGCCTCGAGACCCAGCGGAGCCACCTCCCCCACCGGCCCCCTGTACTGTCAGCGACTGACATGGGGCCCGGGACTTGGGGCTTGCCGCGTGGCTTCTCGCCTGGAGGAGGAGGAGGGGGCCCAGGCCCTGTGGTGGAGCCCACCGGGCCTGACGCCTCGCCTCCGCTGGCCATCGTTGGCTCTGGGGGGATGTCCAACATTCCGCCCCGGTTAGAGAGGAGAGGCTGGAGGGGTGGCCATGCGCTCTCCCTATGGGGGGCCCTTCCACACACCAGCTGACCCAGGAGTCTGACCCCACGTGGGGCGGGGGAACCACTGGGAAGCTCCCCCTCCCCGAGCACCACCCCCAGGGGCTGGGACACGCTGCCCCTTGACACCGAGCTGAGGCTCTTCCGGACTGATGCAGGTCCCCAGGGCTGGGTTCCCTGGGGCGTCCCCGAAGGCAGGCGTAGATGGAGGGACCGACCTGGCAGGCAGGTGTCCGTAAAGCCCATCCTGACCCAGAAGGACATGTCATGACCCGGGGCCAGCCTCCTATCACTCTTGGTGTCATTTTTAGTTGTCACCTGCTGCTCACGAGGTGCCTGTTGGTGCTTCATGCCTTAGAACTTGTCATCTCCTAGTGTGAGCAGCGTGTCCAGGAACAGACCGAAATGTAGGGCTCAGAACGTTGGGGAGAAACCTTGCCTTCTCATCTCCCCTGGGGGTGGTTTCTTAGCCCTGACAGCTAGGGGGGCCCAGCCTCGGGGACCCGGCTCTCCAGGGGTCTCTGGACCCTTCTCCGCGTCTCAGTGACTCCACCAGACAGCTCACAGGCGGCAGGATTTGGGGCTGGGTGGCCGCCGCTTCAGCATCTGTAAAATGGGCTCAGCATGCCCACCGCGCTCCCAGAGACAGGGTGGTGGGTCCTGGGTCAGCACCACACGGCTTGGGGTTAGCCAGGGTCCCGCAGGGATGATGCTCAGTCGTGAAATTCAGCTTTTTAAAGAAGACACGGCACCCCTCACCAAAAGCTGACGATGCCATGTTCCTGCACACCGCCCCCCACCCCCCCAACGGCCCCGCGGAGTGGTGGGGTTTCGTATTGTATTGCTTTCGTGGTTGAGTACGCGTCCCCGTGTGGACGGACCGCTGTGCGCTTCCCCATCCATCAGCCCGCGGGGAGCTGGGCTGCGACCACGCTTTGGCTGTCTCGAACATGTGTGTTCACATTGCCGTGGGGACCTATGTTTTCATTTCTCTCTTGGCCTCTTTGGGGACCCTCGGCATGGCCCCACCAGGTTTCATGGGTCGGGCTGTGACACTTTCTCAGCGGGAAGCTGGGCGCCCTCATGCGGGCTTTGCTCAGGGCTGGGGACGGTAGGCTCCTGGGTCCGAGGAGCGAGGGGGGCTGGTGGCCGGGCCTGGGGGCCTGCGGGCTTGGCCGCCACATCCTGGAGACGCCAGGTCACCTTTCTGGACCGCCCCCTACCATGGCAGGTCAGGAAGAGGGTGCTTGGCTCTGTGCCGGCCTGGTCCTGCTGGACTCGCAGGCCCACTTTCTGTGCCAGACACGTGACTTCTGACGGAACCGGTTTCCCCGCACGCCGCCGGGGAGGGGCAGGGGCAGGGGCAGCCGGGACTGCGGGCTGTCCACAGCCTGCCTCGGGGTCACCGGCAGCTGACGCAGTTGGTTACCCCAGAAGGGCCCGGAAAGTAGGGCTCCCCCTCGCGCCCCAGCAGCCGCCTGCCCGGCCCGTCAGCAGGGGAGCAAGGCCTCATGCTGGAGGCTGAAGGCAGGGGGCCTGGGGCCACGCGAGACCCCATCGGCTTCACCTGGGAGAGGTGCGGACAGCTGCTCCCCGGATGAACGCAAACCCGCCGGGCCGGGCTGCACCGGGGCGGGAGTGTGCGGCACATAGTAGGTGCACAGGGCTGCGGGAGGCCGCCACAGTTGGACCCACTGCGTGCAGAACTTGGAAGTGGAGCTGCGAAGGACAGCCGCCCCCCCCAGCAGGGTTGTGCGCTCTCCTCCAGGGCCGGCAAGGCTGGGGGTACAGCAAGGAGTCCGCAGGCGGTGGCCCAGAGGACGTTCTGTCCCTGGAGCTCCTATTCTGGCTCTCAGTTCAGTCCCAGCAGATGTAGGGTGGTGCCAGGGGCCCAGCATCATCTGCCGCAGGCGAGCTGGGAGTGGAGGGCCTCCCCTAACCGGCCACGTACCCTGGGCCAGTCAGCCCCTTCTAGGGGTCTCAGTTACTTTGTCTGTGGAATGGAGAGAAGACAGGAAAAGGGAGCATTTGGGGTCTTTCTGCTTTCAGGACGTGGATCCTCCCAGCCCCTGGACAGAGTGGGAGGCCGAAGGGCGGGCTCGTGCCTGCCGCCCACCTGCTGACTCATTCAGCATCCGGTGCCGTGAGGACACAGTGCCGGGTGGCGTGTGCACGTTGGTGGAGCGTCTGCCTTGTGAGAAGTGGGACCGATCGGTGAGGAGGGAGTTTCCAGTTTATACAAGGATTCACCTCCGAATCCCGGGAAGCCAGGCCTCCCTCCGGCCCCTCCATGCCGCTCAAGCAGTGACCGAACCCCAAAACCCTCAGTGCTACGCAAGCATGAGCTTGAGCCCTTCTGGAAGCCCCACTGTGCGGGGGACCAAGGGCCAGGGGGTTGGACCCGAGCTGGGGCAGAAGGGAGTCCGGGGTCCGTGTCCTGTCCCAATGTGGGTTCTCCTGGAGGAAGCCGGGTGCCGCCCATTTCCAGATGAGCCCAGAGCAGGGGGTTCCTGGCCGCCCGCACTTGGGTTGAGAGACATGGGCTGCCATTGGCGGGAGCGGTCACCGCTCTGGATGGCGTTCTCACACGTAAGGAGTCCTTGGTGGCCCCTGCTAGCAGTGGAGACTCAGCGGGCCGTGCAGACCCAGAGGCTGGAGAGGAAGGTGGGGGTGCTGCTCCCCTAAATGAGCAGGCGGGGCACACAGGACCAGTCTTAAGGCTGGAGAGCCTGAGTGCCATTGGTAGGAGCAGAAGGGACGGCTCGGGGCCGCTGTTCTGCTCCATCCAAGGCAGGGAGGTGCTCCCGCCCAGATCTGGGGCCTCGTTCCCTGCAGAGGCGAGATTGGGGGGGTTGGTTAGGAAAGGAGGCTTCACCCTGACCCGGGGACCCATGAGGCCATGGGTGCGTGGAGTCCAAAGCCGGTTGGCATTGAGGAGGAAGCCATAGAATTGTACCCGAACGGGCGGCCGTCGGGCGTGTGTCTTCTCTATGATATATTTTAAAGAGTTAGTTCTTGGCATAAGTTCAGTTGTTGACCTGGATTTCTGATCACGCTTCTATCGACCTTGGCCCTCCAGGGGCAGGAGGCAGCTGCAGCCGGACAGTGGGGAGCAGGGCAGGGGTCTGCAGAAATCCCACAGTGTTCCAAGGACGTCCCACCTGGACCGTGCCCGAGGCCGGTTCTGGAACATGACTGCAGTGTAATTACCGCGCAGCGTCCACCAGCCCGGATATCCCTGGGCCGCCAGCAAACCGAGGGTCCCTGCGGGCACGTCTGCCCAGCCACCCGGTCGCTCCAGCTGTGTCTGGAGCCCGCCCCTCAGCCTCACGGCACCAGAGTGGTGGCTTCGCCGTGGACGGTTCCCTGCGCAGGGAGACTCTGCCGGTTCCTGCGGGCCCTGGCGCCGAGGCTTCCCGGGACCCTGTGCTCCTGAAATGCCAGGCTTCCTTCTTTAGGGCTTGGCGTTACCCACGGTCATGGTGCACATGTGTTAGCAAGCAGTGTACCCGACGGCCGCCGCCTCCCCACCTGCTGCACTTCTGTTCTCGCGGTGGGGCCCCCCGCGGTGATGGCGGCAAGAAGCGAGAGCAGCACGATGTCCAGATGTATTGGTCAGGGTTCTCCTGGGTGTGTGTCTGTGTGTCTGTGTGTCTGTGTGTGTAGGCTGCTGCAAGCCCAGAGGATGGGGAGCCAGGAGCCCCCAGCAGCCCCCCAGTCGCTGGCTTGATGCCATGCAGCAGGTGGGTGGGAGGACAGGGCCCGTCCCCGGGCTCCAGGCTGCCCCTCTTTCTGACTGGGGAGGGCCCCGAGACCAGGCTGGACTGGTGGACGTGGTGCAGTCATGAAGCTCCGGTTACATCCCAGACCCGGCTTCGGGCACAGTCCAGGTGGGATTTATGTTGTGGGAAGACCCCACATGCCCAGCAGCACAGGACCAGGGGCTGTGAAAAGGGGGTCCTTCAAGATCGGGGTGCGTCCCCCCGAGTGTGTCAGGGCACCGAGCAGCTTGGGGCCAGGCAGGCTGGCATGTAATAAGATGACCCACGACAGCCCGTGAAGGACCACCTTTCCCTGGAGAGAGGGCGCAGAACCGTCCAGGCGTCCCTCTGGGCCGCCCCATCCTGAGATGCAGAGTGGAACCCAGCCGTCTGACCAGGGAGGGCCCACTGGGACCATCCGCTCCCTCCTCCTGAGGGCTCAGCCTGCTGATGGAGTCCAGCATGGGGGGCTGTGGAGGGGGCCTGGGCCGGCTTCCCCTCTGCACGGCGAGGTCCCTGACGGGGCTGCCACAAGGTGGGTCCCTGCCTGTGCCAGCTCCCGACTGCTCAGCCGAGGGCTGATACCCCCTGCCAGGGCCCCAGCAGGGTTTGGTCCTGGCCTTAGCTCTCCCCACCACCCCCCACCGCCCCTGCCCCATGTCCTTGTCCCTTCTGTTTGCTGGCTCCTCCAGGGAAGGGCCCACACGCGTACCTACCTGCTGACCCCAGAGTCACCGGACAGGAGCCAGGGCAGAGGGTCCCGTGGGGGTGGCGTGGGGGTGGGCAGTGGGAGAGACCAAGGTGGAGGGGTCTGGAGGAGAGTGTAGGCTTGCCCAAGCCCCCAGGACTCCCCTGGGGTCAGCAGTGGCCCACCTCCCCCGGCCATGGGCGCCCCGCCGTCTGCAGCCCCAGGGTCCCAGCCTCGGGGACAGTGAGGCGCACGTGAGCTCTGGCTTACGGCAGCCCATGGCCCACTTTGTCCAGCTTTCTTGTCGGAGCTGCCCGCCCACACTCCAGGCTCCAGCCCTGCAATGAGGGAAGATGAGCAGTCTTGGCAGCAGACGGCGGTGTGCCCCACTTTGGCCACGTGCCCCCTGTGGCAGCCGCCTAACTGCTTGCCTGTCCATCCCGCTACCAGGGCAGCGGCGGCCTGTGGGGATGGCAGAGGCCCCCCAGGTGTGCTGAGGACTTCTAGACAGAGGCCAGCCCCCCCCCCCCCCGGCAGGGGCGGTGAGAGCATCTCTCCTTGAAGGGGGCATGAGGTCACTCTGGGGCCCAAGCCCACCTCCCTGCTTTAGATGTGGACACTGAGAGTGGGCCAGGGACCCCCGCAGGCCCAGGTCTCCTAGCTGGGTTCTCCCTCCCCACCACGCCCCTGCCCCAGAGAGCACCCCCCGCCAAGCTGCAGTCTGCATCTGAAAATCAGTCCCCTTTCCATCAGGACAGTGGGCAGGGTCGGGGAGGGACATGGTGGGGTCAGGCCTGCAGGGGACCACGTGGAGTCCTGCCAGGGGACCGGGGCCCCCTAGAACTGGGTGGGAACAGTATGCTCCAGGGAGTGCAAGTGGGCGGTGCCCAGACCGGCTGACCAGGGCACTCAGCATGCAGTTGGCCAGGTGTCGGTCAGGAGGCCCGGCCCTAACCTCCAGCCACATGACCCGCTGAGTCAGCCTGGGAACACCCAGGCCAGCAAGCCACTTCCTGCCCCCTCCCCAGGGCTCAGCCACACTCCGTGGCCATATCTGGGAAGTGTCTCGGGGCCGAGGGGCTTCTGCCACCTCCCCCCAGCCTGGCCCCTTCCCCTCCTTTCTGGCCCTGGGCTCAGCCCTCCAAAGTACAGAAGGGACTCAGGGCTTGAAGCAACAGCACCAGAGGGGGCCCGGGAATGGTTCACGCCACAGGGCCTTAGAGTAGCCATTTTCCCTCTGGCGACCTTGGTTTCTGCATCTTTAAAACAAGATGGTGAGATCTGCATCCCCCCCCCTCTTTGGGTGCCATAAGCATCACATCCGGTGGCATCACACGTATGAAGGGGCCCAGGGGCGCCTTGAGGGTCATCAGCACCACAGAGGGACTGGAGACACCCCAGCTCCAAAGCCCCTTAGGGCCCGAACACCAGTCCAGACGCAGGATGGGCGTCAGGTGACCCTGGGGGACCAGCTCCCACACCCCAAAATGCAGTCCCGTGGGGGCTGCTCACGTTGCCCAGTTTGAGCCCAAGTGGTTGGCGCTGCCCGGGGACAAGGCCCCAGCACGCTTCTGGAACCTCCTGCTGGTGTGTGCTCTCAGGAAGGGCCGTCGGTGCTGGGCTGGACCATGCCGTGGCTTCCCATCAGCAGGGTCCTCATGGTCACGAGCCTTGGGACTGCTGACCTCTCCATCGGCCGGGAGGTTGGAGAGCTAAATGGGTGGCCTGACGTTGCTTCATCGCTGAGCTTCTCTGTGATTTCGGGGCGTCTTCCCCACAGCCTCTTACAAGCCACTGGGCTCAGACAAAAGTGCAGGCACGGCCACGTTGGTGGTGGTGGTGGCCAGACCACGGGTGCCTGCTTCTTCCACTCCCACCAATGGTCCAGAGGAAACCTCCCTTTACAGATCGGTGCTCGGAGATACCCGCGGCTAGCGGAGGCCCCCGGCTGTCAGAGACGGGGCACTTCTCCCCAGCTCCGCGTGCTCCCCACACCTCTGGGGCGTGGTGGGAGGAATGTGGTCAGAAGCGTCCCCCCACTTCTGGGCCTGCGAGGGGGATGGAAGTGAGTCCATTTGTTGGATTCTGCCGGATTCCTGCTCAGTCCCAGCCCTTCCCACTGAGAGCCAAGGCCTGGCAAGTTTGGGCCCAGATAACCGGGCTGGGCGTCCCGCTTGGGGAGCCCTGATAGGCACCGGTGACCTTTCTTTGTAAGGATCCCATTATTCTGGCCCGAAGGTAGGCGTCTGGGCAGCAGTGGAGGGGACGGTGCTCAGAGGCAGGAAACTGCCTAGGAGGCAGCTTGCGGTGGGGGGCAGGGCACTGCGCCGGCTCCCGGGGGGTGGGGGCTGGGGTGGGCTCCGTGCCCGCTCCCCGGGCCTGCTGTCGGCCAGTCGGCCTCAGCTCAGCATCAGAGAGCCTGTCACCTGGCAGGTACCCAAACAAGTGTTTGAACTCAGGGACGCGGGGCTGGCCCGGGCCCGCTCTGGGCCAGCCCTGCGTGGGACCCATGGCCCGTGGATGCCGGGAGGGCTCTGGTGCCCCAGGTGGGAGACCAGAGGGAGCGCCCCTGAGCCCTTGGGCAGCTGGAGTCCAGGCCCGGGGAGCCTCCCAGCGGGCAGGGAGGGGCAGCTGCCCACCGTGGGTGCAGCCCCAGAGGGGGCTGGCTCAACTGCGGGGGGTGGGGGGGCGTCTGTTTCCTCATGGCTCCTTTCTTCAGCTCTCTCTCCCTCCCCTCGGGCTCCAGGGATGGGGGGGCTGCCCTCCCAGGGCCTGTGGGCCTTCAGCTTTCATCGTGAGGAGGCCCCACCTGCCCAGCATTGGGTTGATGGTCCCGGCAGCCTGGCAGCCTCCTGGTGCCAGGCCCCCACCTCCACCCTGCCTCCTGCTAGCGCCCAGAGCACAGGACTTGGTCCTCGGCTGCTCCGGGCTCTCTAGCGCTCACACCACACCTGGCTTGGTGGGCAGGCAGGAACAGGGCTACCTCTCCAGGGCTATGTTGGAAATCCACCCCAAACCGACCCTGACCACCACTCCAAGGATCCGCCCCGACCTGCAGAAAAGGAGGAATGAGGCCCAGGGGTGTTTGTTGTGTGGCTTTCATCCACCCCAGGGACCTCCGGGGTCCCCAAGTCCTGAGCCATTCTGCGAGCCCCTGCTCGGGGCGTGCATGGGGTAGACAGTGAGCAGGACAGACAGATGCCACCCCCTCTCCTAGAGTGTGTGTCCTATGGGGAAAGAGAGTTAGTGAGAAAGGAACACCAGGGAGAAGGTTCTGGAACTCCCAGTGCTATGTGGAGAATTTGCCTGTGTGAGATGTAAGGGGGGCCAACCCTCTGGGAAGTGACATTTAAGCTGAGTGTGGGAAGGCACCCCACCAGGGAGAGATGTGGGCGAGGGCATTCCAGGGAAGACGTTCCAGAGCAGAGGCCCTCGGGCATGGGCTCTGCGTTTTCCAGGGACAGAAAGGGGCCCGTGTGGCCGGGAGAGTGAGTGGGAGGAGGGGCAGGGTCGTGGAGGGGCCGGAGGACAGGGGCGAGGGGGGCATTGAGTCTGGACCGGGTTCAGCCACTGGGGAGATGGGACCTGGATTTACTTTTGCTGTGGATGAAACGGCATCCGCTCCCCAGCACCTCGCTCCGGCCTGGACCACGGTGGAGAGAAAGCACCCAGTGTCCACTGCAGCCAGGGTGGGCAGCGGGAAGGCCAAGGGAGGTATGAATTCAGCAGAGCTGTGTAGACCCCGGAGCACTACTGACTAAGAGTGCTGCCCTCCCTGTCTGAGCGGGTCACAGGAGGCTCGCGGGGGCCCAAGCACTGGTGTGGGGCGTCAGGACAGAGGAATGTGTGCTCGTGCACCCCTGCACTGCATTCGGATCAGAGAATATCCGCGCCAGTAGTTGGGCATTCGAATGTCACCTCTGATGGGTCTGGTTGTTGAGCTAACAGGGAGCAAGTGGGGAGGGAAGGAGGGGTAGCAGGCTGCTCAGCTGACTGGCTGGAAAGATCCACGGAGGAGGGAGGGAGGGAGGGATGAGAGGTTGGGTGGACAGATGGTGGATGGATGGATGGATAGATAGGCAAATGGGCAGATGGGTGGATGGATGGATGGATGGATGGGAGGAAGGGAGGGAAGAGAGAAGATGGTGTGGATGGGTAGGTGGATGGATGGGAGAGAGGGAGGGAAGGAGGATAGTGTAGATGGGGATGGATGGATGGATTGTATATGGGCAAGTGAATGGATGGATAAATAGTTGAGTGGATGATGGGGAAGTTGGGTAGATGGATAGATAGGTAAGTGGGAGGATGGAAGGATAGATAGGTGGATGGATGGTGGGAAGGGAAGGAGGGAGGATGGTGTAGATGGGTAGATGCATGGATGGATGGATGGGTGGAGGGGAGGGAGGGAAGGAAGGAGGATAGGGTACATGGGTGGATGGTGGAGCTCACAGACCAGAGTCCCATGGCCGCTAGCAGTGCTGGGAGAAGGCATGAGATAGGGTCTGAGAAGGCAGCCAGGATCCTCGTGCCCTCCCCACTCTGCCCTGGATGGAGCCGGCGCAGACGGGCCAGCTGGGGAGCCGAGCCAATCTCAGGCAATGTGGGCAAGACTTAACACCTAGGAGAGGCGAGGCTCCAGGTGAGGGAGGCCTGCCTGTGCCTTCAGCCCTCCTCGCTCTCCTGGGGGCCCCTCCAGGTCCAGTTCATGCCTGACTCACCTGGTAGGCTGCAGGTGTCCGCGGACGCTGACGAGCACGGCAGGGCCGCCCAGACGCCCGCCCTGCTGGCCTAGCAGCGGCTTTGCTGGAAGCCAGGCTGAGGCCGTGGGAGTGCTGGCTGGGAGCCAGGCTCTGCAGTCGGTCCCAGGTGGCTCAAGCACGGGCATTGCCGCTCAGTGGCTGCATGACCATGGGCCAGAATCCCAACCTCTCTGAAACCAGTTTCCCCATCGGTAAAAGGTAACAAGCTTAGCCAGGTGACCAGGTTAGGAAGGGAGGGGCTGGAGGGGCTGGGAGCCCCTCACTCTGACCCCAGGCAGGGGGCACAGAGGAGGGTCTGGGGTGGCCACGAAGGCCCCGGGGGGCCCCTGTGCCCACCCCGAAGCCCCGCCCAGTCCTACTCTCCCACCCCGTCACAGCCAGAAAGGCTCCGTGTGTCTCAGCCCCGCCCTGAAGGGCCCAGGGCCTTGGGAAGAAATGGGGCCTTTGTCCTGGGCTTGGCGGGAAGCCATGGGCCCACGCAGGGAGGCACCCCACAGCCCCAGACCCGGAGGAGAGATGGCTCCGTGGGCCTTTCCGGAGCGGGTCCTAGGGAGTGGACAGAGCATAGGACTAGGAGCCCAAGTCCCTGTCTGCCACCACCCCCAGGCTGTGACCACGGGGAAAGGCCTTCAGCTCCCCAAGCCTCGATTTCCTCATCTATAACATGGGCTGACGGCTCTGGGGACTTACGTCACCGGTCACCTGCTTGCGCCAGGCCTGGGGGGGACCGGGCTGCGAGGGGGCAGGGATCCAGGAGGAGGCCCAGGCCCGCTCGTGAGTGGTGGGCTGTTTCGGGCTAGGCCTGGGGCAGGAAGGAAGCCCATTCAGGAGTGCCCAGGGCTCGGGCAGAGTGTGAATCGGGGCACACCTGGCTTTAAGCACACCTGTGTCTCTCTCCGAGTGAAGCTGTTGGGGCGCCAGCAGCAGAGACCTCCGAGGAGGAGCCGAAGCAGACGGAGGACAGACCGAGGGGGTGCGGGGGGCAGGGTCTCAGGGCAGCGGGGTCTGGTCCCAGGCCAGCTGCCCCTGGTGCCCTGGGCACCGTCCACTCTCTAGGCAGCTCTCGGCCACCCCCACCACCCCCCCGTGTGCGTCAGCGGCCATCTCCCCACCTAGAGCTCTGTCACCAGGGAGGGAAGTTCTGGTGGCCTGGCATGGGTCAGTGGCACGTCTCAGGTCCACGTGGCCGTGGCCGGGGTCGACAGAGCCAATTTAGTGCTGGGCCTGGGGGCGGGGTGTTTCCAGAGAGAGGTGCCTGCCACACCCATGAGGGGCTACACTTGGACAGGGCTGGTCTGGGCCGAGCTTCCGACACGGGCTCGGGCGCAGTCCTCCCTCGAGGGCTCTGGGTAGCCCGGGCATGGCCTTCCTTGTGCTGACCGCCCCCCCGCTGGTCTGCAGGCCCCCCAGGCCCTCGTCTGTTTCTGAGACGTCCCAAGTGAGGGCCTGACTATAAGATGGGGTGACCCCTGCCACTGACCCCTGACCTGTGAAGTGCCTCTTGCCAGGGTGGGTGGGAGGCTGCCCGCCAGCCCCTAGGGCCGCCCCTGCTCTCCACGTAGGTGTGACCGCGTCTCTTCTTTCCTTCCAGAAGCCTCCCAGCACCCAGGCCATGAAGGAGGAGGCCTTTCTCCGCCGCCGCTTCTCACTGTGTCCGCCTTCCTCCACCCCCCAGAAAGTCGACCCCCGGAAACTCAGCCGGAACCTGCTCTTCGGTGGAGAGAATGAGCTCTACCCCTTCAGCCCAGGTCAGCGCCGGCACGGGCTGGGGCGGCCGCCGGGGCCTGGGTCCCCCCGGCTCTGTGACCTCAGGCAGGTCCCTTCCCCTCTCTGTGCTGTCCTGGCTAGGCGGGCGACAGCCTTGCTCAGCTAACCGCCGCCCAGGTGCTGGTACTGTGCAGAATGAACAAAGGGCTAGCAGGGTACTGAAGCCCTGGGACCCGTGGGGCCAGGTGACAGCCTTTTGGCCGTGGAGGTCAACAGGGGGCTCCCTCGCCCGGGCTCTGGGGGCAGCTGGTCGTTGGAGGGGCAGTGTGGTGGGGCAGTCCCAAACCTAGCCTCTCAGGGCAGGCAGCCTGAGTCCCAGCCCCAGTTCTGCTGGCTGGGTGACCCTGGGCCAGGGGCAGGACCTCTTCGGGCTCGGCGGTTTCCTCATCTGTAAAATGGGGATATTAGTACCTCCTCCTAGCTGCAAAGGAGTCCCAGGCTCTGAGAGGGAACAGTCCAGACGGGGGCTCTCATGCCTCTGGTGGATGAAGCACTGAGCCCACAGGGCACAGGGTCCCCTGCACCTGCTGGTGCCTTCCCGGTTCCAGGTGCGCCCTGCGCCGTCACCTAATTCCTCACCGGCCGCCCAGCAGAGTCTAAGCTGAGCGCTCCCTGCGTGTCTGTGACTCCTGCCCCCAGAGCGGCCTGCCTTTCCTCCCGTCCTGGGAGACCTCGCCTCCTCCAGCCCGCCTGCCCCTCGCCCGCTGCCTGCCTTGGGAGGGAGGACAGAGATGCCCGAGCCCTTCCCGGCTGCAGCGTCCGTCCTGACCCTGGAGACCCCGGGAGAGCCTCAGACCGACACACTGTCAGGACTTGGGGGGCTTCTGGGGACCTCCCACCCAAAATCTCACAAGCAGATATGGAAACAGGCCACATGGCATGCGCCTCGTCAGGTGACATGGGCCAGGGGCACGGGACGCCTGGGGAAATACATCCGACCTCCGTCTCTGCTGCCGCGTCCTCTCAGGAGCAGGGGGAGGGAAAGGACAGTCCCAGTGGGCGGCCAGCCTCAGGGGTATTTGGTCCCCAGGGCGGCTGGCCCATGCAGTGCAAGACACAGCAGGCAGGGACCTGCTCCAGGAGGAGAAGAGTGTCAGGTCCTGGGGGCAGGGGTGAGGAGGGGGGTGTGGACGGAGGAGATGAACCGGTGCCCGCCTCCGACTGCCATGGGCCCCCGGTCCTCCCAGGCCAGCAGGCAGCACCCACACGGAGGTGACAGCTGCAGGACAAGCCCCCCAAGACAGGGGCCTGGAGGGAGGGGCGCCCTGGAAGTACAGAAAGCCCCCTGCTCACCCGCAAGCCCAGGCGTTGGGTGTCGGGGCACAGGGAGCTTTGCGGATGCAGAAGCGGAGGCAGCAAGGAGGCCTCCCCGGCTGGGGCAGGAAGGCCATGGCCCCTGGAGTGGCCGCTGTTCCAGGGCCTTTCCTGCCCCAGGGGAACCTGGGTCCCTGGGACAGAACCATTTCCTCAGGCTGGCTTCTCTGCAGAGCACGGCGCTCCGTCCCCAGCCCCCAGCCCCCAGCCCCTTCCCAGGGCTCCGGGGAGTGGGTGTGCAGAGCCCCAGCCAGGGCTGGCTCTGTGGGCGCCTGTCCTCACCGCCCCGCCAGGATGGTTCCCCGCCTTCCCAGTGCGGGGACCCAGCAGTAAGCTGTAAGGTCTGAGCCCATCCCTCGTCCCCCTGCCCGTAAACCCGAGCTTTGGAAACCCTCTTCAAAACAGATGGAGCTAGGGAAGGGTGACTGTTTCCCAGATTGAATCCAGACACCTGCCAGGTCGGGGAGCAGGGACCGTGTCCCGCTACCTCCCTCCGAGAGCCCAGCTCCAGAGGGTCAGGGCGAGAGGGAAGGCCAGCCGTGCTCCGGGCACCCTGAACCCGCCATGTGCCTCGGAACCTGGACATCGCATTCTTCCTCTGAAAGAGGGGTGCCTGGCCTTATGGGACCCCAAAGACATGCTGCACCAGTGCCCCAGGTGCCTGGGCTCCTCCTACAGGTCGTGGGAGCTGGGCCTCCACTCCTGGGTCCCTCCCTGCAGGGACCCTGGCTGGTGTTGTTAGATCTCTCGGCTGGCTTCCTGCCCTGCCCAGGAGGCCCGTGTCTCACTCGGGGCGGCCACCCGGAGGGACTGGCCCTCCTGCCGTGCCCTGGTCCCCACTCTGGCCCCTCTCTTGCAGGGAAGGACATGGAGCCCAATGGCCCATCGCTGCCAAGGGATGAAGGGCCCCCGACCCCAGGCTCTGCCACAAAGGGGCCACCGGTAAGAGCCTGGCCATGGGAGGACTCGGACAGGGAGTCTGCCCAGGGGACAATGGAAAGTAGCTTGTGGGGAGGAACAGGGGCACCGGGCCTAGCCTGCCACCCCCAGCCCACATGTGCCAGGAGGGGCAGCTCTGAACCCCGCATCTGGGGAGGCTGGGATGACGGACAGAGTCACAAACAGTGCTTCTTAGCTGGTTTATTGGAGCCCCCTTCTTGGCATAACACAGTCCAGGGAGGCTGGGCACTGGAGAAGGGCTGTGGGCTGCCCAGTGGCATTTAGGGACAGAAAACAGTGTAAGAGGAGGCCTTGGAGTCCTTCTGTTGTAGGGAATCCACCGAGGGATGAGCCTTCCCTCCCTCTGCCTTTGCCTTGCTGTTCCCTCCACCAGGTACGCCCCTCTGCAGAGGGGTGCTGAGTTCTGGAAATGCACGCACACCCCCCCCCCCCCCCCCCTGCGCGCCTCCCAGGCCAGCCCCTCTTGGCTCCGGCCCGGCTGTCCCCCTCCAGGCAGAACCTGGGTCCAGGGAGCGTGCCGAGGCCCCGGGCACCGCCTGCAGGGTTTTAGGCACACACTTCTGTCCCCCAGAGGGTCTCAGGCCAGGGCAGCCGTGGCCCCACATGCTGACGGAGGTTGGTGGCTCTGGGTTCTGGCGATGGGGCTGGGGAGCAGTGCAGACAGACCCCGGGCTCACCCCTGCCCAGCCACCTGCCGCCCCCCGTGGGATCCCGAGCGACTGCCTCACTCCTCTGGGACCTCATGCCCTCGTCCATCAAAGGAGGGCTTGCTGTGGTTCTCATGGTCTGTCCCATGTCTGCCTCAGGCGGAGAAGAAACCAAACCTTTGGTGGGTACCCCCCACTCCGGAGCCTGCATTTCCCTTTTCCCTTCCTGGGCCCCAGGGCTTCCAACTGCTGCAGGAGCAACCAGGGCATATTTATTTACTGACTTATTTTTATTTAATTAATTTTTTTTTCTTTTTTTCATTGCAGTAAAATAGACATGCCCCAAATTTACCGACCTATCCATCTCTAAGCGCACAGCTCAGGGGCCTTCAGCACATTCCCACTGTTGCGCAGCTATACCCCGTCCGTGACCAGAACATTCTACCTCCCCAAACAAAACTCCGTCTCATGAGACACCGACCCCATCCCTCCCCCGGCCCCGGCGCCCACCGTCCACTCTCCGTCCCCCCGAGTCACCGACCCCATCCCTCCCCTAGCTCCGGTGCCCACCGTCCACTCTCTGTCCACCTGAGTCACCGACCCCATCCCTCCCCCAGCCCCAGCGCTCACCATCCACTCTCTGTCTCCCTGAGTCACCGACACCCATCCCTCCCCCGGCCCCAGCGCCCACCGTCCACTCTCTGTCCCCCTGAGTCACCGACCCCCATCCCTCCCCCCGGCACCCACCGTCCACTCTCTGTTCCCTGTGAATCTGGAGACTAAGGACCTCATGTGGGGGGAATCCTGCAGTATCTGTCCTTTCATGACTGGCTTATTTCACTCAGCATCACATCCCCCAGGTCCATCCACGCTGTGGCAGGTGTCAGCGTGTCCTGCCTTTTTTAAGACTGAGGAATATTCGTTGCCTGGATGGACCACATTTTGTTGATCCATTCATCCGTCAGTTGGCACTTGGGTTACTTATTTTTTCAAGATACAAGCTTCTGGCATAAAAACACCAAAAACATAGTTGTGTCCTTCTACAACCCAATATAACATACAATCACCGTCACAAACATGACTTGGTTCGAACTTCAGATCCCATCCATTTGGTAATTAGGTCTGAGCGGCGCCTGAGCCGCACGCAGGGCCGTGGGTGCAGGGGGAGGGTGTGAGGAGAGCGCGGTGTCCTGGGGGAGGGGGGGGAGACCGCACCAGACAAAACGAGTTAAACCTGCAACACGTCAGAGCCCGGGGGCAGGGGGAGAAAGCTCCATACACCCCCAGATTCCTAAGGGCGACTTGGGGCTGCTTTGAGAGACCCAGCTTGGGAAAAGACACAAGCTAATAGAGATGCTGTATTTTTTGTGAGGTGAAATTCAGATATTCTAAAACCAGCCATTTTAAGTGCCCAGTTCGAGGGCATTCAGTGCGTTTGCTATGCCGTGCAACCACCACCTCTGTCTAGTTCCAGAACATTCCCGTCCCCCAGCCCGAAACCCCGTCAGAGCCTTCCCCGCCCCCTTACCAGGCCCGCGGCCCTGACGCCACTTCCTGTGTCCATGGACTTACCAGTTCGGCACATTTCGTGGCGATGGAATCATGCACCGTGTTCTGAGATTCACTCGTGTCGTGGCATGTGGCCGTGCCCCGCTCCTGTTTAGGGCTGAGTCATATCCCAGGTGTGGACGGCCCACCCCTGGCTGGTCCATTCACCCACTGGTGGGCATCTGGGCTGTCTTCGTTCTTCAGCTCTGGTGACCGTGTTGGAGCCCCTAAGAGCGGGATTGTGGGCCAGGTGGTCGCTCTGGGGTCACGTGGAATTCTCAAGCATTCTGTATTTAACTTCTTGAGGAGCTGCCAGACTCCCCTCCACAGCGTCTGCACCGTTTTACGACCCCACCGGCAACAAGGGAGGGCTCCCCTTTCTCACAACCGCACCACACTTAGATTCTCTGGGTTTTTCCTTAATCGCTGTTGTAGTGGTCCCAGTGGGTATGCGATGGTGTCTTTCTGTGGTTCTGATTTGCGTGTCCCTAATGACTGATGATCTGTGCGAGAGCTTCTCGACCATCGTAGGACTCCTTTGGAGAAATGTCTGTTCAGGTCCTTTGCCCATTTTTGAATCATGTTGTTTGTCCTTGTTGTTGGGTTGTAAGAGCTCTTTATATATGCTAGACACCAGATCCTTGTCAGGTGTGTGATTGCAAATGCGGCTCCTGTCCTGTAGGTCGTCCTAAACGGCTTCTTGAAGTCACTTTCAGAGGTTGCACGTTTGTGGTCAGACACTGGGGGTCCTGGCTCTGAGCTGTGCTTCTCGAGCGTGAGTGCACTGTGTTATCCCGCTGTGTCTTGATGTGCAGCAGCGTGCAGGAGGGCACAGAGGGGCTCAGGGCTGGGCAGGGTCCCGGGGTGCCCCTGAGGACAGAAGAGCTGGCGGGCAGGGCTGCAGTGACTGGAGCCCGAGTGGCCTTGCGGGACTGAGGCCCACGGGGATGCAGGGCACAGACGCTCCATCCCGCCTCCAGGCCCCTAGGTCCCCAGGCCCCAAGCACACCTGGAGGAGAGCTGGGCCTCAGGTTCACTCACTCACTCATTCACTCATTCATTCATGCAAGATGCTTACCAGGCTCCCCGCTCCCGTGCCCGGGGAGTGCCGGGATGTCCCTGCCCCTGGCGGGCGTTGTAGACGACAAGCAGCCCGGTCCGCGTGGCTGTCATCTCAGGAGGTGCTGGGCGGCCAAGGGCAGGTGTACGTCCTCAGGTCTGAGGCCAGCAGGGCGGGGGGGTGTCTTCCCCCTGGGGAGTGGCTGGGTGGGGCCTGAGGAGGGAGCAGGGTCTTCCCCGCAACAGGGAAGAGCATTCCAGGCTGGGGGCACAGCCTGTGTGAAGGGGGCTGGGGCGCTCCCCAGGAGGACCGCTGGGAGCACCTTTATGGGTCAGCCCCGGCCCCCAGAGACCTGCCACCGGACAGCGTCTGGCCTACACTTCTGCTTCAGCTCCAAGACTGCTTCTAGAGCAGAGTCCCCACCGCACCCCCATCCCTCCTGCGGTCAGTCCCAGCTCGGCGCCTCGTGAGCTGTGTGACCCCGGGCAAGTTCTGAGCCTCTCTGAGCCACAGTCTCCTCATCTGCGGGACGTGGAGGATGAGTGAGCCCCGGCTGTGGCAGCTCTGGGATTCGTGGGTGGCCTGCTTTCCACACCCAGTGCCCGACGCCGTGCCTGGCACACGGCGCTGTGGGGATGACCAGCCTGCTGGACGATGCAAGTCCCAGCCCTGCCGCTTCCTGGCTCGCAGCCTAGGGGAGCTGCTTACCCTCTCTCGTGGGCCTCAGTTTCCCAGTCGGTCAAATGGGACAATGACTGGGCCCATGCCTCCTGCAGGCCAGGGGGCTCAGGCCACCGGGCCTTCCTCCCTTGTCTGGGGGCTCAGGGCGGTGCTGGCGAGGACCCCCCGGGCACGCCGCCCGGAGAGCAGAGCCGGGCAGGCCGACTCTTTCTGGAAAGGACCGAGGGCGAGTCCGAGAGCGAGTCTGTGCGGCTTCGCGGTCACCCAGACTCTGTCTCAAGTATTCACGCTGCCGTCACAGAAAAAGGAGCCACGAATCATGATTTTCATGTCTCACAAAATATTATTCTTTTGACTTTTTTTCAACAACTTAAAAATGCGAAACAATTCCGAGCTCACAGGCTGAACAAAAACAGGCGGAGGGCAGGATTCGGGCCATGCTTTGCTCTGCCCTGCCTCTAGCCCCTTAATCCTGCTTCCTCTCCTGGCTACCCTCACCACCCCCAGGCCTCAGTTTCCCCATCTATTAAAGGACCACGGCCCCTTCCAGCCCCAGACCCCTGATTGCTGCTCTCGGCCCACGGAGCTCGTCCAGCCTTCTCCTCGGTCCACCTGGCTCCCCGCAGCCGTGGCCAGGCCCCGGAGAGCGTCCGGGCATGGGACCCGTGCTCAGCAGCTCCCAGGGCACCAGGGAGGAGAGTCCGCACTGCAGTGTGGCCCCCCACCCAGAGGCTGGGCACATGGTGGCTGGGGTGGACGCTTCCTGGGCACCTCTGAGCTCCCGCCCACATGCTGTCCTTGGCTACCCTGAGTCCTCCATCCCTGTACCCCCCACCCCCGGCATCGCTGGTGAGCCGAACAGAGGGTGTTGCGCGGTGAGGGACAGGAGCACCTTTCTCGGACCTCAAGCCCCCCCGGCCGCCCCCCAGGCCTCTGCAGCCCCAGACCGCACCCTGATGCCCCTTCTGCCCCCCACTTGAGTCTCTCTTGCAGGCAGAATACAGGCTGTACAACGGGTCCGACAAGGAATGTGTGTCCCCAACAGCCAAGGTCACCAAGAAGGAAGCTCTCAAGGTGCGCACGGGCCCAGGAAGGGGACACAAGTATGTCATGTGCCAGAGGAATGGTCCAGGGAGGTCACCACACCCCAGCCTGCCAAAGAGAGGGGGCAGGCCACACCCTGGCCACCTCCCCGCCGCCCCCCACTTCCTCTCCTCTCCTCTCCCTGCCCCTATCCTCACCACCCCCCACCCCGGGCTGGACCGTGGGGGCGCGGCAGGTGGGAGGAGCTGGGGCGGGGGCCAGCCCGGGCCTTGTCCCTTGACCTGCCCGCTGGGTGCCCGGGGTCCAGGCACAGAAAGAGAACTACCGGCAGGAGAAGAAGCGAGCCACGAAGCAGCTGTTCAGCGCCCTGACGGACCCCAGCGTGGTCATCATGGCTGACAGCCTCAAGGTAAGCGGGGCAGGCAGGTGGGTGTCCCGGGCTTGGCCACCTCCACAGTCAGGAGGCAGTTCGGCGTGTTTGGGACTGAGATCTGTGTCAGCGTCCTGCGGCGGCCCTGACCAAGGCCCATGAGCTGGGGGCTTCGAGACCCACTGTCCCCAGTTCCGGAGGTCAGCACCTGACATCGAGCTGTGGGCAGGGCCCCAGGCCTCCGGAGGCGCTAAGGGGGGACACTTCCTGCTCCTCCAGCTTCTGGGGGCCCCAGGCTTCCCTGGGCTGCTGGACGCGCCCCTCCACCCTCTGCCTTCGCGTGGCCCCTGTGTGTCTGTGTCCACATGTCACCCCACTTCAATGTGGCCTCATCTTCACCTCCTTAAATCTGCAGAGATCCTATGTCCAGTTGAGGTGGGGGTCCTGGCCCGCAGATGGGGTCCCAGGATGCGCACGGAGCCCTGGGCTGGGGCACAGAGCGGGGGAGGCTGCACTCTGGATTCTCGGCTTGGGGTTCAGACCTCACTGAGCCCCGGGGACTTGTCTTCATGCCCCCCGTGGTGGAGGGAAAGCTGCCGAATCCTGGGGTTGCCTCAGAGGGCAAACAGGACGGGCCTATCAGCACCGGGTCATCTGCCGAGGACCTGGGCCCCCATGGGCTCCTTTTCTCCCCCCCACAAAATTATGAATAAAAAATGAGGTACAAAAGTGAATTTTTTTCTTTGGAATGAGAAAAGAAATGACAAGTTTCACGATTTGCAGAGCTGACGACAGTCACGTCTGTGGCTGGCTCCTCCCGGGACCCCCGGAGGGCCTTGACCCTGGCCTTGAGCCTCCCCAGTAAATCCGTTCCTAGCTTCAGTGTCTTTCTCTGGATTCGCTGTCATTTATGCGCTCCTTGTACAATTCCCTAGCATCTGTGCGCCCCTCGTACAAGCTAAAAGAGGACTCTGCCCGCCACCCAGCGCCGCCCCCCACACTGTCCAGGTGCCCCTGGGGTGTCGGCCTCCCCAACAGCGGCGCCCCTCCCCGCAGATCCGGGGGACCCTGAAGAGCTGGACCAGACTGTGGTGCGTGCTGAAGCCGGGGGTGCTGCTCATCTACAAGACGCCCAAGGTGGGCCAGTGGGTAGGCACGGTCCTACTGCACTGCTGTGAGCTCATCGAGCGGCCCTCCAAGAAGGACGGCTTCTGCTTCAAGCTCTTCCACCCGCTGGACCAGTCCGTCTGGGCCATGAAGGTACGGCAGCGGGGCACCCCGGGGTCACGGGGGTCGGGCCCCCGGGGAGGAGTGAGGCCTGTGGACACCGTGTGGGAGGCCGGCACTGGGGCGCGGCCAGGAGGCAAACCTTGGGGTTCCGGATGGGCCCATCACCACCCAACTGCGGGGGGCCATGGGGTGGGTCCCTCGGGGGCTGGGGATCAGATGTGGTCCCTGGCCCTCCAGGTGGATCCTCGGTGGGGCTGAGGGACGGGGCCGTGTGAGCAGCTGCTCCCAGCCCAGACCTCCCCGACCCAGCCTCCTAACTGGAAGCTGCCCGGCCCAGGACCAACGGAAGTCAGGTTACCAGATGAAATCCAGAATGTCCAGTTAAATTAGGATTTCAGACACACACCGAATAGTTCTTTTTAGTATAAGTATGTCCCAAATATTGCATGGGCTATACTCCTCCTGGACAAAGCTGTATTCTTTCTTGAGATTTGAATTTAAGTGGGCATCCTGAATGTGCGTGTGCTGGTTCTGGCCATGCTAAAAGGGGGAGCTCCAGAGCCAGAGAGCCGCGGACGGAGCCACCAGCTCCCTCTCCTCTCTTGCTCCCGGGTGCCTGGCGGGCCTGCGGCCACGTGTGCGTCAGTGGGGGTTTGCGTGAGTCTGCGTGACCTGGGTGTCCCCCCCAGGTGACACCGGATCTCTGTCTCCCCAGGGCCCCAAGGGTGAGAGCGTGGGCTCCATCACACAGCCCCTCCCCAGTAGCTACCTGATCTTCAGGGCTGCCTCTGAGTCAGACGGTGAGTCCCCGCCTGCCCTGCGGGTCTCCCTGGTGACCCCGCACGACATGGGCGCCCTGGCCGACTTACAAACCGGTGCACATGACCACTATCAGTCCCTTCCACTGCCCCCCAAGAAAGGAGATGGCCAGATGCCACGGGACAAGCCCGGGCTCGGGCCAGGCAGGCCTGACCCTTGCTAGTACCTCCCTGAGCTTCAGTTTCCCCAAAGTAAACCATGAATAGTAGCGCCCGGCTCCCCACTTGTCAGGACAACCTGATGACCTGATTTAAAGTCCTCAGATTACAGCTACTGTGCGCCAAGCGCTTGCTGGGCACCAATGAATCGGTGGGTTCTCCCGTTACCATCTACATGTAATGTATGACAAAAACGGGGCCCCGGCCACCTGCCAGCAAGGAGGGCCAGGCCTGGGTGGGGAATCCGAAGTGCCCCAGATGCAGTGCACGCTGTTGGAGCGCCCTCCAATGGCTGCTCCGGGTAAATGTGGCTGCCCCCTTCCAGGCCCTCAGGGCCCAGAGCCCGGAGCTGGTGGCCCGCCCGCTGGTGCCACACCACCCCCTGGTGGACAGACGCCACGTCCACGCTCCGGGAGGGAGCCCGCAGTCTCGGGGGAGAGAAAATCAGCTGTCAGACGAGGCCGATGGGGCTGAGGCATGAGCTGGGTTCCTGATGGGCTGGGGGCCATGAGCAGGGAGGGAGGGCCCACAGCCCCTGTGGGTATGAGGGTGGGCTTCCTGGAGGATGAGGAGGGGGCTTCAAAGGATGCAGAGCATTTAGAGTGTCTAGTCCTTTGTGGTAACCACGAAGCGTGCCCCGCTCAGGGGTGTCCTGCAGGGCCTGCTCCTGTCACCCCCTCCTCTGCCCCACGAACGTTCAGCCCAGGCTGGGCCTGCAGTGAAACCCTGTAGAACCAGGGCTACCATCCCTGCAAACGCTTGCCTCCCCATGCCAGGCCCCAGCTGTGCTCCCCAGAAGAACACTTAGTGGGGCAATGCCTCTGAGTGGAGGGGCCGCCATTAGTCATCACACCGGGACATCAGGGGGCACCTTGGTGGACACATGTCCCCAAAGCTGCTAACACCCCCGGGGACACGGAGGTGGTGCTGGTCGAACCCTCTGGCAGCCTCCACCGGGAAGGCAGCAGGGATGGGAGGATTTGGCCGGCTCTGCCTCGGGTCGCCCACTGCCCTCCTGGTCCATCCACTCTCCACCCTCTGGAGCTGCCTCTCTCAGGCCCTGGCCAGCCCTCCCTCCACGACGCTCCAGCCCCCTCCCCAGCCTGCCACCCACCCTCCGGCTCTGTGCTACAGGCCCGCGGAGCCCCCCATGCCCCCTGAGACCTGTGGCAGGCAGTTCTCATGACGTAGGGCCCTCCTCCCCAACTCCATATACAGAAGCTACGGGTGTCCGGGTGGAATTGAGGCTCTGAGTCTTGCTAAGGTATGACCTTGAGGGAGTGCCGTGAGCATCCTCTGAAGGGCATCTTCCTCCAGGCACGCATCTCTTTCTGACTCGGGCCTGCCGGCTAAGGCCTCGTCCTTGTTCACATCTGCCCCCCCCACACACACACACTCACATGCATGCACACCTACACGGCAGCGGTACCCATGCCCCAGGAGGATGGGGAAGGGACAGGGGTGTCTCTGGCAGAGGGGGGCCTCCCTGGGCTTGCAGTGGACTCACCCTGTGCCGCCCTGCAGGCCGCTGCTGGCTGGATGCCCTGGAGCTGGCCCTGCGATGCTCCAGCCTCCTGCGACTCAGCACGTGCAAGCAGGGCCGTGACGGGGAGCCCGGATCCTCGCCAGACGCGTCGCCCCCCTCACTCTGTGGGCTGCCCCCCTCGGCCGCCATCCATGACCAGGACCTGTGCCCGTGAGCAGGGGCGTGGCGGGCAAGGGTTGGCCCCTCCCAGAAGCCCAGGTCTCCTTCCTGCTGGGGACCCCCAGGACCCTGGCTGTCTCTGGGACTGATATGTGGGGTCTCCTTGTATGTGGGCGGGGGGACCAAGCACCGTGGAGTCTGGCCACCCAAACCTCAGATCAGGAGGCAGGCCTCCTTCACTCCCCAGGGGTAGAGGCGCCCGGGCCGCGCCTCTGACCGGGGACCCACGGCGCCATCTGCCCCTCCAGGCTGAACGGGTCCTCCCTGGAGAACGATGCTTTCTCAGACAAGTCTGAGAGAGAGAACGCCGAGGAGTCGGATAACGAGACTCACGAGCACAGCGGGAAGACCAACGAGAGCGGGAGCGCCCAGTCAGAGACCCTGGCGGGCCCCGTGCCAAGGGGGACCATGTACGTGGAGCAGGTCCACGAGGAGCTCGGGGAGGTGAGAGCCCGCCCCCCTGGAGAGCTGGGTGTCCCCCTGTACCTCACCGGCCTCCCCGAAGCAGACGGAGCCTGCAGAGCCTGGCCGGCCCCTCGGGCGGTGGGGGGCCCTGTAGCACCCCGGGGGCTAGGGGAGCAGATCAGGGTGGCCACAACTTGGGGAGCACAGGTGGTCCGTGAGGGCTCGGCTGAGGGTGTTGGGAAAACCACTGGGGGGGTTTAGGCGGGGACCCCTGGAGTCCAGGCGAGGCCTTCAGAAGGCTGAGGGGCGGAGGTAGAAGCCCGGGGCCCGCTAGGGAGGAGCAGTTCCCCGGAGGCCTTGGTCCCAGGTAGCCATGGAGAAGGGCCAGGTGGCGGGTTCAGGACACATGGGAGGTGGACGGACGGGTCCCAGTTCACCTCTGACAGCACCGTGGGGCTGGCAGCTGGGAGTAGGGACGGGCCCGTGATGGGGGGAAATGGTGCCCGTGAGGGGCTCGAGGCAGAGAGCGGGCAGCCCGAGGGACCCTTCAGAGGCTGAGCACAGACGAGGCTCGGCTCCACAGGGGAACCTGGGGAGACCCGGCAGGAGACCTCAGGACAGGCGTGCGGGCACAGAGAGGCAAAGCAACTTGTTGAAGGCGGCCCAGCAGGGTGGTGACGGATCCTGCTCCTCCCTGGGGGTGGCTGCCGTCGGGCCACAAACACAGACAGCCCTGAGTTCACATCCCACCTCTGCCTCACGCCAGCTCTGTGAGCTCGGGCAAGTCAGCTGTCCCCTCTGTGAGGCGGGGCGCCCACAGCAGGGGCCACTGCAAGGAGGAGGCCTAGGGAGCAAGAAAGGGGGTGCACGGGCAGCCCGGACACACCGTGCCTCCTGTGCCCGAATCCAGCTCCAGGCCTCCTCAGGAGCTGGCCTGGGCCCGCACGGGCCCCTCTGGGCGGGGCTGGGACCCTTGCCAAGGGAGGGCAGGGGTCAGACAGGGCAGGACGGGCTGGCCGGGCGGCGGGGGCCGGGCCGCGGAGGAGCACCTCCTGCAGCTAGAGCCAGCCGCCGCTGTCCCCCCCGCCTGGCGGCTCCCCGGGCGGCGCGGAGCTGGGGCCCGACCGCAGCCCCTCTGCCAGCAGCTGGGCCAGGCGTCCCAGGTAGAGACCGTGTCGGAAGAGAACAAGAGTCTCATCTGGGTCCTGCTGAGGCAGCTGCGGCCGGGCATGGACCTGTCCCGCGTGGTGCTGCCCACGTTCGTCCTAGAGCCCCGCTCCTTCCTCGACAAGCTCTCTGACTACTACTACCACGCCGACCTGCTGTCCAGGTGAGCGAGCGGGGGGTGCCCTACGCACCCGTGCACACCACAGACCCCAGCCTCCCTTGGCCCCTGCCCCTACCCATCCCCCCCGGCCATGGATGTTCCCGGAGGGGCCTGGGGCCCGGGGCTGAGCTCCATCCATGGTCCCTGCTGGCTCAGCCTGCTAGTGGGCCCAGTCTCTAAGACCAGGAGCTGCTCATGGTGGGGGGGAGGGCAGCTGCGTGTCAGGTCAGGGCCCCACCATCAAAGGTGAGTGTGGGGCAGCCCCCAGCACCTTCTGGTGTCCTGAGTTCTGGGCCCTGGCCTCAGTGCCCTAAAGCTGAAGCCCGAAGGCTGGAAAGGCTGGAAAGAGCCCATGCAGAGGAGCTCCCGGAGGCCTTCCTGAAGGCGGAGGCACCCTGCCAGCCCTGAGCCAGCAACGCCCTGTCTGCCCAGGCCTCTGGTTAGGTGGAGAATTCGGGTCCCTGTGGGAGGGTGGGGGACTCCCCACGGCCCCGGGACTGGGCAGGACAGGAGGGGCCCGTGACCAGTGGGTGGAGGGCGGGATGGAAGGAGGACAGGGAAGAGGGTGGCCGGGGACCCGGCCCGGAATGAGTCGTTCTCCCATGCTGTGCCAGGGCTGCTCTGGAGGGGGACGCCTACAGCCGCATCAAGCTGGTGCTGCAGTGGTATCTGTCTGGTTTCTACAAGAAGCCCAAGGTAAGAAGGGAGGCCCAGCGCGCTGTCCCCCCGGCCCCATACCTCCCTGCCCCTCGGAGAGCCTGGGTCCACCCTGACCCCACACGGTCCCCGTCGTGGCCCCCAGTCCTCGGAGATGGGGGCAGCGCCCTGACCTACCACCCAGGGTCCTCCTAGCCAGGCCAGGCCCACAGGGGTGGTCCCAGTTCCCTGCAGGGCCCAAGCGGGACCTCCACACCTCAGAGAAACAGCGACCACACACAGCGGTGCTGGGAAAGGGGCTCTCGACCCTGCACCTGGAGGGGACCCTGGGACCTGTGGTTTTCATGGTGTGTCTCGTAGTCATAGAAACCTTTCTGAGAACCCAAAACTCAGGCTCTGCTGAGCACAGGGTGCTGGGGGGAGGGGGGAAGTAGTGAGAGGAGGGGCCCGCAGCCCCGCTCCCTCCCCTGGCCACCGTGGCGCCGGTGGTTCTGGGCTGTGCTAGTGTGAAAGCATCATTCTGTTTCCACTTCACTGTGCACGTGGGGACCTGAGGCCCAGGGCCAGGCAGGGGCGGGCGAGCGACGGCCCAGAGTCACACTCAGGCCCGAGCGCAGACGCAGCTCTCAAGGGCAGCAGCAGGTGGCCTCCCTGGGCATCTGCAGGCACTGAGTGCTCACGGAGCCTCATCTCCAGGGGTAAGCGCACGCGTGCACACGCACACACAGATTCACACGCGCGTGCGCGCGCGCACACACAGCTGGAAGTGGTGCGCCTGGCGGGTGGCGTGAAGGGGCAGCCGGCTGCTTCCGACCAGATCAGGGGGTCTGAGCCCCAGAAGGAGGGCTCTCCTGAGTGGGGGAGAGCTTGCTCCCCCTGCAGTGGGGACGAACTTGGGCCATTTGGGGAGCAGAAAGGTGGTGAGCGGGGCTGAAGGGGAGGCGGGGGACAGGGGGGAAGGCCTGCGGGATTTGGGATTTTATGAAACGGTCAGTAGAAGTCACTGGGGCCTTGAACAGATTGTGCACCAATTCCGTCCAAAGTCCAGGGACAGCACGACCTGGGGAGGGTCTCAGGGCCCCCTGGGAGCCAAGAGCCAGACAGGACATCTCATAGGCTGCCCCTCAGAATGTGAACCACGGGCAAAGCATGTTCTCCCCAGAGCACAGTGGGGTGCGGTCCCCAGGTGCTGGTGGCAAACCAGGCCCTCCCGTCTAGAGACCACCTCCCTGTGGGCACCTGGGGGTGTGGGCAGTGGGCAGCCAGCCCCCCACATTGCCCCTCGGTCCACACCCCATCCCACGTGGGTCCGTGGCCCACCTGGCTCCTCACATGAGCTTTCCATTCGTTGTTTGCAGGGGATCAAGAAGCCCTACAACCCCATCCTGGGGGAGACCTTCCGCTGCTGCTGGTTCCATCCCCAGACCAACAGCCACACCTTCTACATAGCGGAGCAGGCAAGGCCCCCGCCGCCCCCAGGCCGGACACCGGGCTCCTCGGCCGGCAAAGTCTGAGCCCTGTGCGCGTTCCGGGTGCCCCCCCCGCCCATCGAGATTCCCCCAGGAGATGCAGGCCCAGCACTGTGACAGCAGGAAGGGTTTCCTCGGGCAGGGTCCGTGCATCCCGTCCCCCCAGGGCATTCTGCAGATGGCCACCAGGCCCACGACTCAGTGTCCGCTTCCCTAGGCAGCAGTGAGAGCGGGAATGGCCCCACGCCGCTCCAGGGGCCTGGAGGGACAAGGTGGGGCAGGGGGAGGGGGGCTGCTCATCAGGGAGCTGGGCTCTCTCCTCCCCCGGGGCCATTCCAGAGTGCCTCTCTGCCCGCAGGTGTCCCACCACCCTCCCGTGTCCGCCTTCCACATCAGCAACCGGAAGGACGGCTTCTGCATTAGCGGCAGCATCACGGCTAAGTCCCGGTTTTACGGTGAGTGGGGGGCGGGGCTCCCCTGGGATCTCCCAGGGCCTGGGGGAGATGGGGGGAGGACTGGGTCCCCGGATGCGGTGGCCAGGTTTCTCTCCCTCCCCACCTCTCCGGGTCAGGGACCTGGAGCCAGGCAGAGCCCGCGGGCCCCCCACCCCTGAGCCATAGGGGGGGCACCGCTTGTGGGCGAGAACCTGCGTGATAAGACCCTGCTGCGCGGTTGGCCCGGCCACATCACACGTGCTGTGTCAGCACAGAGCGGAACCATTCCGGGGCCACAGGAGTTCCATGGTGGGGGGGTGACAATCAGAGCAGGGGTTTGCATGCAGCCTCTAGCCTCAGAAGCCCTCCCTGGGAGCCGGGCCTTGTGCGCCCTGGGTCAGGGCGCTTTTCCAGAATCTGAGTGTCAGGGAGGTGAAGTGACCCACAGCTTAGGTGAGAGGCCCAGCTGCCCCACGGTCACCCAGCTGGAGGGACTGGGAATGCTTTGCACCTGCTAGAAGGGAGCTCAGACCGTGTGACTTAGGGGGTGGGCCCCCAGGTCCTGAGGTCCCGTGTCTGCTCACTGGTCCCACCCACCACCACCCCATCTCTCCAGGGAACTCGCTGTCGGCTCTGCTGGATGGCAAGGCCACGCTCACCTTCCTGAACCTGGCAGAGGACTATACCCTCACCATGCCCTACGCCCACTGTAAAGGTGAGAGGCCCCCCGCCCCCCAGGAGGGCAGAGCCCCGGCCGGCACCCTCAGCGGAGACGCTCTTGCCCTTGTTTGTTTGTTGAGGGTTCACCCTGGCTCTTTGATGACTTCCTAGCCTGGAAAGTTGTCTGACAAAATGTTTTCAACTCGAAGTGCCCACTTCCTGTCACAAGAGCCCACTTCCTGTCACAGACCGCAAACCAGATCTGCTTCTTAAGAGTGGTTTTGTCATTGTTTCTAGAACTTTCCAGTAAAAGAAACATAAGCATCTTTTTTTTTAAGATTAAAATGGATCATGAGTTTACAGGTTTCCAATCCGGATCCAAGAGGGTCGGTGTCTGTAACCCATTGGCCTGACAGCTGAACCGTCTCCCCCCTCTCCCCTTGCGTCCCCCCTCCCCACCCCCAACCCTGGCGGGAAAGCCCCTTTGTAAACAACACCACTCTGGGCTGTCATTACTCTCCCTTAGCCACTTCACACACACAGAGTAACACTAACCAGCCCTACCCCCAAGAGGCCGAGGCTGCAAACAGCCCGAGCCGAGCTGTTTCCTTTTGGGGATTGATTTGTCCTAAGCATACCCCAATGGGATTTGTAAACTCGGCAGAATAACCCCCTTCCAGTATCACACCACCAGGCAGACACCCACTTCCTTTTTGTTTTGTTTCATTTTCCTTTTGCTCCCAGTTGCTTTTGTGATTTCATTTTGTAGGTCATTATGGAAATGCAGTATTTACCTGGATCCAAAGTTCGAAACTACAAAAGCAGGTGTAGTCAGAGAAAGCTGGCGTCTCTCTCTCTCTCTCTCTCTCTCTCTCTCTCTCTCTCGGGATCCCCGCACCCCCTGCCCTCCAGCTGCCTCTCCCACTTCGAGCATCCTGGATGGCTCCCCGGGCAAGCCGCACGCAGGACCGTGGGGCTCCCATCCTGTGCACTGGCGGGATTTGGGGGCACTCCCAGCCCTTCTGCTCTTTCCCTGGGCTTGCCTTTCTTATCTTTTCATTCTATCCCACACGTCCAAGTGTTTTATAATACACACAGCTCTTCTCTTTAGTTAGATTAAGTCCTCCACATGGCAAGAAACAGAAGATTCGTTCTTTCTTTCATTAATTAAAAAGTATTTGTATTAGGGACGCCTGGGGGGCTCAGTCGGTTAAGCGTCTGCCTTCTGCTCAGGTCATGATCCCGGGGTACTGGGATCGAGTCCGGCATCGGGCTCCCTGCTCAGCGGGGAGCCTGCTTCTCCCTCTGCCCCTCCCTCCTGCTCTTGTGCTCTCTCTCTGTCAAATAAATAGATGAGTGTAATCTTTAATAAATATGTATATAATGCATGTATTAGTTTAAACAAACACGCCGGGCCAGTCCTGGGCGCAGCAGCGAGCAGGGAAGATGGAGAAGCCCACCTTGGGGCCCGAACTACAGAGCAAATGACAGATGGTAATGAGCGTTTCATGGGGGCAGTGGGGCCCCTGGGAGCCTGGAAAGGGTGTCCTGGAGGAAGGAACCTGCCAAGGGCAGGACATTCCCTGGACAGAGCAACTCTCGGGCAGAGGCCCTGGGGGCAGAGGGTCACTGAGGAAACATGCGCGGGCCGGGTTCTGCCTCCCGCCCCCACCAGCTCCTCTCCATCCCAGAGACTCTGCCCCCAGGGGCTCCTGTCCTCTCCCCCAGGCTCTGACACTGGCCTCCTCGGGGTCAGCGGTGCTGTGTGGGGATGCAGTGCCAGGACTGAGCAGGAGACTGTGTTTCAGGGATCCTGTATGGCGCCATGACCATGGAGCTGGGCGGGAGAGTGACCATCGAGTGTGAGAAGACCAACTTCCAAGCTGAGCTGGAATTCAAGCTCAAGGTAGCGCTTCAGCCACTGGAGGGCCTTGAGCAGAGTGGGCTCGGGCCGGGGGGGCCCCCTCCGCGCCCCAGGGATGGTTCTGGAGCAGATGCGCTCAGGAGGGGGCAGCTCTTGGCATCTCCGTAGCACAGCCAGGGCCCAGAGAGAGGAAGGGGCTCCTGCAGGCCGCACAGCGGAGCCAGGACAGGCCCAGACCCCTTCCCAGCCATGGGGCGCACAGGCCTGGTAGGCCCCCTGCATCCTTGAGCTCAAGCTGAGGCGTTGGGCGAGTGTGGCAGCCTCCAGCTTTGGGTCCCATCCAGGCCGGCCTCCCACATCCCGGGGGCTGAGAGCCGGCACCTCGTGAGGAAGGGGCCTCCTCCTCCCCGGCTCACTGCGGGCGCCAGGGTGCTGGGGAGGCCGCCGGCCGCTCACCAGCGCTGTCTCGGGGGTCCCCACAGCCTTTCTTTGGGGGCAGCACCAGCACCAACCAGATCTCGGGGAAGATCACGTCAGGGGAGGAGGTCGTCGCGCGTCTCCGCGGGCACTGGGTAAGAGGCTGCCGTCCGGGGCAGGCACAGGCGGGCCCGTGGGCATAGGAACAGCGCGGGGCCAACCCCTCTGTTCCTGCCTGGGCCATCTGGGGCAGGACCGAGAAGTGTTCCTCAAGGAGGAGGGCCGAGGAAGCATGGAGCTCTTCTGGAACCCGAGCAGGGAGGTCCGGGGACAGAGGCTGAAGAGGCACACGGTGCTGTTGGAAGACCAGACAGAGCTGGAGTCGGAGAGGTGAGGCGCCCGCGGGCACCCGCCGGATCCCCAGACCCCCAGGTCTGGCGTGGCTGGGCAGGGTTTCCGTGCAGCGAGCGTGACCTGGGGTGTCCCTGGCAGGGAGGGGGGGACCAGAGGGGACCCCCCCCATGACAGACGCCATGTCCTGCTGGGGCAGCTGAGGGAGAGGGAATGAGGCCTGGGGACAGCAGATGCCCAGCTGCTCCACAGGGAGTACCCTGCCGGGGGGGGTATGAGCTCAAGGTTGAGGAGAACCACCTCACTTTGAATCACCAGCGCTCTAAGACACTTAGGCTCCCCAGGAGAGAGTGAGCTCCCTGTCCCTGGAGGCAAGCAAGTGGAGGTTGCTCTCTAAGCCTCCCCTCCGGCCCCCAGGGGGTGGGACTGTCCAGATCACCTGCTCAGAGCACGTGCCCCACCCCCAGGCTCTGGCAGCACGTCACCAGGGCCATCGGTGAGGGCGACCAGCACAAGGCCACACAGGAGAAGTCTTCACTGGAGGAGATGCAGCGGCAGCGGATCCGCGAGCACCAGCAGAACCTCGTGCCCTGGAAACCACAGCTGTTCCGGCTGGACCCCGCCACCCAGGAGTGGCGCTACCAGCACGAGGAGTGAGTGTGGCGGGGGGGCTCCCCTGGAGGGGCGAGTGATGGGAGAGGAGGGGTTCCTGTGGGGGCTCACTGGCCGGCCCCGGCAGTAGGTCCTCTCTGGGGCTCTGGCCACTGCTGGGAAGCTGGGGCTGGGCCAAGATGGGGCCCCCTCCTCCCAGGGGCCACTGCCCCTGCCAACAGACGCCCTCTGGACCCTCCAGCCGTAGCCCCTGGGACCCCCTGAAGGACATCGCCCAGTTTGAGCAAGATGGGGTCTTGCACACAGTGCGGCGGGAGACCATGGCCCACCAGACCACCTTCCTGGGCAGCCCGGGGCCCAGGCACCAGGTCAGCTCCCCCAGGGTCCCTGCCCGGGGTCAACCTCAGCAGTAGGAGGGGACTGTCAGGCTGTAGGTGAGGCCGTCTCTCCCACCCTCACCCTTACCTGCCTGCCCCTCCCCCTTCGGTACCCCCCCACGCACTCACCCCCCCCAGCCGGGCCCCCTGCTCCCTGGAGCCGCCCTCCGTGGTGCCAAGAGCACACGGTGCCAGTCTGCAGAGGAGGAAGCTGAGGCTCAGGGCAGCCTGGGGGCTTGCTCAGCCAGGAGAAGGAGGAGCCTGCATTTGCAGGGATGCTGAGGGGAGGCAGGGCGGGAAGTGGGGAGGCTCCAGGAGGCCTGCAAGAGGTCTCCTGAGACAAACACCAGGGTGCAACTTGTGAGGAAGCCTGGCGTGTCCTCCCTGGTGCCACGTGGGCGGAGGCCACAGGTTCTGTGTGAGGCCAGCTGCCTCCCCTGCACATGGTGGGAGGCCAGTGATCACACGGGCAGAACGGGCATGACCCTTCTTGCCCGGTGGCCCCAATTTGCCAGCAAGCAAGGGTCACAGTATCTCACTGCCTATGTGTCCCCCTCCACCTGCTGTAGCCCCTCAGGCCGGGCGGCCCCACCCCCTCCACAGGCGCCCACCCACCTGGATGCCCCCGCATCCCCCTCACCCCCTCCAGTCAGCCACCGCTCGGCCACCTCTGTGCTCTGGGGAACAACCGGAGGTCCCGCTGGAGAGGTCCCCTCAGCATTGGGGGAGGCCTAGCTGTCAGCTCACACGGTGGGACGGGACCTGCTGTCATGGCCCCCGAGTCAGAACCGTCCACAGCCACGTCTTCTAGAGCGGCCCTGTCCCCAAGGCCGGCACATCCTGTCCCCGCGGGCGCAGCTGTGGTGGACCTGGGTGAGCCCCCAGCTGCAGTGGCTCGTCTCTCTCCAGGGGCCTGGCCCAGACCGGCGGCTCCGCAAGGCCAGCGACCAGCCCTCTGGCCACAGCCAGGTCACCGAGAGCAGCTCCACACCCGAGTCCTGCCCAGAGCTCTCAGACGAGGAGGAGGAGGAGGAGGAGGGGGACGGCAGCCACTTCATTCCCGGTGAGCCCTCCCGGGCCGGCTACTCTGCAGGGTGGGAGAAGGCCAGAGAAGCACCTTCCCTGGGCAGGTGTATGGCACACCTTGACTGTCCTCCCAGGGTCCTCCACGCCTCCCTGAGCCCAGGGGCAGACCAGGGTTGCGGAGGGCAGCGGTCCCCAGCCCCGCACTCATATGGTGTGGCGCCCCCTTTGGCTGGCAGGGTTGGTGCAAGGGGCAGGGCTGGCTAGTGTCCGTCTCTGTCTGACCATCTGATTGTGCCTCCTGTCGTCCTCACGGGTGTGCCGGCTCCTCCCCGACTTTGTCCCCGTCTCTAGGTGCATGAGCTGTGCCTTGCCATTTCTATCTCCCAGGGCTTATTAGAGGGCAGCTGAGCTTGGGGGTTCCCTCTATGCCTGCCCCTCGACTCCCCGTGTTGTTAGCTTCACCTGAAGGCTCCCGAGAGGTGGGGCAGGGGCCCAAGCCGGGCACGACCCCGGGACCCCGCGTGCCGGCTCCCCGGACATGCCGGCTCGTCTTTGATTCTTCCTCCACCCCGTCCCCTGGGTCCCGTGACCGGTGGCCGGACATCCCAGGCGGCAGGAGCCCATGCCCACGGTGCGGGAAGGAGGCGCGGCGGCTGCAGGCACTGCACGAGGCCGTCCTGTCGATCCGGGAGGCCCAGCAGGAGCTGCACAGGTAAGTGTCGCTCCCGGGGACGGGGCCAGGGAGCTGCAGAGGCCGGGGGACCATGCATCACTCAGAACTAGAACCCTGGGGGTTTGCAGAGGGTCTGATGGATGGAAGACAGGAAGAAGGCAGCCAGCTCTACCCTGGGCAGGCCGGTGGAAGATGGGGGGGGTGAGTTGAGGGTGCCACACTGTAGGGGGTCTTGCTTAAACAGGATGAGCCGGTGATGCTTGGTGGCCCCTGAGCTCTGTACAGGGAAACAGCAGCTGGGGGCCGGAAGTCCAGGCATGGGCTGGCCCAGCCGCACTGGAGTCAGAGTGAGTCAGCCCCCTGGCACCGCAGAGGAGGCCAGCCGTGAAGCAGAGAGCCAGAACAGCCAGACATTTCTGCAGACACACAGTGCAGCCAGAGTCCAGGGCGAGGATACGAGTGTCCTGGGTGTGGCCCTGACATAGTCTACAGACGGGGGCTTATGCAATAGACGTTCACTGTCCCCCAGTCCCAGAGTCCGATGCCTGGGATGCAGGCGCGGGCAGGGCCAGATTCCCCCGAAGCCTCTCTCCTTGTGTGTGGATGGCCGTGCTCTCCCTGGGTCCTTCCTCACGGGGTCGTCCCTCTGTGCGGGTCTGTGTCCTGATGTCCTTTTCTTATAAGGACCCCGGTCACCCTGGATTAGAGCCCACTCCCATGACCTCACTTAAACTGAATCGCTTCTTAAAGACCCCTTCTCCAAATAGAGTCACATCTGACCTGTTGGGTCAGGACTCCAACATGAGACTATTGGGGCAGGGTGGTCCAGCTCAGCCCGTCACAGCACGAGTGGAAAAGAGGCTGCAAGAGGCCCAGCTCCCCCAGCCATGAACCCCTTTCCCTGGAATCTGTGCCCGGGGACCCCTACGTACTAAGCCGTCCATTGAAGGTAGGGATGCACGCCCACCCTGGCTCAGCCACCATCCTCCCCTGTCGTTGCAGGCACCTCTCAGCCATGCTGAGCTCCACGGCAAGGGCCAGGCAGGTGCCGGCGCCAGGCCTCCTGCAGAACCCCCGCTCCTGGTTCCTGCTCTGTGTGTTCCTGGCGTGTCAGCTGCTCATTAACTTCATCCTCAAATGAGAGCCCTTTGGGGGCAGCGTGGGCGTCCAGGCCCACCTCTCCCTCCCAGGCACCTAGCACTTTCAGCCAGCCCGGGGAGGCAGAGAGAGATGGCGAGCGTGGCCACTGCGGACAGAGGGGCCCACGGCAGCAGGAGGACAGCAGGAGGGACCTGGGCGGCCACACCGGCTCCTCCACGGGAGGTGCTGACCTTCCCTGTGGGACCCTCCACCCAGTGCCGGCCTTAATGCTAAAGCCAAGTGCAGCTTTCGTCATGCCTCTCGCTCCCTGGTCAACTTGCCTGCTCGTTCCCGGTCCAGCATCCACTTGTCCCGTGGGAGTGTCGGAGGCGGGGGCGGACTGCCTGCCCAGGCATTGCACGGTCACTCCCCAGCCGGGGTGAGTGGGGAGCTTTGGGGGAGCAAGCCGTGAGTCCCAGAGATTCCCAGAGCCTCCTCTGTCCTGATGCACAGGGCTGTCCATCCTGAGAGCCTGCCCACGCTGCCCGGGTCACGCTAAGAGTGGCCTCCCTCGGACTCTAGGGTAGACTGGAGCTACTGCGGAGGGAACATTTGGATTTTACTCTGCTTCTGTGCTGGGTGGACGGGACCCCCACGA